>NC_086449.1:823971487-824324807 GCF_028390025.1 Pseudophryne corroboree | reverse complement strand
TTGACAACTTTTGTATTGCTGCCTTCACGACCTCCCTGTCCGGAAGAGACATTGACAAGGCCAAAATGAAAAAGCGGCGAGGGGGGCATCTCCTGGAACTCCAGCCTATATCCCTGAGACACTATTTCTAGGACCCAAGGATCCAGGCCTGAGTGAACCCAGACCTGACTGAAGATCCGCAGACAGCCCCCCACCGTTCCGGCCTCCCCCAGGGGAGCCCCAGCGTCATGCGGTGGACTTGGTAAAGGCGGGGGAGGACTTTTGGTCCTGAGCACCCGATACTGCAGGAGACTTTCTTCCCCGTCCTCTACCCTTTGAAGCGAGAAAAGACAAGCCTTTCCCTCGCTTGTATTTATTTGGACGAAAGGACTGCATCTGCTGATGGGGTGCCTTTTTCTGTTGTGTGGGAACATAAGGAAGAAAAGATGACTTACCCGCAGTCGCGGTAGACACCAGGTCAGTCAAGCAGTCACCAAACAAGACACTACCATTGAAGGGGAGAGCTTCCATAGCTTTCTTGGAGTCAGCATAAGCATTCCATTGATGGATCCACAGCGCCCTCCTGACCGAGACCGCCATGGCATTGGCTCTTGATCCCAAGAGACCAACATCCCTCACCGCATCCTTCAGGTAATCTGCAGCATCCTTGATATAACCAAGAGTCAAAAGAACATTATCTTTATCAAGGGCATCCATATCAGAAGGTAAATTATCAGCCCATTTAGCAATAGCACTACTCACCCATACCGATGCCACAGCAGGTCTGAGCAATGCACCCGAATTAGCAAAAATGGCCATCAGAGACATAGAAACATAGAATTTGACGGCAGATAAGAACCACTTGGCCCATCTAGTCTGCCCCTTTTTTATTTTATCCTTTAGGCAATCTCAACCCTTTTTTAACCTTGATTCTTTGTAAGGATATTCATATGCCTGTCCCAAGCATGTTTAAATTGCTCTACAGTCTTAGCCTCTACCACCTCTGATGGGAGGCTATTCCACTTATCCACTACCCTTTCTGTGAAGTAATTTTTCCTTAAATTTCCCCTGAACCTCCCCCCCTCCAGTCTCCAGCTTGCGATCCGCCGGATCTTTGAGAGCTGCCGTGTCAGGGGACGGAAGAGCCACCTTCTTAGACAAACAGGATAGAGCCTTGTTGACATTCGGAGACTACTCCCATTTTTTCCCTGTCATCACAGGGGAAAGGATACGCCATGAAAATTCTCTTGGGAATCTGCCACCTCTTGAATGGCGACTCCCAAGCCTTTTTACAAAGAGTATTTATTTCATGAGGGGGGGCACGTAGCCGACACTTAGTACAGACACACCCACACTGCCTCAGCTAGGGGACAGACTCACAAGGAAGCCCGGATAGAGAAAACACAGAGTGAGTATGCCATCTCACACCCCAGCACCCACCAAACGATATATGTGGAAAGCGCTGCTGTTAATTAGAATATATATGCACCAAATATCTGTGCCCCCCTCGATTTGCTCCCTTTTACTTGAATTGGAGCTTGGAGGTCCCGGGCCAGCGTCTCATGCAGCAGCTGTAGATGAGAGAAAATGGCGCTGGTGAGCTGTGTGGCTAAGCCCCGCCCCTTCCCGGCGCTCTTCAGCCGTGCTAAAATTTAAACTTGAAATGCTGGCGGGTGTATGGAAAACGGTGCCCGGGCACTGAAAATGCCTTCTGCCAGCCCTTAGAAGACCCAGTAACATGCTGCCCAGGGCGCTCCCTCTCCCCCAGCACCCGCAAGTGCCGTTGGTGAAGTGTGTGGGAGCATGGAGCGCAGCGCTACCGCTGTGCTGCTACCTCGTTACTGAAGTCTTCTGCTGTCTGATGCCTTTGGATCTTCACATACTCACCCGGCTTCTTTCTTCTGGCTTCTGTGAGGGGGCGACGGTGCGGCTCCGGGAACAAGCAGCTAGGCGAACCAGGTGATCGAACCCTCTGGAGCTAATGGTGTCCAGTAGCCTAAGAAGCAGAGCCCTTAACTAAGTAGAAGTAGGTATACGGTATAAGCTCCCAATATTTTTGTTATCGCGGCTCTGGCAGAGAGTTATTGTGATTATGATTCCGGTTCCTGAGGCACCAGAAGAGTGACCCACAATAATTGCCGGCATTATGGCTAATATGATAGGCCCCGGCGATACTAGTAACAGAGTTGAAGTGTATACACAACTCATGCTAGGCATCTTCTTTCTCCCTGTGCTGATAAAGGGTGATACTAACCCACTCCGTGTCAGCATAGGGTGTCATTAACACACTCAGCGCAGACATGAGGGGGCAGGGAGCACATTAACCCAGTCAGTGCAGACATGATGGGGCGGGGAGGGGGGGGCATTAACCCACTCAGTGAGGGCATGAGGGGGGGTCATCAACCCACTCAGTGCGGGCATGAGGTGGGGTGCAGGGGGGGGGGGGCATTAACCCACTCAGTGAGGACATGAGGGGGGGCATTAACCCACTCAGTGACGGCATGAGGAGGGGGGTGGGTCCATTATCCCACTCAGTGACGGCATGAGGGGGGGGTCCATTATCCACTCAGTGACGGCATGAGGGGGGTCCATTAACCCACTCAGTGACGGCATGAGGGGGGTCCATTAACCCACTTAGTGACAGCATGAGGGGGGTCCATTAACCCACTTAGTGACAGCATGAGGGGGGGGGGGGGGGGGGGGGGGGAGTCCATTAACCCGCTCAGTGACGGCATATGGGGGGGGGGGGGTCCATTAACCCGCTCAGTGACGGCATGAGGGGGGGGGGGTCCATTAACTCACTCAGTGACGGCATGAGGGGGGGGGGGTCCATTAACCCACTCAGTGAGGGCATGAGGGGGGTGGGTCCATTATCCCATTCAGTGAGGGCATGAGGGGGTCCATTAACCCACTCAGTGACGCCAGATGGGGGGGGGGGTGTTCCATTAACCCACTTAGTGACGGCATGAACGGGGGGGGGGGCGGTCCATTAACCCACTCAGTGAGGGCATGAGGGGGGGGGGGGGGGTCCATTAACCCACTCAGTGAGGGCATGAGGGGGGGGGTCCATTAACCCACTCAGTGAGGGCATGAGGGGGGGGGGTCCATTAACCCACTCAGTGAGGGCATGAGGGGGGGGGGGGGGGGGGGTCCATTAACCCACTCAGTGAGGGCATGAGTGGGGTGGGTCCATTATCCCATTCAGTGAGGGCATGAGGGGGTCCATTAACCCACTCAGTGACGCCAGATGGGGGGGGTGGGGGGTGTTCCATTAACCCACTTAGTGACGGCATGAGGGGGGGGGGGGTCCATTAACCCACTCAGTAAGGGCATGAGGGGGGGGGAAGTCCATTAACCCACTCAGTGAGGGCATGAGGGGGGGGTCCATTAACCCACTCAGTGAGGGCATGAGGGGGGGGGTCCATTAACCCACTCAGTGAGGGCATGAGGGGGGGGGTCCATTAACCCACTCAGTGAGGGCATGAGGGGGGGGGGGGGTCCATTAACCCACTCAGTGAGGGCATGAGGGGGGGGGGGGTCCATTAACCCACTCAGTGAGGGCATGAGGGGGGTCCATTAACTCACTCAGTGAGGGCATGAGGGGGGTGGGTCCATTATCCCACTCAGTGACGGCATGACGGGGGGTCCATTAACCCACTCAGTGACGGCATGAGGGGGGTCCATTAACCCACTCAGTGACGGCATGAGGGGGGTCCATTAACCCACTCAGTGACGGCATGAGGGGGGGGGAAGGGGGGAGTCCATTAACCCACTCAGTGACGGCATATGGGGGGGGGGCATGACGGGGGGTCCATTAACCCACTCAGTGACGGCAAGAGGGGGGTCCATTATCCCACTCAGTGACGGCATGACGGGGGGTCCATTAACCCACTCAGTGACGCCATATGGGGGGGGGGGGGAAGGTGTTCCATTAACCCACTTAGTGACGGCATGAGGGTGGGGGTCCATTAACACACTCAGTGACGGCATGAGGGGGGGGGGGGGGGTCCATTAACCCACTCAGTGAGGGCATGAGGGGGGGGGGGTCCATTAACCCACTCAGTGAGGGCATGAGGGGATCCATTAACCCACTCAGTGACGGCACGAGGGGGTCCATTAACCCACTCAGTGACAGCGTGAGGGGGGTGGGTCCATTATCCCACTCAGTGACGGCATGACGGGGGGTCCATTATCCCACTCAGTGACGGCATGAGGGGGGGGTCCATTAACCCACTCAGTGACGGCATGAGGGGGGGGTCCATTAACCCACTCAGTGACGGCATGAGGGGGGGGTCCATTATCCCACTCAGTGACGGCATGAGGGGGGGGGGGGGGGGGGGGGAAGAGTCCATTAACCCACTCAGTGACGGCATATGGGGGGGGGGGGGGGGGGGAGAGTCCATTAACCCACTCAGTGACGGCATGAGGGGGGGGGGGGGGTCCATTAACCCACTCAGTGACGGCATGAGGGGGGGGGGGTCCATTAACCCACTCAGTGAGGGCATGAGGGGGGGGGGTCCATTAACCCACTCAGTGAGGGCATGAGGGGGGGGGGGGGGGTCCATTAACCCACTCAGTGAGGGCATGAGGGGGGGGGGTCCATTAACCCACTCAGTGACGGCATGAGGGGGTCCATTAACCCACTCAGTGACGGCATGGGGGGGGGGTCCAATAACCCACTCAGTGAGGACATGGGGGGGGGGTCCATTAACCCACTCAGTGAGGGCATGGGGGGGGGGGGGTCCATTATCCCACTCAGTGACGGCATGAGGGGGGGGTCCATTAAGCCACTCAGTGACGGCATGAGGGGGGGGTCCATTATCCCACTCAGTGACGGCATGAGGGGGGTGACAATGCTAAATTCCCTTGTCGTATAAACAACCCTTTATGAAGCTAAGAACACTGTACGCTGTTTACTTAAGAAGTACCGTAATGGTACGCTAGTTGCGTAACGATCGCTCAGCCGTAGGCGAGACGCTCAAGCGTCACGTTCGCTCACGGCCCAGCGATCACAGGACACGTTATTGGCTATGACTAGAGTAATGATTCGCTATGGCGTAGCGGACGCTCGAGACCACGAGGAGATCACCAGCGGCGCAGACGCTCACAACGCTATACCTTTATGTCTAAACCTTATACCAAAGAAATACACAGAATACCTTAATGTGAATACAGGGTGTAAGTGCAACCTTGTGTAACCTGACTAACTACAAAGCTGCTTGAGCGTCACCGACGCTCAAGTGAACACTTAACACTATAGAAAATACACAGATACTGGTTTAGGTTCCAAAGCCTATTAACTGTATTATATCTAGTATACTTGTAAAAAGGGGATAACAGTACAAATGATACACTACAATATAACAGAGACTTCCTAACCACAGAACTAAACAATACTATCTAATACAATACAATACTAGTCTAGGGGAGATACGAGAGAGAGAGAGAAGGGAAAGAGAGAGAGAGAGACGGAGAGAGATGAGAGAAATTGGCTCACAGAAAGACAATGATAACGGAGAGAAACTTACGCACACAAGGGTAAACGATCGCATGCGCCTGGACATCCAGCACCCGATTTTCAGCAATGAGAACCGTTGAAGAGTGAGCTGGATGTGGTCGGCCTGCCTATTTATGCCCCACACACAATGCAATCCTACAGTCCCTACAATCCCATTGTCCATTGGACGTCGGAATTCGGCCCTGCATCATAACAAAAGGTCATAGGTTGATTCATACAGGTGGGCTGTGACGATTTCAAACAGCTCAGGTGGGTGGGGAACTAGGTTTCCCGCCGCATACCTGAGTATGAGTAAATAGTAGAAATGGACATAAACTTCTTATGTCCATAACTATTCGCACGAGCGATTAATACGCTCCAAACCAACACCGGAATATTGCTAATTAAATACTCTTCCGATGGGTACCAAACACTGCTGTATGATTCCTGTTAGACCCTTCGTACGATACAAAGAGGGATTCCTTAGCTCAGGGACCTTCTATATTAACCAAACTTTCAGAAACTATCAAAGGGACCATGATCTATAAACTACATTAATTGTGAAAATATGTAACGAATGAGTCGCACGCTACGACTACATAAACTCTACCGTAAATACGCATACCGCGCCTGCGAGTGCACGCTATTGCGGGTATGCGCCTTCACGGGAGAGCGTACGCATGCGCAGCACGGACCAGTGTGCGGTGCAAATATGGCAACGTGCATAGAGACATTTTTCTGACTTTGACAGTCCACCCTTTGGCAGTCAATAATAACTGCCACAAAACATTTAAGGAGAAAAATGCAAGTCAGGGGTTAATTGATTTCCATGGTTGGGTAAGGGAGGAGAGAGGAGAAGGTGTGAAGAGGGTATGACCTAGTGAGATAGCAGAAGCATGTGTGTATGAATCCATGTTTGGGGGGGTCATGTATCATCGTGCCGTACGTGTTGTACATCAAGCTTCGAGGTATTGCGAAGTATACATTTGAATTCCTTCTTATCCTGTGGTACAGGTCTGTGGATGGGCTGTCAAACTTTACCGAGCTCTTTTCGGATTTTGAACAAAATGGGGAGCACATTTTAGTTGATGATACATGAAGGGGGGAGGTATGTGGTTGCTGATATCTGTGCCTGTATTCCCTATCGTCTATGTGTGTCATTACCTGAGGGTTGTAGAGATGAAGATAAAGAACACTTATGGAAAATGCAATGATATTCTATGTCAGGGAAATGTACATCTGTCGTCGAAGTTGTGTTCGGTATCTGTTGAGAGTCGTCTTCTTTGCGCTGTATTGCTCCTTGGGCATGAGCAAATAGCTTTGTCTGAGCCATTAGATTTACAAAAAAAGTTGGGCTAGCGTGAGTTTAAAAGTACTAGGGAAGCTGGGGATCCATGGCAAAGTTCATCAAGTGTCCATATTTAAAGTTGTCAAATCTTCTTCTTTGGTCAATCCGTTGTCTGTATACATCTCGTCTCGTCAGCTTCCTCGTCCAAGGGGGTCTTTGTATCTTGGAGAAAAGCAGAAAAACAGGTGAAAGAAACGGACCGTATAATCGCATTTTCATCACATCCTGGTTTCTATCATTGGGTCATAAATCAAATCCAGGTTAATTACAGTTTCCTCGCTCCTCAAGCTCATCACTCTTGTACTTTGTTTGCACCTCATTAAAGCCTGCCCGCATCTAAATATCAATCCAATCGATATAACGACACCCAAGATACATAGTAGAAACTTTCCAACATCCATTATGACTCCTTGAGCCCAGTCCCCCAAACCGGAGAACCAATTTCGCGGGTTCAACCATGACACCCAACCAGTCAGCTCATTACCTACAGCAGCAAGGGTGAGATTGTGTTTTCGACGAAATTCCCACTTCAATTGGAGAATATCATCCATCTTTTGGTCTATGATCTCTACCGGATCCTCGGTGCTATTTGTGATATACGTGCAACACTTTATGCCGTACTGTGTTGCTAATGTAACACAATATCCGCCTGTTACTGCTGTAAGATAATTAAGAACCATCCTATGCTGAACTAGTTCTGTTTTATAAGCTTGAAGTTCTCTTCCAGTGTATCTAAACGTGTCATCATACATTTCAGTGATATTATCTAACAAATTGGCGAGTGCGGAAATGTATCTATAATTCATCACTCCTCGAGCGGTGCGAGTGAAATCTAACGCTACCAGAACCTGAATCCCGGTGGATTCATGGATAAGATCAGAGGCCGGATGCTCTAACCTTTCTGACAGTTGTCTTTTAACTCGGTGCTCGTAATGAGTGTGAGTATAAGGAGCTTGGGCACCACGGTGTATGTCCTTCATTTTGTCATGTGTAACAGTCATCACTTCAGGCAATACTTTTCCAATATAACACAATCCTTCAGAGTTTGGGGCAAGCCACTTGTAAGCCTTTCTCCCGCATATGAAATATGCATCATCGGGGAGAACATATGGGACGGAGAAGGACATGACCATGTTACAAACCTTCCAGGTGAAATCTCCTGACCCTAATTCTTCCATCTGCCTAATGCACGTATCAGTTTGTACGATATGTGCACAGTATCCTGGTGATACCTCTCCAACTCTAGTAATCCTATTTCCTAAGGTATATCGATACCGAAAAGATTTTCCTCTACTGGCTATGTGGCGTACCAGCTCTGTATCTGTAGGCATTCTATCTGCTCTGTGTGAAAAGGTCATGGTAAGGTTGCTCCATGACACTTCCCAATTTCCCGGTTTTCTGGGATTGGAGATATTGAAACATAAGAGGGACCTATCCACATGGTATTGGTGGAGCTTCAAACTGGGAGGGCTGGAGATATTAAACCTCCGGTCCACCGGTCTCCCACCACTTAGCTCAAGTACCTCCCCTAACGTTAAAGGAAATGGTACTAGCCCTGATTTGCTATGACCCTGAGGTACTTGAGAGCATACCCAACAATCTGTTTGGTTTAACACGTTACCCACTAAGGAGTGATAGTCACTCAATGGATGCCGGTCTATATGGATATTAAAACTAGATTGGCATTTCTTTATGCATCCATCTTCAACCAGATTATCACAGAGCCTACAGATACAATTTTCTTCAGCTAACAATCCATCACAATTTCTTCTATCGGATCGTTTTCTGATACTCGCCTTTGCTTGTTGGTTTGGTTGATCTTGGAAAACTACGCCTCCATCATCATAATCGGAACCCATTCCAGAACCTCTCTCGACCTCTATGGTACTCTCGCCGGAACAGACTGCTCTGGTCAACATCATGGTTAACATCAAAATCCGGATCACAGTCTCTTGGGGGAAGTCCATCTTTGAGGAGGAAATAGAGAAGAATGAGAAGGGGGAAAAAGAAATTTCAAGGAAGAGGGGATGGGAAGTGGGGAAAAACAATAAAAGGGAGAAGGGAGTCGACAACTGCTTTCGGTCTTCAAGGCTCAGGTGCCGCCTCAGTCCTCCTGGAACAGACACTCCAGTGATACAACCTCTACCGTCTGTTCCTTATCACGGGACTTCTCTGGATCAGCAACCTTTTTGCAGTGGGATGAATGGACCCAAGTCTCTCTCTCAGCCACCTTCAATGCTGTGGTGCTAGTCAATAAGACCTGGTATGGTCCTTCCCATCTATCAATAAGACAACCTGAGCGTAGAAAATTTCGTATCATTACATAATCCCCAGGTTCAATGTCATGACAATTACTATCTGGTAAATCAGGAATCATCAACTTCAGATTATCATTTTGATTCCTCAACTGCTTACTCATGTTAATCAAGTACTTTACAGTTACTTCATTGTTACATTTCAAATCATCCTGAGGGTTAATCATGACATGCGGTTGTCGACCAAACAAGATTTCAAAAGGAGACAGATTAAGAGGGGACCTGGGAGTGGTTCTGATGCTATACAAAACAATGGGTAAAGCTTCTGGCCACGTCAATCCTGTCTCTGCCATTACTTTACTCAATTTATTTTTAATAGTGCTGTTCACTCTTTCGACCTTCGCGCTCGCCTGTGGACGGTACGGAGTGTGCAGCTTGCTATCAATTCCCATCAACTTACACATTCCTTGAAAGACATCACCTGTAAAATGGGTACCCCTATCACTTTCAATGATTCTAGGGATACCATATCTACATACAAATTCCTGCACAATTTTCTTAGCTGTAAACATAGCGGTATTTGTAGCTGCTGGGAAAGCTTCGACCCAATTCGAGAAAACATCTATACAAACAAGTACATATTTCAAATTTCGACATGGGGGTAATTGAATGAAGTCAATTTGTATTACCTGGAAAGGGCCGCCGGCAGGTGGGATATGGGATGGTTCTGTAGGTATTGCTTTTCCAATATTCTTTCTCAGACAGGTAAGGCATGACATTGCTCTTTTACTCGCATGAGAGGAGAATCCTGGGGCGCACCAGTATGCTCTTACCAATTTGCACATCCCCTCCTTGCCTAGATGAGTCAGCCCGTGAGCTGCTTCAGCCAGACATGGAAGGTATGCCCTGGGGGCCACTGGTTTACCATGTCCATCCGTCCAGAGCCCTGAGGACTCCTGGCCATATCCCTTTGCCTTCCAGACTGCCTTTTCCTGTGTGGAACACAAATTCTGCATCTCACACAACTTTTGTGTGTTGATGGTATTAAATACCATCAGTTGTGTGGTGTCTGTCTGTATGGGGGTAGCAGCTGCAAGCTTTGCGGCTTCGTCTGCTCGGCTGTTACCAAGGGATACTGGGTCTTGGCTATATGTATGTGCTTTACATTTGATAACAGCCACTCTGTCGGGTTCCTGTATCGCTGTTAGAAGCCTTTTTATGCGAGCTGCATGCGCTATCGGTGTACCAGCCGCCGTCATGAAATTTCTGAGCCGCCATAGGGCTCCGAAATCATGTACTACCCCGAAGGCGTATCTAGAATCGGTGTAGATATTGGCTGACTTACCCTTAGCCAATTCACATGCTCTGGTTAGGGCGACCAGTTCAGCAACCTGGGCTGAGTGAGGTGGGCCTAACGGTTCCGCTTCTATGGTGTCTTGGTCATCTACGACTGCGTATCCAGTACACAAGTCTCCCGAGTCTGACTGTCTATGACAACTACCGTCCGTGTAGAACGTTAGTTCTGCATCTTCCAGTGGGTTGTCACTGATGTCAGGCCTTGCGGTAAAATTTTGGGTCAAATATTCCATACAATCATGTGTATCTCCCTTTGCATTAAATCCTCCTTCCCCATCACTCTCACCTTCCACCCTTTGTGTCTGACCAGGCACACCTGGGAGAAAAGTTGCAGGATTTAATGCGCTGCATCTCCTTATGGTGATGTTTACTGGGGCCATTAATGCCAATTCCCATCTTGTAAACCTTGCTGATGAGACGTGTCTGGTTTGGGCAGAATTCAATAAGGCAGATACCGCATGCGGTGTATGGATTGTGAGGTTGTGGCCTAGCACGACATCTTCGCTTTTCGTCACTAGCAATGCTATCGCCGCAACGCTACGCAAGCATGTGGGGAGGGATCGCGCTACCGTGTCTAGCTGGGCGCTGTAGTATGCGACTGGCCTGCTGGCGTCACCGTGTTTTTGGGTTAGTACACCTGCTGCGCACCCAGCACTTTCTGTTCCGTATAGTTCAAAGGGTTTCCCATAGTCTGGCATACCTAATGCTGGTGCCTGTGTTAGGCACTGTTTGAGTCTCTCAAATGCTGTTTCGGATTCGTCTGTATGCGAAATCCGATCAGGTTTGTTTGAAGAGACCATTTCCTGCAAAGGTAACGCCAATATGGAAAACCCTGGGATCCAATTACGGCAATACCCACACATTCCTAAAAACGTCCTGATCTGTTGCTGGGTTTGTGGCAGTGTCATGTCTCTAATGGCTTGGATTCTATCAGCGGTCAGGTGTCTCAGTCCTTGTGTTAGACAGTGTCCCAAATATTTTACCCTAGTTTGGCATAATTGTAACTTGTCTTTGGAAACCTTGTGACCTGTGTCTGAAAGATGAAACAGGAGCTGTTTCGTATCCTTCAGAGATGCTTCCAGTGAATCTGAACACAGTAATAAATCGTCCACATACTGTATCAATACTGATCCACTGTCTGGTTGGAAAGACTGTAAACAATCATGCAAAGCCTGAGAAAATATACTTGGACTATCTATGAAACCTTGGGGTAGCCGAGTCCACGTGTATTGGACTCCTCTGTATGTGAATGCAAACAAATATTGGCTGTCAGGGTGCAGAGGTACCGAAAAGAAAGCGGAGCAGAGGTCAATAACAGTGAAAAATTTGGCAGTGGGAGGAATTTGCATTAGGATGACAGCTGGATTAGGCACTACGGGGAACTGACTTTCAACTATTTTGTTAATCCCCCTTAGATCCTGCACTAGCCTGTAACCCCTCCCCCCACTCTTTTTAACAGGGAAGATGGGACTATTGGCTGTGCTGGACGTTCTTACCAGAATGCCCTGTTGCAGCAAGCGTTCTATTACTGGGAAAACTCCTAACTCCACCTCTGGCTTCAGAGGATACTGTGGGATTTTTGGAGCTATCCTACCATCTTTTACTTGTACAACTACTGGAGCTACGTTTGCCATTAATCCAGTGTCCTGTCCATCTTTTGTCCAAAGTGACTCTGGTATCTGAGATGTCATCTCTTCTACTTGGGATGGATTCCTATTTGTCATAATGGAATGTGACATTAATTTCGATGGGGAGTCTAACATGTCTCGTACCTCCTGAGCGTGATTCTCAGGAATGTCCAAGAATACACCTTCAGGAGTACAATAAATGACGCAACCCATTTTACATAGTAAGTCTCTCCCCAGGAGATTAGTTGGTGCCGATGCAGCCAGCAAAAAGGAATGCTTGGTATGCAAAGGCCCTATTGTAATCTCGGCTGGTTTGCTAACAGGGTAGTGCTGGACTACTCCTGTTACTCCCATGGCTGGAATTGTCCTACCAGTGGTTCTCATGCCCACTGTCGAATTTATCACTGACTTGGCCGCCCCTGTGTCTACAAGAAAGTTTAAAGTTTTACCAGCTACATTGATTGCAATCTCTGGTTCGCTTCCAAGACTGGCAATCAATTTAACTGGCTGCAGATTACAGGTGTGGCCACACCCCTATTGGGTATGCTGACCTCCCTGAATCCCATTGGCAGCAACTACTTGTGGGGGAGTTAGCTGGGAACTACCAGAGGCCTGCCAGTCTCTGTTCGGGGGATATCTTTTTGTTTCCCCTGTATGTGGCTCAAAACTCCGCCTCTGTGGACCCTGCTCCCAATGTCGTGTGTTGTGTTGTTGTCTAGGGGGTTGAAAAGATCTTTGTACATTCTTTGTTCTACATTCTCGTGCAAAGTGTCCCGGTCTGTTACAAGAAAAACATGTTATTACACTTGCCTTACCCACAGGATTCGGTGGTACATACGCAGGCTGCCTTGTGGTCAGCGCCTGTATACTTACGGACATCAACTTATCACTTTGCGACTCCCTGTGTCTAGTGATGTTTTTGTCGTGATCAACAGCAGCCTCTCTCAAGGTGGACACTGACAGACCTCGCCAACATGGTTGTGTGGTCTGTACCCTAGCTTTTAATGTTTCTTTCAAACCATCCATCAGTACGGATACTGCTACTTCTCGATGGTTTGGGTTGGTCTTAATGTCTTCTATACCAGTGTATTTTGCCATTTCTGATAGTGCCCGGTGGAAATATTCTGCTGCCGTTTCGGACTCCTTTTGCTTAATGGAAAATATTTTATTCCATTTAACAACGGCTGGGAAATACTCCTTTAGCTGTAAATTTATCCTTTTTACATTATCCTGGTCGTACACATCTGTAAGCGGTACATCTTTATCTAGTCCACAATCAGCCAAGAATTTAACTGAGTCGACATTGGAAGGTAAGCAAGCTCTTAGCACTATCTGCCAATCCTTATTATTGGGCTCTAAAGTGTTTCCTAGATCCCTGATGTATTTTTGGCTTGCCACTAAATCTTTTCTGGGGTCTGGGAATTCAGACACTATGGTCCTCAATTCCATTCTAGTGAACGGGCAATACATGGCAATGTTCCTGACGGGTGTGGCTCCTGATGCATCTGTTTTCCCATTGGGAACTACTATCACCTTTACAGGAGCAATTCTAAGCCTCATTCTGCGTAGATTCTACAACTTGTGGTACAATTGTTTCAGTGTAGTGCATGGTGCCGTACTTACCCGTTGACACGACCTCACCTATCCCTCCGCTAGGGGCCTTAACTAATCTCGTGGGTGGTGCAGTTCCTACTGTGGTTTCTGATATGGTGGCCGCTAGAGAGAGCGCTGAAATTGTTGCCGAATCTTCTTCTTGATCACACTCCTGAGGAAGGTTCAAAACAGGGTATATCTTGCACGGGTTAATACTTGCATGGGTTATTTGGTTAACATCATTAACATTTACAGGGTTACTAAGAGTTTGTGTTTTACAACCCAGTGCGTTTCTCTCCGTAATCAGCTTCTCTCCTGCAATGTATGGTGGAGGTGGAGCTGTGGCTATCAGCTTCCTGACTGCCCCAGATCCCGCCGCCAGAGCCAAACCTCTCTGTATCTCACCTTCCTGGTGCCATAACTGTAAGTAATCATGATGCTGAATTCGTCTCTTTGTTGATTTTACGAGACATATCCTCCTCCTTAAATTTTGTAACACGTCTGGACTGAAGCTACCTATTCTTGGGAATTTGTCCCTGTCTTGTACAGTCATTCTCTCCCATTCATCACATAAAGATTCGGTGTGACTTCCATATTTTTCACACATTACATATCGTGCCGACCCAACTGGTCGGTTCACAGAATCAACCTGAACCAGGGTTGATCGCCCCCTACCTGAGCAACTGGCCCCCATAGTCTGCAGGTGTTGCTTAGTCCTCCTTGGATTTCTGTATCAAGGTTTTCAGCAAGCCTTTACAGACAACCAAATTTCTCTATCGTCCTAGTGGATGCTGGGGTTCCTGAAAGGACCATGGGGAACAGCGGCTCCGCAGGAGACAGGGCACAAAAAGTAAAGCTTTAGGATCAGGTGGTGTGCACTGGCTCCTCCCCCTATGACCCTCCTCCAACCCAGTTAGATTTTTGTGCCCGGCCGAGAAGGGTGCAATCTAGGTGGCTCTCCTAAAGAGCTGCTTAGGAAAGTTTAGCTTAGGTTTTTTATTTTACAGTGAGTCCTGCTGGCAACAGGATCACTGCAACGAGGGACTTAGGGGAGAAGAAGTGAACTCACCTGCGTGCAGGATGGATTGGCTTCTTGGCTACTGGACATCAGCTCCAGAGGGACGATCACAGGTACAGCCTGGATGGTCACCGGAGCCTTGCCGCCGGCCCCCTTGCAGATGCTGAAGTAAGAAGAGGTCCAGAATCGGCGGCAGAAGACTCCTCAGTCTTCTAAAGGTAGCGCACAGCACTGCAGCTGTGCGCCATTTTCCTCTCAGCACACTTCACACGGCAGTCACTGAGGGTGCAGGGCGCTGGGAGGGGGGCGCCCTGGGAGGCAAATGAATACCTATTTTGGCTAAAAATACCTCACATATAGCCTCCGGAGGCTATATGGAGATATTTAACCCCTGCCAGAATCCGTTAAGAGCGAGAGACGAGGCCGCCGAAAAAGGGGCGGGGCCTATCTCCTCAGCACACAGCGCCATTTTCCCTCACAGAAAGGCTGGAGGGAAGGCTCCCAGGCTCTCCCCTGCACTGCACTACAGAAACAGGGTTAAAACAGAGAGGGGGGGCACTAATTTGGCGATATGCTTATATATATATTAAGATGCTATAAGGGAAAACACTTATATAAGGTTGTCCCTATATAATTATAGCGTTTTTGGTGTGTGCTGGCAAACTCTCCCTCTGTCTCTCCAAAGGGCTAGTGGGTCCTGTCCTCTATCAGAGCATTCCCTGTGTGTGTGCTGTGTGTCGGTACGTGTGTGTCGACAGGTAGGAGGACGATGTTGGTGAGGAGGCGGAGCAATTGCCTGTAATGGTGATGTCACTCTCTAGGGAGTCGACACCGGAATGGATGGCTTATTTAGGAAATTACGTGATAATGTCAACACGCTGCAAAGTCGGTTGACGACATGAGACGGCCGACAAACAATTAGTACGGTCCAGACGTCTCAAAAACACCGTCAAGGGTTTTAAAACGCCCGTTTACTTTAGTCGGTCGACACAGACACAGACAGGGACACTGAATCCAGTGTCGACGGTGAATAAACAAACGTATTCCTTATTAGGGCCACACGTTAAAGGCAATGAAGGAGGTGTTACGTATTTCTGATACTACAAGTACCACAAAAGAGGGTATTATGTGGGATGTGAAAAAACTACCATAGTTTTTCCTGAATCAGATAAATTAAATAAAGTGTGTGATGATGCGTGGGTTCCCCCCGATAGAAAATTATGGGCGGTATACCCTTTCCCGCCAGAAGTTAGGGCGCGTTGGGAAACACCCCTTAAGGTGGATAAGGCGCTCACACGCTTATCAAAACAAGTGGCGGTACCGTCTATAGATAGGGCCGTCCTCAAGGACCAGCTGACAAGGCTGGAAAATATAATAAAAAGTATATACACACATACTGGTGTTATACTGCGGCCAGCGATCGCCTCAGCCTGGATGTGCAGAGCTAGGGTGGCTTGGTCGGATTCCCTGACTGAAAATATTGATACCCTTGACAGGGACAGTATTTTATTGACTATAGAGCATTTCTATATATGCGAGATGCACAGAGGGATATTTGCACTCTGGCATCATGAATAAACGCGATGTCCATAACTGCCAGAAGATGTTATGGACACGACAGTGGTCAGGTGATGCAGATTCCAAACGGCACAGTATGGCCGTATAAAGGAAGAGGACTTGTTTGGGGTCGGTCCATCGGACCTGGTGGTCACGGCAACTGCTGGAAAATCCACCGTTTTTTACCCTAAGTCACATCTCTGCAGAAAAAGACACCGTCTTTTCAGCCTCAGTCCTCTCGTCCCTATAAGATCATATCTGCCCAGGGATAGAGGAAAGGGAAGAAGACTGCAGCAGGCAGCCCATTCCCAGGAACAGAAGCGTTCCACCGCGTCTGACAAGTTCTCAGCATGGCGCTGAGACCGTACAGGACCCCTGGATCCTACAAGTAGTATCCCGGGGGTACAGATGGGAATGTCGAGACGTTTCCCCTTCGCAGGCTCCTGAAGTCTGCTTTACCAAGTCTCCCTCCGACAAGGAGGTAGTATGGGAAAAAATTCACAAGCTGTATTCCCAGCAGGTGATAATTAAATTACCCCTCCTACTACAGAAAAGGGGTATTATTCCACACTATATTGTGGTACTGAAGCCAGAAGGCTAGGTGAGACTTATTCTAAAAAATTTTTTTGAACACTTACAAAGGTTCAAATTAAGATGAAGTCACTCAGAGCAGTGATAACGAACCAGGAAGAAGGGGACTATATAGTGTCCCGGGACATCAGGGATGCTTACCTCTATGTCCCAAATTTGCCCTTCTCACTAAGGGTACCTCAGGTTCGTGGTGCAGAACTGTCACTATCAGTTTCAGACGCTGCCGTTTGGATTGTCCACGGCACCCCGGGGTCTTTACCAAGGTAATGGCCGAATTGATGATTCTTCTTCGAAGAAAAGGCGTCTTAATTATCCCTTACTTGGACGATCTCCTGATAGGGGCATAGTCCAGGGAACAGTTGGAGGTCGGAGTAGCACTATCTCGGATACTGCTACAATCAGCACGGGTGGATTCTAAATATTCCAAAATCGCAGCTGATCCCGACGACACGTCTGCTGTGCCTAGGGATGATTCTGGACACAGTCCAGAAAAAGGTGTTTCTCCCGGAAGAGAAAGCCAGGGAGTTATCCGAGCAAGTCAGGAACCTCCTAAAAACAGTGCATCATTGCACAAGGGTCCTGGTAAAAATGGTGGCTTCCTACGAAGCAATTCCATTCGGCAGATTTCACGTAAGAACTTTTCAGTGGGATCTGCTGGACAAATGGTCCGGATCGCATCTTCAGATGCATCAGCGGATAACCCAATATCCAAGGACAAGGGTGTCTCTCCTGTGGTGGTTATAGAGTGCTCATCTTCTAGAGGGCCGCAGATTCGGCATTCAGGATTGGATGCTGGTAACCACGGAGCCCAGCCTGAGAGGCTGGGGAGCAGTCACACAAGGGAAAAATTTCCAGGGAGTGTGATCAAGTATGGAGACTTTTCTCCACATAAATATACTGGAGCTAAGGGTAAATTTATAATGCTCTAAGCTTAGCAAGACCTCTGCTTCAAGGTCAGCCGGTATTGATCCAGTGGGAAAAAAACATCACGGCAGTCGCCCACGTAAACAGACAGGGCGACACAAGAAGCAGGAGGGCAATGGCAGAAACTGCAAGGACTTTTCGCTGGGCGGAAAATCATGTGATAACACTGTCAGCAGTTTTTCATCCCGGGAATGGAAACTGGGAAGCAGACTTCCTCAGCACGACCTCCACCCGGGAGAGTGGAAACTTCATTGAGAAGTTTTTTCCACATGATTGTAAACCGTTGGGAAATACCAAAGGTGGACATGATGGCGTCCCGTCCAAAAAAAAAAAAAAAAAACGGGACAGGTATTGCGCCAGGTCAAGAGACCCTCAGGCAATAGATGTGGACGTTCTGGTAACACCGTGGGTGTACCAGTCGGTGTATGTGTTCCCTCCTCTGCTTCTCATACCTAAGGTGCTGAGAATTATAAGACGTAGAGGAGTAAGAACTATACTCATGGCTCCGGATTGGCCAAGAAGGACTTGGTACCCGGAACTTCAAGAGATGCTTACAGAGGTCTTATGGCCTCTGCCGCTAAGAAGGGACTTGCTTCAGCAAGTACCATGTCTGTTCCAAGACTTACCGCAGCTGCGTTTGTCGGCATGGCGATGGAAAGCCGTATCCTAAGGGAAAAAAAGGCATTCCGGAAGAGGTCATTCCTACCCTGGTCAAAGCCAGAAAGGAGGTGACCGCACAACATTATCACCACGTGTGGCGAAAATATGTTGCGTGGTGTGAGGCCAGGAAGGCCCCACAAAGAAATTTCAACTCGGTCGTTTCCTGCATTTCCTGCAAACAGGAGTGTCTATGGGCCTCAAATTGGGGTCCATTAAGGTTCAAATTCGGCCCTGTAAATTTTCTTCCAGAAAGAATTGGCTTCAGTTCCTGAAGTCCAGAAGTTTGTCAAGGGAGTATTGCATATACAAACCCCTTTTTTGTGCCTCCAGTGGCACTGTGGGATCTCAACGTAGTTCTGGGATTCCTCAAATCACATTGGTTTAAAACCAGTCAAATATGTGGATTTGAAGCATCTCACATAAAAAGTGACCATGCTCTTGGCCCTGGCCTGGACCAGGCGAGTGTCAAATTGGTGGTTTTTTCTCAAAAAAGCCCATATCTGTTTGTCCATTCGGACAGGGCAGAGCTGCGGACTCGTCCCCAGTTCTCTCCCTAAGGTGGTGTCAGTGTTTCACCTGAACCAGCTTATTGTGGTGCCTTGCACCTACTAGGGACTTGGAGGACTCCAAGTTGCTAGAAGTTGTCAGGGCCCTGAAAATATGTTCAAGGACAGCTGGAGTCAGAAAATCTGACTCGCTGTTTATACTGTATGCACCCAACAAGTTGGGTGCGCCTGCTTCTAAGCAGTCGATTGCTCGTTGGATTTGTAACACAATTCAACTTGCACATTCTGAGGCAGGCCTGCCACAGTCTAAATCGGTTAAGGCCCATTCCACAAGGAAGGTGGGCTCATCTTGGGCGGCTGCCCGAGAGGTCTCGGCATTACAACTCTGCCGAGCAGCTACGTGGTCAGGGGAGAACACGTTTGTAAAATTCTACAAATTTGATATCCTGGCAAAAGAGGACCTGGAGTTCTCTCATTCGGTGCTGCAGAGTCATCCGCACTCTCCCGCCCGTTTGGGAGCTTTGGTATAATCCCCATGGTCCTTTCAGGAACCCCAGCATCCACTAGGACGATAGAGAAAATAAGAATTTACTTACCGATAATTCTATTTCTCGGAGTCCGTAGTGGATGCTGGGCGCCCATCCCAAGTGCGGATTATCTGCAATACTTGTACATAGTTACAAAAATCGGGTTATTATTGTTGTGAGCCATCTTTTCAGAGGCTCCGCTGTTATCATACTGTTAACTGGGTTTAGATCACAAGTTGTACGGTGTGATTGGTGTGGCTGGTATGAGTCTTACCCGGGATTCAAAATTCCTCCCTTATTGTGTACGCTCGTCCGGGCACAGTACCTAACTGGCTTGGAGGAGGGTCATAGGGGGAGGAGCCAGTGCACACCACCTGATCCTAAAGCTTTACTTTTTGTGCCCTGTCTCCTGCGGAGCCGCTGTTCCCCATGGTCCTTTCAGGAACCCCAGCATCCACTACGGACTCCGAGAAATAGAATTATCGGTAAGTAAATTCTTATTTACTCCACAGTAGGCCGGCGGTGGCGGTTTACCGAGTACCCCACTCACTCGCCCACCTCGACCAATACGACCTGATCACACCGATATGGTGCTGGCGTACTCGATACAGGGCCCCTATGGAACCTTCAGTTTACTGGAACATATGAGGGTTACCCGCAGGACACTTACTCTTTCCAGTAAAGGTGGGGTTGTTAGATAGTTCCTGAGTGACCAGCGAACTTCCCTTCCAAAAATAAAAAATTACACAAATCACGTCAGAATGTACAGATAGCGTTTGTGACCACTTTACTCTAATGGTATTAGGTCAGATTACTAACTACTGCACACAATTACGTGTGGTCCAATCGTTCAGTACATAAGCACTACTTGTCATGTACTGAAAGATCAATGGAATCGATGTTTCCGGCCGCGATTCCTTCAGCAAGAGCTTATGGCCTATATGGGTTCTGCACCAACACCCCAGGCGTTGTGCCACTGGACTTTTATAGCGGACCTCTTTAGTACCTTACGACCTCCTGGTCTTGTTACCTTCTGTTAATGACCTCCTGGTCTGTTACCTTATGGTCCGCTATACTCTAATGCTCAAATATTATTTAACCAGGGATGCCTCCCTAGCCACCGTATATGTCACTTACACGTGTGTCCCTTGACGAGTACCCGACTTTCCTTTTGGTTCCACCTTAAAGTTATATAAACTTTTGTATACAAAACCACACTCACTCAACACATGTACACTTTTGTTTCTATATCTATTTCTGCGCAGAAATTGTCTTCAGTCCAACAGTGTAACCAATTAGGAGCAGGATCTGTTAAAAACTAAATTTCAGATTTTCCAAAAATAGATTTGCGTTATTTACCGCGTCGCATTATTTACCGCCTTTGCGCTAATTATCGCTTTGCGCTAATTCAACTTTTCGTGGCTTGAGCTACGTGGGCGTAACCAGACGCTACGTTGCGTAATGTACGCTGCGTGCGTCTGCCGTTTGGATTGCGTACGCAAGTCTTTTGTTAGGGACACGTGTACGCAAAACAAAGATCCACTGTAACACAATTTCTACCTTTATCACTGTAGATGATCCCTGATCATCTACCGCACACCACACTGACTGTCTTATCTCCCAGACAAGCCGTGTGTTGGTCTATACTTTAACTATTACCTCTACTATGGAATAACAGCAAATCTCTTTTTGCACTTTCTATCAACTATAAAACTTGGCAAACAGGAATAGTGATATACGAAATTTGAAAAAGAAATGCAGATAAATGTATGTGTGCGTGTATACGCAAGACAGAAGAGAAATAAAACAGTTTTAAAAGACACAAGCGTTTTGTTCTTACTTCCGGTTCCCGGATTCCTTCAGCACTCTTTATCTAAGCGAAGCAGACGCTTATCCAATCAGCACTGCAAGGAATATGATCCCGCCCTTTGCTGATGGATAATGTCTGCTGATCTACCTAGTGCAGATATGAGAAGGATAGGACGAGTCCCCAATTGACAATGCTAAATTCCCTTGTCGTATAAACAACCCTTTATGAAGCTAAGAACACTGTACGCTGTTTACTTAAGAAGTACCGTAATGGTACGCTAGTTGCGTAACGATCGCTCAGCCGTAGGCGAGACGCTCAAGCGTCACGTTCGCTCACGGCCCAGCGATCACAGGACACGTTATTGGCTATGACTAGAGTAATGATTCGCTATGGCGTAGCGGACGCTCGAGACCACGAGGAGATCACCAGCGGCGCAGACGCTCACAACGCTATACCTTTATGTCTAAACCTTATACCAAAGAAATACACAGAATACCTTAATGTGAATACAGGGTGTAAGTGCAACCTTGTGTAACCTGACTAACTACAAAGCTGCTTGAGCGTCACCGACGCTCAAGTGAACACTTAACACTATAGAAAATACACAGATACTGGTTTAGGTTCCAAAGCCTATTAACTGTATTATATCTAGTATACTTGTAAAAAGGGGATAACAGTACAAATGATACACTACAATATAACAGAGACTTCCTAACCACAGAACTAAACAATACTATCTAATACAATACAATACTAGTCTAGGGGAGATACGAGAGAGAGAGAGAAGGGAAAGAGAGAGAGAGAGACGGAGAGAGATGAGAGAAATTGGCTCACAGAAAGACAATGATAACGGAGAGAAACTTACGCACACAAGGGTAAACGATCGCATGCGCCTGGACATCCAGCACCCGATTTTCAGCAATGAGAACCGTTGAAGAGTGAGCTGGATGTGGTCGGCCTGCCTATTTATGCCCCACACACAATGCAATCCTACAGTCCCTACAATCCCATTGTCCATTGGACGTCGGAATTCGGCCCTGCATCATAACAAAAGGTCATAGGTTGATTCATACAGGTGGGCTGTGACGATTTCAAACAGCTCAGGTGGGTGGGGAACTAGGTTTCCCGCCGCATACCTGAGTATGAGTAAATAGTAGAAATGGACATAAACTTCTTATGTCCATAACTATTCGCACGAGCGATTAATACGCTCCAAACCAACACCGGAATATTGCTAATTAAATACTCTTCCGATGGGTACCAAACACTGCTGTATGATTCCTGTTAGACCCTTCGTACGATACAAAGAGGGATTCCTTAGCTCAGGGACCTTCTATATTAACCAAACTTTCAGAAACTATCAAAGGGACCATGATCTATAAACTACATTAATTGTGAAAATATGTAACGAATGAGTCGCACGCTACGACTACATAAACTCTACCGTAAATACGCATACCGCGCCTGCGAGTGCACGCTATTGCGGGTATGCGCCTTCACGGGAGAGCGTACGCATGCGCAGCACGGACCAGTGTGCGGTGCAAATATGGCAACGTGCATAGAGACATTTTTCTGACTTTGACAGGGGGGGGTCCATTAACCCACTCAGTGACGGCATGAGGGGGCGGGGGGGGGGGGGGGGGAGTCCATTAACCCACTCAGTGAGGGCATGAGGGGGGGGGTCCATTAACCCACTCAGTGAGGGCATGAGGGGGGGGGGGTCCATTAACCCACTCAGTGACGGCATGAGGGGGGGGGGGGGGGGGAGAAAGAGTCCATTAACCCACTCAGTGACGGCAAAAGGGGGGGGGAAGAGTCCATTAACCCACTCAGTGACGGCATGAGGGGGGGGGGGTCCATTAACCCACTCAGTGAGGGCATGAGGGGGGGGGTCCATTAACCCACTCAGTGAGGGCATGAGGGGGGGGGGTCCATTAACCCACTCAGTGAGGGCATGAGGGGGGGGGTCCATTAACCCACTCAGTGAGGGCATGAGGGGGGGGGGTCCATTAACCCACTCAGTGAGGGCATGAGGGGGGGGGTCCATTAACCCACTCAGTGACGGCATGAGGGGGGGGGGGGGGGGGGGGGAAGAAAGAGTCCATTAACCCACTCAGTGACGGCAAAAGGGGGGGGGAAGAGTCCATTAACCCACTCAGTGACGGCATGAGGGGGGGGGGGGGGGTCCATTAACCCACTCAGTGACGGCATGAGGGGGGGGGTCCATTAACCCACTCAGTGAGGGCATGAGGGGGGGGGGGGGTCCATTAACCCACTCAGTGAGGGCATGAGGGGGGGGGGGTCCATTAACCCACTCAGTGAGGGCATGAGGGGGGGGGGGTCCATTAACCCACTCAGTGAGGGCATGAGGGGGGGGGTCCATTAACCCACTCAGTGAGGGCATGAGGGGGGGGGGTCCATTAACCCACTCAGTGAGGGCATGAGGGGGGGGGTCCATTAACCCACTCAGTGAGGGCATGAGGGGGGGGTCCATTAACCCACTCAGTGAGGGCATGAGGGGGGTCCATTAACCCACTCAGTGAGGGCATGAGGGGGGGGGGGTCCATTAACCCACTCAGTGAGGGCATGAGGGGGGGGGGGGGTCCATTAACCCACTCAGTGAGGGCATGAGGGGGGGGGGGGTCCATTAACCCACTCAGTGACGGCATGAGGGGGGGGGGTCCATTAACCCACTCAGCGACGGCATGAGGGGGGGGTCCATTAACCCACTCAGTGACGGCATGGGGGGGGGGTCCATTAACCCACTCAGTGACGGCATGGGGGGGGGGTCCATTAACCCACTCAGTGACGGCATGGGGGGGGGTCCATTATCCCACTCAGTGACGGCATGGGGGGGGGGGTCCATTATCCCACTCAGTGACGGCATGAGGGGGGGGGTCCATTAAGGCACTCAGTGACGGCATGAGGGGGGGGGGGGGGTCCATTAAGCCACTCAGTGACGGCATGAGGGGGGGGTCCATTAAGCCACTCAGTGACGGCATGAGGGGGGGGTCCATTAAGCCACTCAGTGACGGCATGACGGGGGGGGGGTCCATTAACCCACTCAGTGACGGCATGACGGGGGTTCCATTAACCCACTCAGTGACGGCATGACGGGGGTTCCATTAACCCACTCAGTGACGGCATGACGGGGGTTCCATTAACCCACTCAGTGACGGCATATGGGGGGGGGGGGGTTCCATTAACCCACTCAGTGACGGCATGAGGGGGGGGGGGGTCCATTAACCCACTCAGTGAGGGGGGAAGGGGGTCCATTAACCCACTCAGTGAGGGGGGAAGGGGGTCCATTAACCCACTCAGTGAGGGGGGAAGGGGGTCCATTAACCCACTCAGTGAGGGGGGAAGGGGGTCCATTAACCCACTCAGTGAGGGGGGAAGGGGGTCCATTAACCCACTCAGTGAGGGGGGAAGGGGGTCCATTAACCCACTCAGTGAGGGGGGAAGGGGGTCCATTAACCCACTCAGTGAGGGGGGAAGGGGGTCCATTAACCCACTCAGTGAGGGGGGAAGGGGGTCCATTAACACATTCGGTGAGGGCATGAGGGGGGGGGTCATTAACACACGCAGTGCAGGCATGATTGGGGGGGGGGGGGGGTCATTAACCCATTCAGTTCAGGCATTGGGGGATGCTTTAACACACTCACAGGGCACACCGAGCAGCTCCCATCCATAACACCCGGCCAAGATAAGATAACCCTGGGATAGGTCCGATTGCCACCCGCCAGTCAAACAAAAAAAGCATTACATCTCACTCTCCAGCAGCCTGACGGCACCAAGGTGCTAATCAAGTCCTGTCCTGGGATACAGCTCACATACACCAGCGCCGGAGCGCTTCCATACCGCGGCCGCACTGTCCCGACCCTTCTGTCCTGTGCCACTGACTGCACTGCACTGCTATTCAAAGTTCCCGCGTACGCGCACGCGACGCTTCTATCGACTCCGCCCCCAGCACCGCCCACTGCCTGACGTGCACTAGGTCCTTCCGGCGAAGGCATCTTAGACGCTACCGGCCAGTGAAGCCCCTGCTCTGGGTGTACCAGCACTTCCTCCCGTCACGCCCCGCGACCGCGCATCCTCATTGGCTAATGGGTTCAATGAAGGATTATATACACACACGAGAAGTGTACAGGGCATATGCTCGGGTCTGAAGCAGAGACACAGCTAACACAAGGGACTTTAAATGATCTCACCTTTATGCAGGTGCGTTCATGCAGGGAGGGACTGATGCACTAAGCAGAAGCAGTGGCCGGGTGGCGCTGATAATGACTCCTCCCCCCAATGGTGACGGATGGTCACATGGGTGTGACATCATCATAGGTCCCTTAGGCCACTTGGATCTAGCACCTACCTAGGCCACTTGGATCTAGCACCTACCGAGACGGGAAGCCAGAGTGAGAGCCGGGCCAGGGTGGAAGCAGACACAGTCACCGGGGTAACGGATCTCGGAGGCGGCGGGGACCGGGTGGGGGCTGCATCGCCGTTATATGTCTATGTTATATACAGAGCCCCTCCCTCAGTCCTCATGGTGCAGCTCGGGGACGCGGTTCTGTCAGTGTGCTCCATTCATGTCTATGTATATAGTCCCAGCCTATTCCCTATAGTGTACTGCAAGCTGTGCCATGTAGCATTGCAGGGTGCCCTGCCCCTCCCCCCCCCGTGCCACACCCTTACCCCCTGTGTAAATGCATGTGGCAGAACTGCTGTGCAGTGCCACCCTCTCTGTAAGGTCACTTATGGCTCTTCTATCTGTATGTACAGTATATATAATATGGTATAAGCATATATACTGTTTCTCTTTATTTCTCTAACGTCCTAGTGGATGCTGGGGACTCCGTCAGGACCATGGGGGATAGCGGCTCCGCAGGAGACAGGGCACAAAAGTAAAAGCTTTAGGATCAGGTGGTGTGCACTGGCTCCTCCCCCTATGACCCTCCTCCAAGCCTCAGTTAGATTTTTGTGCCCGGCCAAGAAGGGTGCAATCTAGGTGGCTCTCCTAAAGAGCTGCTTAGAGTAAAAGTTTTGTTAGGTTTTTTATTTTCAGTGAGTCCTGCTGGCAACAGGCTCACTGCATCGAGGGACTTAGGGGAGAGAAGTGAACTCACCTGCGTGCAGGATGGATTGGCTTCTTAGGCTACTGGACACCATTAGCTCCAGAGGGAGTCGGAACACAGGTCTCACCCTGGGGTTCGTCCCGGAGCCGCGCCGCCGACCCCCTTGCAGATGCCGAAAAGTGAAGAGGTCCAGAAACCGGCGGCAGAAGACTTTTCAGTCTTCATAAGGTAGCGCACAGCACTGCAGCTGTGCGCCATTGTTGTCAGCACACTTCATAGCAGCGGTCACTGAGGGTGCAGGGCGCTGGGGGGGGGCGCCCTGGGCAGCAATGATAGTACCTTATTCTGGCTAAAAATACATCACATATAGCCCCTGGGGGCTATATGGATGTATTTAACCCCTGCCAGGTCTCAGAAAAACGGGAGAAGAAGCCCGCCGAAAAGGGGGCGGGGCCTATTCTCCTCAGCACACAGCGCCATTTTCCCTCACAGAAATGCTGGTGGGAAGGCTCCCAGGCTCTCCCCTGCACTGCACTACAGAAACAGGGTTAAAACAGAGAGGGGGGGCACTGATTTGGCGATATGACTACATATATTAAAATGCTATAAGGGAAAAGCACTTATATAAAGGTTGTCCCTGTATAATTATAGCGTTTTTGGTGTGTGCTGGCAAACTCTCCCTCTGTCTCCCCAAAGGGCTAGTAGGTCCTGTCCTCTATCAGAGCATTCCCTGTGTGTGTGCTGTGTGTCGGTACGTGTGTGTCGACATGTATAAGGACGATGTTGGGAGGCGGAGCAAATTGCCTGTAATGGTGATGTCACTCTCTAGGGAGTCGACACCGGAATAGATGGCTTATTTAAGGAATTACGTGATAATGTCAACACGCTGCAAGTCGGTTGACGACATGAGACGGCCGGCAAACATATTAGTATCTGTCCAGGCGTCTAAAACACCGTCAGGGACGTTATAATGCCCATTTTACCTCAGTCGGTCGACACAGACACGGACACTGACTCAAGTGTCGACGGTGAAGAAACAAACTTATTTTCCTTTAGGGCCACACGTTACTTGTTAAGGGCAATGAAGGAGGTGTTACATATTTCTGATACTACAAGTACCACAAAAAAGGGTATTATGTGGGGTGTGGAAAAACTACCTATAGTTTTTCCTGAATCAGATAAATTAAATGAAGTGTGTGATGAGGCGCGGGGTTCCCCCGATAGAAAATTATTGGCGGTATACCCTTTCCCGCCAGAAGTTAGGGCGCGTTGGGAAACACCCCTTAGGGTGGATAAGGCGCTCACACGCTTATCAAAACAAGTGGCGGTACCGTCTCCAGACACGGCCGCCCTCAAGGAGCCAGCTGATAGGAGGCTGGAAAATATCCTAAAAAGTATATACACACATACTGGTGTTATACTGCGACCAGCGATCGCCTCAGCCTGGATGTGCAGCGCGGGGGTGGCTTGGTCGGATTCCCTGACTGAAAATATTGATACCCTTGACAGGGACAGTATTTTATTTACTATAGAGCATTTAAAGAATGCATTTCTATATATGCGAGATGCACAGAGGGATATTTGCACTCTGGCATCAAGAGTAAGTGCGATGTCCATATCTGCCAAAAGATGTTTATGGACACGACAGTGGTCAGGTGATGCAGATTCCAAACGGCACAAAGATGTATTGCCGTATAAAGGGGAGGAGTTATTTGGGGGTCGGTCCATCGGACCTGGTGGCCACGGCAACTGCTGGGAAATCCACCGTTTTTACCCTAAGTCACATCTATGCAGAAAAAGACACCGTCTTTTCAGCCTCAGTCCTTTCGTCCCCATAAGCATATCTGCCCAGGGATAGAGGAAAGGGAAGAAGACTGCAGAAGGCAGCCCATTCCCAGGAACAGAAGCCTTCCACCGCTTCTGCCAAGTTCTCAGCATGACGCTGGGGCCGTACAGGACCCCTGGATCCTACAAGTAGTATCCCAGGGGTACAGATTGGAAAGTCGAGACGTTTCCCCTCGCAGGTTCCTGAAGTCTGCTTTACCAACGTCTCCCTCCGACAGGGAGGCAGTATTGGAAACAATTCACAAGCTGTATTCCCAGCAGGTGATAATCAAAGTACCCCTCCTACAACAAGGAAAGGGGTATTATTCCACACTATATTGTGGTACTGAAACCAGAAGGCTCGGTGAGACCTATTCTAAATCTGAAATATTTGAACACTTACAAAGGTTCAAATCAAGATGGAGTCACTCAGAGCAGTGATAGCGAACCAGGAAGAAGGGGACTATATGGTGTCCCGGGACATCAGGGATGCTTACCTCCATGTCCCAATTTGCCCTTCTCACCAAGGGTATCTCAGGTTCGTGGTACAGAACTGTCACTATCAGTTTCAGACGCTGCCGTTTGGATTGTCCACGGCACTCCGGGTCTTTACCAAGGTAATGCCCGAAATGATGATTCTTCTTCGAAGAAAATGGACGACCTCCTGATAAGAGCAAGGTCCAGAGAACAGTTGGAGGTCGGAGTAGCACTATCTCAAGTAGTTCTACGACAGCACGGGTGGATTCTAAATATTCCAAAACCGCAGTTGTTTCCGGCGACACGTCTGCTGTTCCTAGGGACTGGACACAGTCCAGAAAAAGGTGTTTCTCCCGGAGGAGAAAGCCAGGGAGTTATCCGAGCTAGTCAGGAACCTCCTAAAACCAGGAAAAGTGTCAGTGCATCATTGCACAAGAGTCCTGGGAAAAATGGTGGCTTATTACGAAGCGATTCCATTCGGCAGATTCCACGCAAGAACTTTTCAGTGGGATCTGCTGGACAAATGGTCCGGATCGCATCTTCAGATGCATCAGCGGATAACCCTATCTCCAAGGACAAGGGTGTCTCTCCTGTGGTGGTTACAGAGTGCTCATCTTCTAGAGGGACGCAGATTCGGCATTCAGGATTGGATGCTGGTGACCACGGAGGCCAGCCTGAGAGGCTGGGGAGCAGTCACACAGGGAAAAAATTTCCAGGGAGTGTGATTAAGTCTGGAGAATTTTCTCCACATAAATATACTGGAGCTAAGGGCAATTTATAATGCTCTAAGCTTAGCAAGACCTCTGCTTCAAGGTCAGCCGGTATTGATCCAGTGGGACAACATCACGGCAGTCGCCCACGTAAACAGACTGGGCGGCACAAGAAGCAGGAGGGCAATGGCAAAAACTGCAAGGATTCTTCGCTGGGCGGAAAATCATGTGATAGCACTGTCAGCAGTGTTCATTCCGGGAGTGGACAACTGGGAAGCAGACTTCCTCAGCAGGCACGACCTCCACCCGGGAGAGTGGGGACTTCATCGGGAAGTTTTCCACATGATTGTGAACCGTTGGGAAAGACCAAAGGTGTACATGATGGCGTCCCGCCTGAACAAAAAACTGGACAGGTATTGCGCCAGGTCAAGAGACTTTCAGGCAATAGCTGTGGACGTTCTGGTAACACCGTGGGCGTACCAGTCGGTGTATGTGTTCCCTCCTCTGCTTCTCATACCCAAGGTATTGAGAATTATAAGACGTAGAGGAGTAAGAACTATACTCGTGGCTCCGGATTGGCCAAGAAGGACTTGGTACCCGGAACTTCAAGAGATACTCACAGAGAACTCATGACCTCTGCCGCTAAGAAGGGACTTGCTTCAGCACGTACCATGTCTGTTCCAAGACTTACCGCGGCTGCGTTTGACGGCATGGCGGTTGAACGCCGGATCCTAAGGGAAAAAGGCATTCCGGAAGAGGTCATTCCTACCCTGGTCAAAGCCAGGAAGGACGTGACCGCACAACATTATCACCACATGTGGCGAAAATATGTTGCGTGGTGTGAGGCCAGGAAGGCTCCACGAAGAAATTTCAACTCGGTCGATTCCTGCATTTCCTGCAAACAGGAGTGTCTATGGGCCTCAGATTGGGGTCCATTAAGGTTCAAATTTCGGCCCTGTCGATTTTCTTCCAGAAAGAATTGGCTTCAGTTCCTGAAGTCCAGAAGTTTGTCAAGGGAGTACTGCATATACAACCCCCTTTTGTGCCTCCAGTGGCACTGTGGGATCTCAACGTAGTTCTGGGATTCCTCAAATCACATTGGTTTAAACCGCTCAAATCTGTGGATTTGAAATATCTCACATGGAAAGTGACCATGATGTTGGCCCTGGCCTCGGCCAGGCGAGTGTCAGAATTGGCGGCTTTGTCTCACAAAAGCCCATATCTGATTGTCCATTCGGACAGGGCAGAGCTGCGGACTCGTCCCCAGTTTCTCCCTAAGGTGGTGTCAGCGTTTCACCTGAACCAGCTTATTGTGGTACCTGCGGCTACTAGGGACTTGGAGGACTCCAAGTTGCTAGATGTTGTCAGGGCCCTGAAAATATCGGTTTCCAGGACGGCTGGAGTCAGGAAAACTGACTTGCTGTTATCCTGTATGCACCCAACAAACTGGGTGCTCTTGTTTCTAAGCAGACGATTGCTAGTTGGATGTGTAGTACAATTCAGCTTGCACATTCTGTGGCAGGCCTGCCACAGCCAAAATATGTAAATGCCCATTCCACAAGGAAGGTGGGCTCATCCTGGGCGGCTGCCCGAGGGGTCTCGGCATTACAACTCTGCCGAGCAGCTACGTGGTCGGGGGGAGAACACGTTTGTAAAATTCTACAAATTTGATACCCTTGCTAAAGAGGACCTGGAGTTCTCTCATTCGGTGCTGCAGAGTCATCCGCACTCTCCCGCCCGTTTGGGAGCTTTGGTATAATCCCCATGGTCCTGACGGAGTCCCCAGCATCCACTAGGACGTTAGAGAAAATAAGATTTTACTTACCGATAAATCTATTTCTCGTAGTCCGTAGTGGATGCTGGGCGCCCATCCCAAGTGCGGATTGTCTGCAATACTTGTACATAGTTATTGGTACAAAAATCGGGTTATTATTGTTGTGAGCCATCTTTTCAGAGGCTCCGCTGTTATCATGCTGTTAACTGGGTTCAGATCACAGGTTGTACAGTGTGATTGGTGTGGCTGGTATGAGTCTTACCCGGGATTCAAAATCCTTCCTTATTGTGTACGCTCGTCCGGGCACAGTATCCTAACTGAGGCTTGGAGGAGGGTCATAGGGGGAGGAGCCAGTGCACACCACCTGATCCTAAAGCTTTTACTTTTGTGCCCTGTCTCCTGCGGAGCCGCTATCCCCCATGGTCCTGACGGAGTCCCCAGCATCCACTACGGACTACGAGAAATAGATTTATCGGTAAGTAAAATCTTATTTTTTATGTTAATATCAGCACTGGCTTCAGAGATTCCAGATGTGGGGTTTTCTCGCACGTGTGTGACGGAGATCTGAGCCACATAAGCTCACAATCTAAGCCGTCACTGGCAGCAGTCCCTGTTGATATACTGTAGATGGGATGTGGTTCATCAAGTCGGCACCATCTAGGTCGACAATGTTTGAGTCGACCACTGAAGGTCGACAGGGATGGAAGGTTGACGTGTTCTATGGCGACAGTTCACACGGTCGACATGAGTTTTTAACGTGTTTTTCTCTGACGTCCTAGTGGATGCTGGGACTCCGTAAGGACCATGGGGAATAGCGGCTCCGCAGGAGACAGGGCACAAGAATAAAAGCTTTAGGATCAGGTGGTGTGCACAGGCTCCTCCCCCTATGACCCTCCTCCAAGCCTCAGTTAGATTTTTGTGCCCGAACGAGAAGGGTGCAGGCTAGGTGGCTCTCCTGAGCTGCTTAGAATAAAAGTTTATTTTAGGTTTTTTATTTTCAGTGAGTCCTGCTGGCAACAGGCTCACTGCATCGTGGGACTAAGGGGAGAAGAAACGAACTCACCTGCGTGCAGAGTGGATTGGGTTTCTTAGGCTACTGGACATTAGCTCCAGAGGGACGATCACAGGTTCAGCCTGGATGGGTCCCGGAGCCGCGCCGCCGGCCCCCTTACAGAGCCAGAAGAGCGAAGAGGTCCGGTGAAATCGGCGGCAGAAGACGGTCCTGTCTTCAACTAAGGTAGCGCACAGCACTGCAGCTGTGCGCCATTGCTCTCAGCACACTTCACACTCCGGTCACTGAGGGTGCAGGGCGCTGGGGGGGGGAGCGCCCTGAGACGCAATATAACAGATATACCTTAGGTTGGCAAAAAGAAATACATCACATATAGCTCCTGGGCTATATGGATGTATTTAACCCCTGCCAGTTTTCCAGAAAAGAGCGGGAGATAAGGATGTCGTGAAGGGGCGGAGCCTATCTCCTCAGCACACAAGCGCCATTTTCCCTCACAGCTTCGCTGGAAGGACGGCTCCCTGACTCTCCCCTGCAGACCTGCTACAGAATCAGGGTAAAAAAGAGAAGGGGGGGCACTATTGGCAACTAATAATAAAAACAGCAGCTATAAAAGGGAGTAACACTTATATAAAGTTATCCCTATATATATATATATATATATATATATATATATATATATATATATATATATATATATAGCGCTTGGTGTGTGCTGGCAAACTCTCCCTCTGTCTCTCCAAAGGGCTGGTGGGGTCCTGTCCTCTATCAGAGCATTCCCGGTGTGTGTGCTGTGTGTCGGTACGTGTGTGTCGACATGTATGAGGAGGAAAATGATGTGGAGGCGGAGCAATTGCCTGGGTTAGTGATGTCACCCCCTAGGGAGTCGACACCTGACTGGATGATCGTATTTAAAGAATTACGTGACAATGTCAGCACTTTGCAAAAAACTGTTGACGACATGAGACAGCCGGCAAATCAATTAGTGCCTGTCCAGGCGTCTCAGACACCGTCAGGGGCCCTAAAACTCCCGTTACCTCAGTGGGTCGACACAGACCCAGACACAGATACTGAGTCTAGTGTCGACGGTGAGGAGACAAACGTAATGTCCAGTAGGGCCACACGTTACATGATCACGGCAATGAAGGAGGCATTGAACATTTCTGACACTACAAGTACCACAAAGAAGGGTATTATGTGGGATGTGAAAAAACTACCAATAGTTTTTCCTGAGTCAGATGAATTAAATGAGGTGTGTGATAAAGCGTGGGTTTCCCCCGACAAAAAACTGCTAATTTCTAATAAATTATTGGCACTATACCCTTTCCCGCCAGAGGTTAGGGCGCGTTGGGAAACACCCCCTAGGGTAGATAAAGCGCTTACACGTTTATCTAAACAAGTAGCGTTACCGTCTCCTGATACGGCCACCCTCAAAGAACCAACTGATAGAAGGCTGGAAAATATCCTAAAAAGTATATACACACATACTGGTGTTATACTGCGACCAGCTATCGCTTCAGCCTGGATGTGCAGTGCTGGAGTCGCGTGGTCGGATTCCCTGACTGAAAATATTGATACCCTGGACAGGGACAATATATTGTTAACTATAGAGCATTTGAAAGATGCATTACTATATATGCGTGATGCACAGAGGGATATTTGCACCCTGGCATCAAGAGTAAGTGCTATGTCCATTTCTGCCAGAAGAGCATTATGGACGTGACAGTGGTCAGGGGATGCGGATTCCAAACGACATATGGAAGTATTGCCGTATAAAGGGGAGGAGTTATTTGGGGCTGGTCTATCGGACCTGGTGGCCACGGCAACGGCTGGAAAGTCCACCTTTTTACCCCAGGTCACCTCACATCAGCAGAAAAAGACACCGTCTTTTCAAACTCAGTCCTTTCGTTCCCATAAGTACAAGCGAGCAAAAGGCCACTCATTTCTGCCCCGGGGCAGAGGAAGAGAAAAAAGACTGCACCATGCAGCCGCTTCCCAGGAGCAGAAGCCCTCCCCTGCTTCTGCCAAGTCTTCAGCATGACGCTGGGGCTTTACAAGCAGACTCAGAGACGGTGGGGGCCCGTCTCAAGAATTTCAACTCGCAGTGGACTCACTCGCAAGTGGACCCCTGGATTCTACAGGTAGTATCGCAGGGGTACAAACTGGAATTCGAGGCGTTTCCCCCTCGCCGGTTCCTGAAGTCTGCTCTACCAAAGTCTCCCTCCGACAGGGAGGCAGTTTTGGAAGCCATTCACAAGCTGTATTCCCAGCAGGTGATAATCAAGGTACCCCTCCTACAACAAGGAAAGGGGTATTATTCCACGCTGTTTGTGGTACCGAAGCCGGACGGCTCGGTGAGAACAATTTTAAATCTGAAATCCTTGAACACTTACATAAAAAGGTTCAAATTCAAGATGGAGTCACTCAGAGCAGTGGTAGCGAACCTGGAAGAAGGGGACTATATGGTGTCTCTGGACATCAAAGATGCTTATCTCCACGTCCCAATCTACCCTTCTCACCAAGGGTACCTCAGGTTTGTAGTACAAAACTGTCATTATCAGTTTCAGACGCTGCCGTTTGGGTTGTCCACGGCACCTCGGATCTTTACCAAGGTAATGGCCGAAATGATGATTCTTCTTCGAAGAAAAGGCATCTTAATTATCCCTTACTTGGACGATCTCCTGATAAGGGCAAGGTCCAGGGAACAGTTAGAAGTCGGAGTAGCACTATCTCAGGTAGTGTTACGTCAGCACGGGTGGATCCTAAATATTCCAAAATCGCAGCTGATTCCAACGACACGTCTACTGTTCCTAGGAATGATTCTGGAAACAGTCCAGAAGAAGGTGTTTCTCCCGGAGGAGAAGGCCAGGGAGTTATCCGAGCTAGTCAGGAACCTCCTAAAACCAGGCCAGGTGTCAGTGCATCAGTGCACGAGGGTCCTGGGAAAAATGGTGGCTTCTTACGAAGCGATTCCATTCGGAAGATTCCATGCAAGAACGTTTCAGTGGGATCTACTGGACAAATGGTCCGGATCGCATCTTCAGATGCATCAGCGGATAACCCTGTCGCCAAGGACAAGGGTGTCTCTTCTGTGGTGGCTGCAGAGTGCTCATCTACTAGAGGGCCGCAGATTTGGCATTCAGGAATGGATCCTGGTGACCACGGATGCCAGCCTGAGAGGCTGGGGAGCAGTCACACAGGGAAGAAATTTCCAGGGCTTGTGGTCAAGCATGGAAACATCTCTTCATATAAACATTCTGGAACTAAGGGCCATTTACAATGCCCTAAGTCAAGCGAAACCCCTGCTTCAGGGTCAGGCGGTATTGATCCAATCGGACAACATCACGTCAGTCGCCCACGTAAACAGACAGGGCGACACGAGAAGCAGGAGGGCAATGGCAGAAGCTGCAAGGATTCTTCGCTGGGCGGAAAATCATGTGATAGCACTGTCAGCAGTGTTCATGTTGGCGTCCCGTCTAAACAAAAAACTAGACAGGTATTGCGCCAGGTCAAGGGACCCTCAGGCAATAGCGGTGGACGCTCTGGTAACACCGTGGGTGTACCAGTCAGTGTATGTGTTCCCTCCTCTGCCTCTCATACCAAAAGTACTGAGAATCATAAGAAGGAGAGGAGTAAGAACTATACTCGTGGTTCCGGATTGGCCGAGAAGGACTTGGTACCCGGAACTTCAAGAGATGCTCACGGAAGACCCGTGGCCTCTACCTCTAAGAAAGGACCTGCTCAAGCAGGGGCCTTGTCTGTTCCAAGACTTACGGCGGCTGCGTTTGACGGCATGGCGGTTGAACGCCGGATCCTGAAGGAAAAAGGCATTCCAGATGAAGTCATCCCTACCCTGATAAAAGCCAGGAAGGATGTAACCGCAAAACATTATCACCGCATTTGGCGAAAATATGTTGCGTGGTGTGAGGCCAAGAAGGCCCCTACAGAGGAATTTCAACTGGGTCGTTTCCTCCATTTCCTGCAAACAGGACTGTCTATGGGCCTAAAATTAGGGTCCATTAAGGTTCAAATTTCGGCCCTGTCGATTTTCTTCCAGAAAGAACTGGCTTCCGTGCCTGAAGTTCAGACATTTGTAAAAGGGGTACTGCATATACAGCCTCCTTTTGTGCCTCCAGTGGCACCTTGGGATCTCAATGTTGTTTTGAGTTTCCTAAAGTCACATTGGTTTGAACCACTCACCACTGTGGACTTAAAATATCTCACATGGAAGGTGTCGATGCTGTTAGCCCTGGCTTCAGCCAGGCGTGTGTCAGAATTGGCGGCTTTATCATATAAAAGCCCTTACTTAATTTTTCATTCTGACAGGGCAGAATTGAGGACTCGTCCTCAATTTCTCCCTAAGGTGGTTTCTGCATTTCACATGAACCAACCTATTGTGGTACCTGCGGCTACTAGGGACTTGGAGGACTCCAAGTTGCTTGACGTTGTCAGGGCCCTGAAAATATATGTTTCCAGGACGGCTGGAGTCAGAAAATCTGACTCGCTGTTTATCCTGTATGCACCCAACAAGCTGGGTGCTCCTGCTTCTAAGCAGACGATTGCTCGTTGGATTTGTAGTACAATTCAGCTTGCACATTCTGTGGCAGGCCTGCCACAGCCAAAATCTGTAAAAGCCCATTCCACAAGGAAAGTGGGCTCATCTTGGGCGGCTGCCCGAGGGGTCTCGGCTTTACAACTTTGCCGAGCAGCTACTTGGTCAGGGGCAAACACGTTTGCTAAATTCTACAAATTTGATACCCTGGCTGAGGAGGACCTGGAGTTCTCTCATTCGGTGCTGCAGAGTCATCCGCACTCTCCCGCCCGGTTGGGAGCTTTGGTATAATCCCCATGGTCCTTACGGAGTCCCAGCATCCACTAGGACGTCAGAGAAAATAAGATTTTACTCACCGATAAATCTATTTCTCGTAGTCCGTAGTGGATGCTGGGCGCCCATCCCAAGTGCGGATTGTCTGCAATACTTGTATATAGTTATTGTTACAAAATTCGGGTTATTATTGTTGTGAGCCATCTTTTCAGAGGCTCCTTTCGTTTATCATACTGTTAACTGGGTTCAGATCACGAGTTGTACGGTGTGATTGGTGTGGCTGGTATGAGTCTTACCCGGGATTCAATATCCTTCCTTATTATGTACGCTCGTCCGGGCACAGTATCCTAACTGAGGCTTGGAGGAGGGTCATAGGGGGAGGAGCCAGTGCACACCACCTGATCCTAAAGCTTTTATTCTTGTGCCCTGTCTCCTGCGGAGCCGCTATTCCCCATGGTCCTTACGGAGTCCCAGCATCCACTACGGACTACGAGAAATAGATTTATCGGTGAGTAAAATCTTATTTTTTTTTATGTTTGCTCCGTATAGTGACTGGGAAGCCGAAATAGTGCACGGTGTCCCCTCGCATGGCGAGCGAACTGTTACTATTCCCAATTGTAGTCCACGTGGATCGTTACGTATGAAAAAGTAAAAAAAATGTCGGCCTTGGGAACTGTTGACATAGAACATATCGACCTATAGTGGTCGACCAAAACAGTGTCGACTTTCAGACCAGATCCCTGTAGATGGTGACACTGTGCAATTCACCCGCCCATGCTGTTTCGTTGTGTTATAAGGTTCGGCCTGGATGTTGATATGAGGCTTTCAAAATAAATGTAGCTACACATAAATTTAATTCCGCTGGTTTTCTAGGTCTTCTTTCCCCAAACTATATATTTTATGACTTATAGAAGATCAAATAATTATACATATTTTATAATATGCTGTAGATAAAGTTCAAGTTCAGAACGTGGGGCCCCCTGGGCTAACATAACTAAACGCTTCAGTAAATCTGAATATGAAGTCAATTAACGCTGAAACTTCTACTACTTACTAACTAATGTAACACTTATACCCCGTTTAGATTGAAATGGCGGGTCACACCTGGGGATTTTGAAGATGGCTGCATCCCAGATGTGACCCGGCTGAGACGCCTGTCAGACTGGCAGCAGGAACCGGTTTATAATCGGGTCGGCGCTTGGAGAGGAGATCATCTCCTAGCGCCGGCTCTTCCTATGTTGTAAACGCATCCTGGCCCGGATCGACCCATCTTACCCATTTTCACTGAGCCTAACCCGCGTCCTTCCCAGGAAAATCCCTGCTCGCTAGCAGGTTTGGATTCCCTGGTTGAGCCGTTTCCACGGACAGAAATCCCAGGGTCGTGTGCAGTAACCCGGGATTTTCTTGTAGGTGGAAAAGGGACATCAGTTCACTCAATATTCAGAACAGGTTTATCATAGCGTCCAACGTGACCCATTCCAGGAGGGACAAAATGCTATGTTCCTGGACTTCGCTCTTAAAGTATGACTGCCGTCACTTGTGCTGAAACACCTCTTATCAATTTACCTACAGAACAGGTGACGGCAGTCATAAAATCAGGGGGAAGTCCAGGAGTGGAGCATTGTGTCCCTCCTGGAATGGGTTATGTCGGGAGGTATGTTTACTGCTGATCTGAAGCAGTTTAATTATACTGACCTCAGAGGACCCCATGTTCTGAACTTGAGAGAGAGGCTTAACATAGTATCCCTTTGTTTCAGGATATATAAATTACACAGGTTCTGTGGCTGATTAAAACCAGGTGAAATGCAGGCTTGAAGTCAGCCAGCCACAGAACCTGTGTAATTCATGGCTGTCTTGAATTAAAGCACAGGTTCTCAAACTCGGTCCTCAGGACCCCACACAGTGCATGTTTTGCAAGTCTCCTCACAGAATCACAAGTGACATAATTAGCTCCACCTGTGGACCTTTTAAAATGTGTCAGTGAGTAATTAATACACCTGTGCACCTGCTGAGTTACCTGCAAAACATGCACTGTGTGGGGTCCTGAGGACCGAGTTTGAGAACCACTGAATTAAAGTAATATTATGGCAAGCCTATATAATAGATCAGGGGTTCTCAAACTCGGTCCTCAGGACCCCACACAGTGCATGTTTCGCAGATAACCCAGCAAGCGCACAGGTGTATTAATTACTCACTGACACATTTTAAAAGGTCCAGAGGTGGAGCTAATTATTTTACTTCTGATTCTGTGAGGAGACCTGCAAAACATGCACTGTGTGGGGTCCTGAGGACCGAGTTTGAGAACCACTGTAATAGATGCATATATGTGATAGTTGAGTATTTGCTCTCAGGCCAGCAAAGTACACCAATTTGGAGTGACAGAGAAGTCAATTATATATGGCAACGTTTCCCAAACTCCGCCATTAGACCCCTTTCACACTAGCTGACACGACAAACTCCCGGACAGCTTTTTGCCGTGCCGGGATTGTAATGAATAAGTATGCCCATTGGGTCCTTTCACATGGCACGGTTGCCATGTTGTGCCATACTTGCCTACCTGACCCTCTCCATGAGGGAGAAAATGCTCTGTTCCTGGACTTTCCTGGTAATGTATGATTGCCATCACCTGTGGTGAGCTAGTTAGTTGATAAGAAAGGTGTTTCACCACAGGTGATGGCAATCATACATTACCAGGAAAGTCCAGGAACAGAGCATTTTCTCCCTCATGGAGAGGGTCAGGTAGGCAAGTATGTGTTGTGCACAGCATTAAATACGGCTGAAAGCCGTTGTGTGTGTGAAAGGCGCTGCCGGCCGGCCGGCACGAAAACTGACAACTTTTGTCCGGCTCTTTGCTGTATGGTCAAAACCGGCGTGTGTGAAACAGGCCTTACAGTCCGGGTATTAAAAATATCTATGCTTGAGTCCAGATTGCTAAATCTAATTGAGTGAGGTGCTAATTAATTAACCTGTGTTCAAGCATGGATAGACTTAAAACTTGGACTGTAATGGAGGAGTTTGGGAACCTCTGGTATACGGTATAATGATGCACGGCACTCCAATGTTTTTTTATTAGTTCTGGACTTGTGGTACTGTATACAAAAAAATCTGTGAGTCTGGGGTGAGGTGAGGGTGAGATGATATGCCAGTATTTCCGGCCAATTGCTACCCTGTTCCTAATTGAATCAACTCCATTGTGACTTCTAGAGCACTGGCCCTCATTCCGAGTTGATCGCTCGCTAGCTACTTTTAGCAGTCGTGCAAACGCATAGTCGCCGCCAATGGGGGAGTGTATTTTTGCTTTGAAAGAGTGCGATCGCCTGTGCAGCCGAGCGGTAAAAAAACATTTTGTGCAAAACAAGACCAGCCCTGTAGTTACTTATTTTGTGCGATGATTGCTGCGATGAAGGTCCCGGAATTGACGTCAGACGCCCGCCCTGCAAACGCCTGGCCACGCCTGCGTTTTTCCAAACACTCCCAAAAAATGGTCAGTTGACACCCATAAACTCTCACTTCCTGTCAATCTCCTTGCGATCGGCTGTGCGAATGAAATCGTCACTAGAAGCAGTGCAAAACAACGATGCTCTTTGTACCTGTACGCCACAGGCGCGCATTGCGGCTCATTCGCAAGCAAAGTTTTGCTATTTTTTTTAAATGATCGCTACGCAGCGAACAACGGCAGCTAGCGATCAACTTGGAATGAGGGCCTATGTACATAGCGTGACTTCTGAAATGATATACGTAACATGACTTGTATAGTTATATACATCATATTTTATTATACAACTATGTATGTTATATGAATAAAGTGCAATAAGTAATTATAAAATCACTGATATAAAAACAGCCACATAAAAAAGGTCTCAATGACTAAAGTCAATCATAGTCAGCATTCGAGAACACAATTCCTGGGCATTCTCTATACAATCCCAATTGGAAAACAATGGACAGTTAAATCAAAGAGTTCCTGCTTTGAAGAGGTATTTAAAGCTGATCAGTGCTCTGTGCATCACAATAGAGAATCATCATTTTGAGGTGTAAGAATGACAGTGACATGGTTTTAGTAAGCAAGTAAATGTACAACATACACACACAGTACATGTGTAAATTCTTTTATCAGAAATTGATTTATACGGTCTGTTCAGTCTCTCATGCTTCTGATTGGCTCCTTCGCATAGGTGGATATAGGCGACCATGTATGTGGCTCAGGCAGGTGGAGCAGGAAACAAGTCCAAAGCTGGGCAGGTGGGATCAAGCGGAAGTGAATCTGGATCCTTCGGGCAGGTAGGTTGAAGTCACCACCTGGGAATATTCTGCTACTGAATAGGTCACCTGTATCTGTGCTGGAGCTTTTTTATGTGCAGCCCATACATAGTATCAGGCTGCAGGATATGGCATAGTACCAGTATTCAGTAGAATAAAGATGGAGAGGCATTGGGACTATCCTACCGCTAAACCTGATTGACAGCACCAGTTTTGTGGCTCACGTGCTCGGGCTGAGTTACCGGACCACATAGAGGCCTATTCATGTGTTAGGAAAATAACTGGACACAAACTGCAGGCAGCGGTCACCTTCCCACCGTACATTGCCGGCATGCATAAAGCTGATCCCATCAATTGCCACCACATTATTCTATTTCATTTCTCCTTCATCCACTAGGGGCCACTGGAGTGTAGTTACAATGGGGAGATAGTTGGTAGTATTGGGAGCTGGCACTTTAAAAATTCTCACACTGTGGCTAGCTCCTCCCCCTACTATCTCCCCTCCAAGCCAGTCTTAGTTTAGTGCCCGAGGGAGCTGGTTCACTTGGGTTTAGCTGAAGAAATTTTTATTTTTTCTTTATTATTTTATTTTTCTAACTTACACTCACAGACTGGCAGCTCTGCCACTGCCAGTCTGCACCGCGGGAGCTGCCGGCGGGGTCCCATCGCAGCTGCGTGCGGCTAGGGATGGGCCCTGGCTGAGGGAGACACTGAGCTCTCCTGAGTTGGCGGACACCGCTGCGTGCGGCGCGTGTCGCGGCCACTCCATCCAGCAGAAGATTCCGGCAGCATGGCAGCGGTGAGTATAAAAAATGGTCGGACACCGCTGCGTGCGGCTTGTGTCGGGACCACTCCATCACAGAAGATTCCGGCCGGACACCGCTGCGGCGCGTGTCGGAGCCACTCCATCAGAAGGACAGCGGTGAGTACAATCTCCCCCCCCCCCCCCCCAAACCCCCCCCCCACCTCCAGACTGATGGTTGATTTTACAGAGTGAGACTCTTAGATGTGATGGTCTTTACTGTGTTTCTAATCCACCCAGGATTTAGCCTGGTGGTGAGAGCCTCTGACTTACAACCAGTTGTCCTGGGTTCAAGTCCCACTCTATCTTAAAGAACAGTGTTTGAAATCTATATGGCTGCGGTAGCTCAGGGAATAGATGACCAGACTGCAGCAGAAAGAGCCACACTTGGCGCCATTATGTGGGGGGCGGAGCTTCAGCCCGCTCTGTAAGCGGGCTCAGTGCTCTTCAATCCCCGGCTGCAGCAGACAGGCAGCCGGGTGATACATTTACACGGCCGCACAGACAAGCTTACAGGCAGCCGGGTCATAAACTGATTAAAGTTATAAGTGGCGCCGGAGCAGAGGGGCGGAGCTAACTCCCGCTCCGTCCGGCGGGCTCAGACTCTCAGCACCGATCCCCGGCCGCAGCATATATTACAATATGCAGACGGCAGCAACAAACAGTGGGTTACATTTACTCCGACCGCAGCAAGGCGGCCGGGGGATAACATTTGCGCGCCGAGGCAGGGGGGGCGGAGCTAACTCCCGCTCTGTACGGCGGGCTCTCTCCGCTCCCCGCGCCGCTGCAGCACGCCGCTCCAGTGTGTGCTCACACTGAAGGCTCATTCCTCTCCTGGCTGTGCAGGGAGGATTTCTTTGCAAAGAGGGGTGAGTAAAGGCTTATAACCCGCTTTACTCAGCGGGCTCCCAGGTCTCACTGTCGCTAGGCAACAGACCCTGGCTCTGGAGTTTGTAACTTTTCGATACTTCATGCTGCTGAAATATAGCTACATTCCTCCTGCAGTAGAGTCCTCTACCCAGCATTTCCCTACTTGCAAATCAGGAAATCTGCTCTATTACAGGAGCTGGGACTCAGCTCATTAATAATTTAATAATCTACTGTGCAGTATTTATTTACCTACAAATACACAGTATTTATCTACCCTATTGGGTTCACATAGATAGTATTTATCTACCCGGTGGGTTTCACGGTGGTGTGTGTGTATATATACATATATAATTATGTATGTGTGTGTGTGTGTATATATATATATATATAATTTTTTTTTTTTTTTTTAAGTGTGTGTGTGTGTGGGTATGTATATAGATATATCCATACAATACCATATATAGGGGATAAAAGAAACACTTCCGCAATGTTTTCTAATAACAGAATACCCCACCTTACCACATAACATATTCCCCCATCTTTTCTCACAGGCTGGTCACCATTTTGAAAAGCCAGCGGAACCTCCGAGAAACATCTGGTGCACCTTAATTAGCGGTACACTAAATACAGGGCGGGGTGTTGCCTTCCCTTTATTATTCCTTGGTGTCACTAGTTACTAATACACGCCCTAAATCCTTTCTTTTATATACTTTTGTTAAACCAACAATAAACCGTGTGAATCTTTACTGCTTGTGTTGTGCATGTTACTCGTAGCATAAAAGGTTTACACTCACGGACGTCTAAGAGGCTATCACATCGAGGGTTAAAGGATAGAGGAGGAATCCTTTCAAGTGGGGGCTCGTCCGGGATTCAGTTGATCGTCCCCGGATGGTAAGATAGAGAATTTATTGTCTGTCTTTGCCATACGGGATTGCGGTCATACACTGAAGCTGAATCCGTGTCAGTGTTCTGGGAACACGTGACCAAACATCTTTAATGTCTGGGACTTAAAGATACGTCTGAGAAGGGACCGGGGGTCCAAGCGCAATTCTCCAAAGACGTTAGTATCTGGGATACTTAAAATAGACCTGGGAGTCTATACATAACGTAGATTTTACCTCGATTTGATTGTCTATTATGTTATGGCCATAACAGATATTAGAGTATAAGTTTCATGTATTCAGCTTGACGGGTGGTAAGTGCACGTCTGTTGAATACCCTTATAACTTTCTTGCTTCCTATCACAATACGTTGCATTTCCAAGTCCCTGTACGAGTGGTGAGTAAACGTACAGATTATTACTATCAATTGTTTTTTGTTAAAGTACTATGCAGATGATATTGTGATATTGTCAATAACTAATTAACTGGTTAGCTGATGCATGCATAGAAAGTTGTTGGAAATTGTGTTTTTACTATGGGCTCTGGTCAGAGTAAGAAAACTGTATACCCCCCTCCGAGACATGTAAAGAATACGTGGCCCGTAGTTCTACCTCTGATTATTATTTGATTGATCCCTGGGTGGATAATTTAGCAGGGTAGACAGAGAAAGCAGGACAGGACCCATTCCCATGGGAAGGCAGTAATTACCCTTTCTATATGGAGGATTAAAAATATCAGTTCCCAACAGCACAGAAGCGAAGAAGTGAGAAACTGTAAATCTTTGAAATCCCTCTCGCCTCCCCCTTACATTCCAATATATCCTGCGCTTAAAGACACAGATCTCTTAGCAGCAGTAACCCTTTCACACCAGATGGGATCGCCTCCAACTCCACTGCTAGAAAATGCGTCCACTAGCTCTATCCCTAACGCACCAGTAACCCAGAGTTTAGATAATAGTAAAACACTGTCCCAAGCCCACCATTACCCCCGATGGCTGTATATCTTATTTGCGCAAAGCTTGCAAAGGACTGCTGGACAGATGACGCTGGCTTACCTTTGCTTAACTCAGAAAGCTTACTCATTTCCACCTTCATTAACAACCTTCTACCTTCTGTCATAGTTTCTGTTAAGCAAAGCGTCTCTTCCTGGACTTCTGATAGTACGATAGATTTTAAAAAAAAAGATCTGTATGAGAAAGAGGCTGCAGGGTGTTTTGATGTAAAGAAACCTGCACTCACTCATAACTATCAGAACTCCAGACGCTTTGACAGACAGAACCAACCCCGCAGTCAGGGAAAGATTCACCTCTGCTGCCACTTATTATAAATGGAAGTAAAGTTCCCTTTTTTGTGGACAGCGGTGCAACAACCAGTGTTTTGTGTTCTGACCTATATGATGGTGATTTGGAAAAGACTGCTCCTTCAATGGGAGTCAATGGGATACCCACCAATGCCTGACTTAGCTCAAGTAAACCCCGCTCTTTGGTCGGAAGGTCCATATGACACTGGCCTAATCTCATGCACACCATATAAGGCCAATCTCAAACCCGACTCACAACCTGTTTATCAAAAGCAGTATCCCCTCTCACCAGTAAAGATAGAAGGTCTCATACAGCAATTCTTACAACAGGGTATTCTCAGACATATTGTATCACCATACTGTACTCCTGTGAACCCTGTTGCCAAAGCTGATGGCAGTATAAGATTTGTACAGGATCTCAGAGCGATCAATCAGTTAATTGTCCCAATTGCACCAATTGTTCCAGATGTAAACTCACTCATTTCTGCAATCCCTGCAGATGCTGCGTTCTTCTCTGTAATTGATTTGAAGAATGCCTTTTTCAGCATACCTGTAGATTCACAGACACAATTACTTTTTGCCTTTTCTTTTGAGGGTAAACAACTTACCTGGTGCAGATTATTGACGCACCTGTTGTCTCCAGGCCACATTGGGGCCCTGGCAACCTCACCATGGTTCAGTCCTGCTACAGTATGCAGATGATCTGCTGCTCTGTAGTCAAACTGAGGAGGCCTGCCGAGAGGATGGTGTTTCATTACTAAACTGGCTTTGTGAATGTGGACACAAGGTGTCCAAAACAAAAATGCAATGGTGTAAAAAGCATGTTGATTACTTAGGTTTTGTGCTCACTCAGGGAGAGAGGAAAATCAGTCCACAACGCATACAGTCTGTATTGGGCCTGGTCACCCCAACTACCCAGAAGGAACTACTGTCCTTCCTGGGTACGGTAAATTACTGCAGACAGTGGATATCTGATTGCTCTTATTATGATAACATTTTGAGACAAGCCACACTGAAGGACAAACCTAAAACTGTACAATGGTCACAAGAAATGTTAACTGCATATGAAAGTTTAAAATGTATGTTGATGAAAAGTCCGGCACTTGGCCTCCCCAATTATGTACTACCTTTCCATCTATATGCAAGGGACAATTGTAAAACCATGGCGGGGGTGCTCACACAGTTTCATGGAGGGAAGTTGCGCCCCGTGGCATTTTTTTTCCAAAGTCATGCCAGTGTCTGTGCAAGGTATGCCTGCCTGCCTCAGGGCTTTGGCAGCCTGTGCAATGGTTGCAGAAATGGCCACTACCCTCACTTTAGGCCACATCACAGTACTCCACACCACACATGATGTCCTGGCAATACTTAAAGGCTTACACACACAGCACATGTCAGCACAACGCCTTAGTGGATATGAAGTACTCCTTTTGAGTAACCCTACCCTTACCATCAAGTACACTGCTAGTTCTTCTGGCCCTGCACCCATTCTCAATGCCCTTTTAGGCTTGAAAGGTCCCGAGGATGAACCACCCGACCTACATGACTGTGCTGCTTCCATTGAAGCTGAAACCTCTCCCAGACTTGACATGTCTCCCGTTCCCATACCAGGCGCAGACATAGTTTTTGTTGACGGCTCCTGTAGTAGGCCCAATGACAATACATACCAGGCTGGCTATGCCATTGTCACCCTCCCTGACACTGTGTTGGAAGCCCTACCAATACCTTATCAGTCCGCGCAAGCTGCAGAACTCATTGCACTCACTAGAGCATGTCCCTCCCTTGACAACGTCCATCTGCTCACTCAACTTCAAGCTGCTGCGACTAATACTGATCTCTCCGACTGGACTTACCCAATTCTGCAGAAAAATCCTAAATCAGGATTAATCTGCAAAGAGGGGAAACCCTGTATACCCCAGTCCAGTGCCCCTTTGCTCATTGCCCATTACCATGGTGTTGGTCACCGTGGTGAAGCCACAACACTCCTCCTACTAACCAATGATTTTTATGTTACTAATGCCAAATCACTTGTGGACCAGTATGTTAGCAGATGCATCACTTGCCTCAGGAATAACCCTAACAACCCCAATAAAGCGAAACACCAGCATCTTGAATACCCCACCACCCCTTTTACACACTTACAAATTGATTTTACCCATATCCCTGGTACAGGTAAACAAGAATATGCCCTGGTCATTGTAGATATGTTCTCTCGCTGGCCAGAAGTATTCCCAACTAAGTCAGAGGATGCTAAGACAGTAGCAAGAATCCTAACACAGAAAATCATCCCTAGATGGGGGTGCCCCCTGCAAATAAATAGTGATAAAGGCTCAGCCTTTACAGCCACAATCACACAGGCCTTAGTAAAAGCTCTGCAGGTGGAGTGGAAGTTTCACATCCCGTACCACCTGCAGAGTTCAGGGGTCGTAGGAAGAATGAATAGGACCCTCAAAGACAAACTAAGGAAGGCCACAGGAGGTACCTTCCACAAGTGGAAGCAGGTCCTTCCCATTATCCTAGCAGAAATCAGAATGACCCCATAGGAAGGAGATCTAGAACTTATAAGGGAAGAGTATGTCAGGGCCCTCATAACCAAACTTGATGAGATTGAACATGATGTCGCTTGTAAAAAACCCTCTGAATCCACAGGAACCAACACACCCTTTTAAGGTCGGAGACAGAGTAGTGGTGAAGATCCTCCCCCGCAGCAAGAGCCCAGGAGACTTCACCTATGGCCCAGAGGCGGAAGTCGTTGCTGTAACCCGAACCGCAGTCCTGACAGAAGAGAGTCCCACCTGGATCCATGCTTCCCGAGTAAAGAAAATTCCTAGACCAGACCTAGAGGAGGAAACAGGTGATTCCAGTGAGGTACGAACAGGGGCGGACAGCCCTGACCTCCCACCTAGCGAAGACAGAAGACCAGAGGAGGATGAAGAAAATGCCCCCTATCTTTACCCTGGGGACTATCTTGATAGCCCTACTGGCCCATTTTCCCCTCTCAATGACTGAGGTTGATATAACTCAGAATAAGGGAAACTGACACTATGGTATAACTCTTCCACCACATACACCGCAAACTACATACTAGATTATTTCCAATTCCCCCAACTAGCTGCTGTCCAAAAGTCTGTTGACTACCAGATCCGCGCTGACACCACAGACAACCTAAGCCCCGAGGTACCTTATATTTGCGTTACAGGCCATAACTGGGGAAATGATTGCAGCTCATGGTCCGCGGCTGCCTGGAACACAGGTACCCCATGGGGCTATAAGCCCGCTGAAGCCTTAGATAAAAAGGATAAACACGGAACATCATTAACCCAACGATTAACCCTTCTTAAAATGCCCAACAATTACTGCAACTCCCGCTCAGGCTAAAAATTGCGCCACGGGCGCGCAGAAAGACGTAAGCTTTGCAAGAATCATATAGTATAACAATAATGATTCTAAGAGGGGATTGAAAGGGTTAAAGCTCGTCTCTGCTTCAATGTCATAGAATTGCTTGTGTTATAGAACTTAATGTTCCAGCACATTTTTTGCTACTGTCCTTGTCTGTTATCTTTTTTATACCGTGTGAATAACCTTCCTATTTGAGTACCAACTTGCCCATATATGCATATCCTTCCACTGCGGCAGTTCCTAGCCAATCATGTTCTGTTAGCCCCTTTTGTGTTCTGTCCAATTAGTTATTGACTTTGGATATACACGCCCTAAATCCTTTCTTTTATATACTTTTGTTAAACCAACAATAAACAGTGTGAATCTTTACTGCTTGTGTTGTGCATGTTACTCGTAGCATAAAAGGTTTACACTCACGGACGTCTAAGAGGCTATCACATCGAGGGTTAAAGGATAGAGGAGGAATCCTTTCATTGGGGAATGTGTGTAAAGCATCAGACAAATAGCGCTGTGGCTCAATACGCTAGTAGGGGTATCTGAACAGGGGTTTGAATCCAAACAAAACTTTAAGGAGAGCTCCTAAAGCCTAGGGCTAAGACTCATGTCCCACTGCGCAGCGCTACTGGTTCAGGTCTCCGCTGCTCCAGAAAGTTTATTTGAATCGGGTCGGTCACACATTATAGTGCAGACCTTGCATAGGGCTGTGTTTATTTAACCCACCTTTTCTCCTAAAGAATTCCCTCTTAGGTGTGAAGTATGCGGTGGAGCCATCTGCAGAGCCCTCCACGCACCTGCAGGACGCTCCTGTTTGAACAGCTCAGATTATACAGGTAATGTCACTGTTAACCAGATTGTACGTCATTTCACCTTTCCAAAAGGGAACCTTGCTAACATTCCATGCATTACTGATGTCTGTTTTCTGTGGATCTGAACCAGTGTCTCAGAATATCCAGGTACATTATACAGCAGTTCATCTGATACTGCAGGTAAAGGAGGAGGACACGTCAAGTCCATCAGGGTTCTACGCCAATGACGAAATGACAGCGACTGGTCCAGTTTCGGATGAGCTGGGCAGGCTCCGGTAGGCGGCCGACAGACACCCGAATACACAGTATCAGGTATCAAACAATGTTTGTTTTCCTATCCTTTCCCCGCAGATGGCAGGAGATGGTATCAGAACCTCTCTAGGGTATACCCCTCGATGTATCGTCAGTCCAACAAGCCGCCGTTTTCCTGAGGCAACCTTGCTCAGGGATCCATCGACATATGCGGCAGCGCGGTTATACCGTGTCCGGAGCAGGTAGGTTGGGGAACAATTGTCCTCTAGGTTACAGGATGCTTCGCATCAGGATCAATTGATACTTTGGTACAGGTCAGAATCACGATTCTGCTTTATGTTCTTTGGAGGTCTCCAGGTCTGCAGACTCGGACCCTACATCTTCGCTTGGGCTGTCTTAACCCGACGACCTCTGGGGCTGCGACAGTGACAGGGGAACAGGAAATCCTACGGGGCAGATGGTTCTGGGGAAGGAACTTTCTGCAGGATTTCTTGAACCATTGGAGGTAGGTCCATTTTGCTTTCTCCTACTACTGCCCCAGCTCCAAGACAGACCTTTACTGGTCTTTCCTTTAGTTTTTTCCGTGCCCTTTCAGGCTTTCGACTCCACACGGGTGATATCTTCGTCGCCAGGGGTTCTCAGGGTAAAAAGGCTGAAGCAGAGGTTCAACATCCTCGGTCCAGTCTGATTTAATGTCATCCTATACACCCATTACACAGACTTTCCTACCACCTGGAGGGTCCCAGGGTAGGCGCAGGTCGATGGGAGAAGGCTTGGGCGGTTACAACCGTCTCAGGAGTCCCTCGGCATGGGTCGGCCGATTTACGATGACAAGAAAGTCATACTGCAGGCTGCGCTCCATAGGTTTCTAACCGCAAAGGGTGTTGATCCCTGTTTTTCACATATCATTTGAATTAGGACAGTTCTCAGGCCTTCGTTTTCTTTTCACGTTACAAAGCCAAGTGGCTCGGACAGGCCTATTCTGGCCTTACAATCCTTTTAGTCTGTGATTGCTAGTTGGAACAAGAAAGGGAGTTTTACGTGTCCCTTGTCTTCAGAGATACCTGTTTACTGATTTCCGTTGGACAGGCTTTTCTCAGATTCCCCCTTAACAGGATTCTCATTTTCACTGTCAGTCCTTTCCTCTTCTCTCTTCCGCTCCCACAGAGTTTAGGAAGATCACAGAATAACTCTTTTTCAAGGGCAGTGGGTGACGTTGTTTCCCTAATGGGACAATTTACTGCTACTATCCCACTCTGTACATTACGTGGCTTCTGAATATCCGGAGGATCCAGGAGTTTCTGATTCGACACAGATCCAATTTATGCTCCGCATAGACGTTTCTCAACACGGTCCGTCAGAGGTTCTTTTCATTCCTCGGCACCAGAGACTCTATTACTTCAGTCAAGTTGCGACGCAATGAAGGGTCGCCTCCATCCCTCTCGGAGCGGGGGACAACAATCTTGTTTCCAGATCAAGCCACCAGGTCAGACTCCTGGGTGAGGGAACATGCCCCGGAGTTTTGTCAGCTGGTCCGCTGTGGGCGGAGATTTCGGATCGACCTCAGGGCGTTCTGACTGACTCTTTAACCCTTTATTACTCTCGGACGTGAGCTCTGGCGGCAGTAGCCGTGGAGGCCCTCGGCTCCGGGGAGTTTTCTGGTTATTCTATCCTGCCTCCTTTTCTATTTCTACTTCATGTTCAGTAACACAGGAGGGGATTATGCGTGCTAGTCCTCTCGGTGGCGCTGGTTGGGCCACGCATGACTTGAAGATACAGATACGCCTGTTGTCAGTAGAGGAGCCGTGGCTCCTACCTCGACTGGACTGTCTACTTCAACAGGCTCCTTTTTTCTCCTTGTTCAATCTTACACTGGTTTCATTGACCCGTGTGACTGTTCACGAGACCTCAGAAGGGAGGAGTTCCCTAGTTCGGTTAGGCCTACTGGGCCCCGACTTCAGAGCCTACGGCCACACCACCCTGAACACGCCCGATCTCGTCTGATCTTGGAAGCTAAGCAGGGTCAGGCCTGGTTAGTACTTGGATGGGAGACCGCCTGGGAATACCAGGTGCTGTAGGCTAAAAGTCTGTTACCTCTTCTCGATTTTGCCACTTTTGGAAAACTTTATAGGACATAATAAGGAAAAAAGGGGTTTTTCCCCCTTCTTCCAGTTACTATTCATCTTTGGTTTCTCTGGGAGGTTTTTGCTCCGCTGCGCTTCAAACCACACTGACCGGAATTTTAGGTCTCTGCCTTTTTCGCTTTTCTTCCAAATGAGATTAGCCTAGCGGCCGTATGTTCGGCCTCTTTTTCAGGGAGTACTCTACTGGTAACTACCCTGGCTATGCTTCGGCCTCAGCGGTTGTTTCTTCCAGAGGGGATGTCCATTTTTCATATAAATCTGACACTAGTGTTTTTCAATCCTCTCTGAATGTTGTCAGGGCTCGCCAACTCTCTCTACAGAGGTCTCAGGCTATTCGATGAAGTGTTTTTCTTCTTTGCTCTGTACGATGCTCCCGTACTAAATAGCCGGGGTCCCAGCATTGGCTGGACAGTGGGATACATCTGATCATCAGACAGTCTTCTTGGCGGTTACTAGGGAGCCTCCGTTTTCCATTTCAGCGCGCTTTACGCGCATTGTAAGACCTTCATGGGCAGCCGCCCTCGGGGTCTCCATGAATATTTTGTCGGGCGGATACTTGGTCAAACCGACATTCGTTTTGTCAAATTCTACAAGTTTGACACTTTTACGGCCTCTGCATCACTGTTTGGCCGAGCAGTCTTTACAGGACTCTCAGCGCTTTCCCACCCGTTTTTGGGAGCTCTGGGACGTCCCCATTGTAACTACACTCCAGTGGCCCCTAGTGGATGAAGGAGAAATCAGGATTTTGGTACTTACCGATAAATCCCTTTCTCCGATTCCACAGGGGCCACTGGACGCCCGCCCAGCGCTGTTTCTCCTGATTTTTGTTTGATTAACGGTTTGCAGATCACCATATGACTGCTTGTTGGGTTCAGGCTAGCCTGGTTTTTGTCAGGTTCCGTTCCAGGTTTAGTTTGTGTTCGCCTGGTTTACAGGGCGTCGCTAACCTCCTCTGCCTTACGGTTTGGTTACTACAGCTCTCCTCGGGCACAGTTTAACGTAGACTGGCTTGGAGGGGAGATAGTAGGGGAGGAGCTAGCCACAGTGTGAGAATTTTTAAAGTGCCAGCTCCCAATACTACCAACTATCTCCCCATTGTAACTACACTCCAGTGGCCCCTGTGGAATCGGAGAAAGGGATTTATCGGTAAGTACCAAAATCCTGATTTTGCTTGGATTTGGCCCATGCACTGCCAGATATATACAGAGGAAGTGTTCAGCAAAGGTCTAATGAGCCTTCATTCTCTGAGTGTTTGCGGCATGCTTGATGTATGGGGAACACCGTATTGGCACTCCGGGGTGTGAGGTCTTTCAGTGCCGATATTTCGCAGTTATTGGCTGTGTATGGTAGAAACAACCAATTAACTGTTGCCTGGAAGAATTTAACTGGAGAGCTTGTGAGTGCTTCAGCTGTTATACAGATCTCTGCTGCAAATAAAGTGAGTGAGTGGAAGAATCGCCCTTAGGTAAATGTAGCGAGTCTGTGATTTCTTCTCGTGTCCCTGTTGCAGAATACAAATACATTTCCTCTCTACGTGTCGCTGAATGACCGTCTGTGTTTTGTCTTATTGCAGCAGAAGTACACAGCAGAGGAATACCAGGCTGTACAGAATGCGCTGCGTCAGAAGCTTGGACCCGAGTACATCAGCAGCAGGCAGGCAGGGGGAGGACAGAAGGTAGGTGACGATGTCTTGTGTTGTCTCCTCATCCTTATCAGACATTCCGCACAGGTGTAGCATTCATTCTGATCATGGATCTTAGTGTGAGTGTATTTACATGGGGCACTGCTTGTAGTGTTTGCTCCGTCCCCATGTAATGCTGCATTCAGCATTTACCATTGTAACAGCATTTAGCACTGAAAGCTGTATGTCTAGTTAAGGTGGCCATACACTCCTGCGACTTCTCCGAGGGTGAAGTCACATAAGATTTCCCTGCATCCCTTTTTAGGCAGGCCTTTAGCATACGATGTATCGTATGTGATCCCAGACAAAGAGGACGGGTGGGAGTGTAAAGGGAGATAAGGTCAGAGATTTAGATGGGAGAGGAGTGGGTGAGGGCTTTGTAGGCAAGTGTGAGAAGCTTGAAATGGATTCTGAAAGGGAAGGGGAGCCAGTGAAGGTCTAGTAGGAGAGGAGAGTTGGACGTAGTGCGTTTGGTGAGGAAGATGAGCTGGGCAGCAGCATTGAGGATAGATTGGAGTGGAGAGAGGTATTTGTCAGGGAGGCCAGTCAGGAGGAGATTACAGTAGTCCAGTCTGGAGATGACCAGTGAGTGGATAAGAGTCTTAGTAGCATCCTGGGTCAGGAAGGGTCTGATCCTGGAAATGTTTTTTAGATGAAAACGGCAGGTTTGTGAGAAGTGCTGAATGTGTGGTTTGAAGGAGAGGGAGAAGTCAAGGATTACTCCAAGACAGCGCACTTGGGGGCTAGAGGAGATAGTAGTGCCATCAATAGATAATGAGATTGTAGGAGGTGAGGTTATGCGGGAGGGAGGGAAGATGATCAGCTCAGTCTTAGACATGTTAAGTTTAAGAAAGCGCTGGGACATCCAGGAAGAGGTAGCAGAGAGACAGTTGGAGATACGAGTGAGGAGCGCAGGGGAGAGGTCTGGAGAGGAAAGATAGATTTGGGTGTCATCAGCATAGAGATGATATTGGAAACCAATAGAACTAATGAGCTTACCTAGTGAGGACATTTAGAGAGAGAAGAGGACCAAGGACAGAACCTTGGGGTACCCCTACAGTTAGTGGAAGTGAGGGGGAGGTGGAGTCATGAGAGGAGACAGAGAAAGAACGGTCAGAAAGGTAGGACGACAACCAAGAGAGGGCAGTGTCACGCAGACCAATGGAGTGAAGGATTTGCAGTAGGAGAGGATTGTCCACAGTGTCAAAAGCAGCAGAGAGATCAAGTAGAATAAGTAGAGAGTAGTGTACTTTAGATTTAGCAGCATGGAGGTCATTGCATACTTTTGTAAGGGCAGTTTCAGTGGAGTGGAGAGGACGGAAGCCAGACTGGAATGTGTCAAGCAGTGAGTGTGAGGAAAGAAAGGAAGTAAGGCGGTTGTAGACAATACGCTCAAGGAGTTTGGAGGCAATAGGGAGGAGAGAGATGGGTCGGTAGTTGGAGAGAGTGTTTGGATCAAGTGTAGGTTATTTAAGAATAGGAGAGATGAGTGCATGCTTGAAGGCAGGGAGGACAGTGCCTGATGAGAGGGAGAGATTGAGATTGTGGGAAAGATGGGAACAAGCAGAAGAAGAGAGGTAGCGGAGGAGGCGGGAGGGGATAGGGTCAAGTGGGGAGGTGGTGAGGGGACAGGAACAAATGAAGGCCATGACTTCCTCTCCAGATGCATGGGAGAAAGATGTTAGAGTAGGTGTGAGGGATGGGGAGGGTTGGTAAGGGATGGGAGAAAGCTGGTTACTGATGGTCTGGTGTGATGTGATGTCCTGACTTATGGAGTCAATTTTGGATGTGAAGTCAGTGGCATAGTCAACAGCAGAGAGTGAGGAAGGGAGACGAGGTGGAGGTGGGCAGAGGAGTGAGTTCAGAGTGGCATAGAGGCGCCGGGGGTTGGAAGACTGGGAGGAGATGAGGTTCTTGAAGTATGACTGTTTAGCGAGGGAAAGGGCAGCACTGAAGGATGAGAGCATAAGTTTGAAATGGAGGAAGTCTGCCTTAGAGCGTGATTTCCTCCAGTGTCGCTCAGCAGTACGTGAGCATTTTTGCAGATATCTGGAGCATTTGGTGTGCCAGGGTTGAGGTGTTAATTTGCGAGGCTGAATAGTGGTTGGTGGAACAACAGAGTCAAGAGCAGAAGTAAGGGATGCATTGTATATGGAAGTGGCTTGTTCAGGGCATGAGAGAGAGAGAATGGGAGAGATAAGTGAGTCAAACAGGGAGGAAAGGAATGTGGTGTCAATAGCTTCAATGTTACGCTTAGTTATGGTAGCCTTAGGAGGTAGAGATAGGGAAGCAGAGAGAGAGAGAGAGAGAGAGGTTACAGGAGAGCAGGTGGTGGTCAGAGAGGGGAAATGGGGAGTTGGAAAAATCAGAAATATCACAGCGGTGAGTGAAGACCAGATCTAGTGAGCTCCTCACTCTCCCATTCACATGGGAGGGTGAGGAGGTCCACTGGGAGAAACCAAGTGAAGAGGTGAGGTTAAAGAGTTTAGAGGCAGGGGGATGCCTGCGGGATCCCAGATATCTATAGTGCAGTACTTCCGATCTAGGGGCTCCGATCCGATGCTCACGGGATCGTGGATTGGATCGGAGGTAAAGCACATGCGATTTGCCCGTTTTCATCTGATTTATGGGCCTGAAACGTCTGAATCACACTAGTGTATGGGCACCTTTACTGAGTTTGCTGCGCCTTGTTGGGTTGTTATAAATGTCTGACAACGCTTGAGGCTGTTGCAAAGTGGGTGTCGTTTTCAGTAAACGTGCATGCAAACATAGAGCATTGCTGCCCCATGTGACCGAGAGACGCTCCGCTTTGCATCAGTAGCTAGCAGTGTACTTGGCGTTACTGCTGACTGGGTTATTACTGTAGCTGCCATACAGGGAACACTTTACCGATGTCTGATTATCTCCCCTGTTAGGTGTGTTACATCGAAGGGCATCGGGTAATCAGCTTGGCCAATGAGATGTTTGGGTACAATGGCTGGTCGCATTCCATCACTCAGCAGAATGTGGGTGAGTGTGTCTGTAAGAGGAGATGGGGTGAGACGAGCCCACGCTGCTTGTGTACTGAACCGTTTATCCTCCGGCAGATTTTGTGGATCTGAGCAACGGGAAATTCTACGTTGGGGTTTGTGCCTTCGTCAAGGTGCAGCTGAAGGTAGAGTCCTTTCTGCCGTAGTGCGGCATAGACCATTAACAGCCCGAGAGTGTCTGCCGTGGTTCAGTAATCTCTAAACAGATGGAGCAGCCTTTGTTGTCAGAGCTGGCGCTTCTTGTTATCCAAACGCATGGATTGCATTTCTGGGACAGATCTCGCCTACCTCCCACCTAAACCTTATTCTGTAACAAGCTCATTTATACTCCGGTACTGTACAGTGATTGGACTAAGCCCTGGAGAGAGAGAGAGTACCAGCCAATCAGCTCCTAACTGCCATGTTACAGGCTGCGTTGGAGAAATGACCGCAGCTGATTGGTTGTTACTTTATCTCTCTTCACGAGTTAGTACTTCTTCCCTAATTAGACATCGTTATCCGTTGCAGCTTATTAAGGCCTTTCTAATGATATATTAAAGGTTAATGAGTTCCTGCTTCTAGTTTTATATTTCTCTCTCTTGTTCTTCTATTTCTCAACACTACACAAGTTCCCTTATCAGTGTTATTACAGATTGTGCTGTGTATATTGGCCCTAATTCCAAGTTGATCGCAGCAGGAATTTAGTTAGCAATTGGGCAAAACCATGTGCACTGCAGGGGAGGCAGATATAACATGTGCAGAGAGAGTTAGATTTGGGTGGGGTGTGTTCAATCTGCAATCTAATTTGCAGTGTAACAATAAAGCAGCCAGTATTTACCCTGCACAGAAATAAAATAACCCACCCAAATCTAACTCTCTTTGCACATGTTAAATCTGCCTCCCCTGCAGTGCACATGGAGGGTAATTCCAAGTTGATCGCAGCAGGAAATTTTTTAGCAGTTGGCCAAAACCATGTGCACTGCAGGGGAGGCAGATATAACATGTGCAGAGAGAGTTAGATTTGGGTGGGTTATTTTGTTTCTGTGCAGGGTAAATACTGGCTGCTTTATTTTTACACTGCAAATTAGATTGCAGATTGAACACACCACACCCAAATTTGACTCTCTCTGCACATGTTAAATCTGCCCCCCCTGCAGTGCACATGGTTTTGCCCAACTGCTAAAAAATTTCCTGCTGCGATCAACTTGGAATTACCCCCATGGTTTTGCCCAATTGCTAACTAAATTCCTGCTGCGATCAACTTGGAATTACCCCCATTGGCCCTCATTCCGAGTTGTTCGCTCGCTAGCTGCTTTTAGCAGCATTACAAACGCTAAGCCGCCGCCCTCTGGGAGTGTATCTTAGCTTAGCAAAATTGCGAACGAAAGATTAGCAAAATTGCGAATAGAAATTTCTTAGCCGTTTCTGAGTAGCTCGATACTTACTCCTAAACTGCGATCAGTTCAGTCAGTTTCGTTCCTGGTTTGACATCGCAAACACACCCAGCGTTCGCCCAGACAATCCCCCGTTTCTCCAGCCACTCCGACGTTTTTCCCAGAAACGGCAGCGTTTTTTCACACACTCCCATAAAACGGCCAGTTTCCGCCCAGAAACACCCACTTCCTGTCAAGCACATTACGATCACCAGAACGAAGAAAAAAACTCGTAATGCTGTGAGTAAAATACCTAACTGCATAGCAAATTTACTTGGTGCAGTCGCAGTGCGAACATTGCGCATGCGCAATTAGCGGAAAATCGCTGCGATGCGAAGAAAATTACCGAGCGAACAACTCTGAATGAGGGCCATTGAGCGTTGTGTAGTATAGGTCAGGAAGGGACGCTGGTGAGATATATATGAAGTGTTTTAACAAAGTCCAGGAGGGAAACATTCTCCAAATGAAGAGAAGCAATAGGACACGAGGACATGCACTGAGACTGGAGGGGGGGGAGGTTCAGGGGAAATTTGCAGAAAAATTATTTCACAGAAAGGGTAGTGGACAAGTGGAATAGCCTCCCATCAGAGGTGGTAGAGGCTAAGACAGTAGAGCAATTTAAACATGCATGGGATAGACATAAGGATATCCTTACAAAGAAATAAGGATCAAATAAGGTTAGTGATAAAAAGAATATAAAAAAAAAAATAAGGGGCAGACTAGATGGGCCAAGTGGTTCTTATCTGCCGACAAATTCTATGTTTCTATGTCGCTCTTCAGTCTTGTAGTGTTGTTTTTATTGTGGTATATGAAGATTACTGCGATGCTTGAACTGTGCGGAGACATAGATGCCTTGTTTGTAGAAAACTAAAGCGTTCAATTTGCCGGCGGTCTGGATACCGACGCCGGAATCCCGGCAAAACAGGACTCTTCCCACTCGTGGGTGTCCACGACACCCATACAGTGGGAATAGATCCTGCGGTGAGCCACCGAGCCCGCAAGGGGTCTATTGCGCCCGCCCGCTGCCGGCATTCTGGCGGGCGGGATGCTGCTGTCGGGATATGGATAGCCGGTATCCCGCCCGCCGGTAAATCATGCTGATTCCGTTTGATGATTATGTAAAGGACAGCGAAAGTAATCTCACATATAGCAGAGCATTCACAAATCTATATCCAGCCTTTATTTCTCTAACGTCCTAAGTGGATGCTGGGGACTCCGTAAGGACCATGGGGAATAGCGGCTCCGCAGGAGACTGGGCACATCTAAAGAAAGCTTTAGGACTATCTGGTGTGCACTGGCTCCTCCACCTATGACCCTCCTCCAAGCCTCAGTTAGATCTCTGTGCCCGAACGAGAAGGGTGCACACTAGGGGCTCTCCTGAGCTTCTTAGTGAAAGTTTTAGTTTAGGTTTGTTATTTTCAGTGAGACCTGCTGGCAACAGGCTCACTGCATCGAGGGACTAAGGGGAGATGAAGCGAACTCACCTGCATGCAGAGTGGATTGGGCTTCTTGGCTACTGGACATTAGCTCCAGAGGGACGATCACAGGCCCAGCCTGGATGGGTCCCAGAGCCGCGCCGCCGGCCCCCTTACAGAGCCAGAAGGCAGAAGAGGTCCGGAAAATCGGCGGCAGAAGACGTCCTGTCTTCAACAAGGTAGCGCACAGCACTGCAGCTGTGCGCCATTGCTCCTCAGCACACTTCGGTCACTGAGGGTGCAGGGCGCTAGGGGGGGGCGCCCTGAGCAGCAATAAAAACACCTTGGCTGGCGAAAATACATCACATATAGCCCCCAGGGCTATATGGATGAATTTTAACCCCTGCCAGAATCCATAAAAAAGCAGGAGAAAAGTCCGCGAAAAAGGGGCGGAGCCTATCTCCTCAGCACACTGGCGCCATTTTCCCTCACAGCTCAGTTGGAGGGAAGCTCCCCTGGCTCTCCCCTGCAGTCACTACACTACAGAAAGGGTTAAAAAAGAGAGGGGGGGCACTAATTAAGCGCAGTATTAATGATACAGCAGCTATAAGGGGAAAAACACTTATATAAGGTTATCCCTGTATAAATATAGCGCTCTGGTGTGTGCTGGCAAACTCTCCCTCTGTCTCCCCAAAGGGCTAGTGGGGTCCTGTCCTCTATCAGAGCATTCCCTGTGTGTGTGTGCTGTATGTCGGTACGTTTGTGTCGACATGTATGAGGAGAAAAATGATGTGGAGACGGAGCAGATTGCCTGGAATAGTGATGTCACCCCCTAGGGGGTCGACACCTGAGTGGATGAACTGTTGGAAGGAATTACGTGACAGTGTCAGCTCTGTATAAAAGACAGTGGTTGACATGAGACAGCCGGCTACTCGGCTTGTGCCTGTCCAGACGTCTCATAGGCCGTCAGGGGCTCTAAAGCGCCCGTTACCTCAGATGGCAGATATAGACGCCGACACGGATACTGACTCCAGTGTCGACGGTGAAGAGACAAATGTGACTTCCAGTAGGGCCACACGTTACATGATTGAGGCAATGAAAAATGTTTTACACATTTCTGATAATACGAGTACCACCAAAAAGGGGTATTATGTTCGGTGAGGAAAAACTACCTGTAGTTTTCCTGAATCTGAGAAATTAAATGAGGTGTGTGATGATGCGTGGTTTTCCCCCGATAACAACTGATAATTTCTAAAATGTTATTGGCATTATATCCTTTCCCGCCAGAGGTTAGGGTGCGTTGGGAAACACCCCCTAGGGGGGATAAAGCGCTCACACGCTTGTAAGGGCTCTACCCTCTCCTGAGATGGCCGCCCTTAAGGATCCTGCTGATAGAAAGCAGGAGGGTATCCTAAAATGTATTTACACACATACTGGTGTTATACTGCGACCAGCAATAGCCTCAGCCTGGATGTGCAGTGCTGGGTTGGCATGGTCGGATTCCCTGACTGAAAATATTGATACCCTAGATAGGGACAGTATATTTTTGCCTATAGGGCATTTAAAAGATGCATTTCTATATATGCGTGATGCACAGCGGAATATTTGCCGACTGGCATTAAGTCTAAGTGCGTTGTCCATTTCTACCAGTAGAGGGTTATGGACACGTCAGTGGTCAGGTGATGCATATTCCAAACGGCATTTGGAAGTATTGCCTTATTAAGGGGAGGAGTTATTTGGGGTCGGTCTTTCAGACCTGGTGGCCACGGCAACAGTTGGGAAATCCACGTTTGTACCCCAGGTCGCCTCTCAACATGAGAAGACGCCGTATTATCAGGCGCAGTCTTTTCGTAGACAAGGGGCAAAAGGTTCCTCATTTCTGCCCCGTGACAGAGGGAGAGGAAAAAGGCTGCAGAAATCAGCCAGTTCCCAGGAACAGAAACCCTCTCCCGCCTCTGCCAAGCCCTCAGTATGACGCTGGGGCTTTACAAGCAGAATCAGGCACGGTGGGGGGCCCGTCTCAATGAATTTCAGCGCGCAGTGGGCTCACTCGCAAGTAGACCCCTGGATCCTTCAGGTGATATCTCAGGGGTACAAATTAGAATGCGAGACGTCTCCCCCTCGCCGTTTCCTAAAGTCGGCTTTACCGATGTCTCCTTCTGACACGGAGACAGTTTTGGAAGCCATTCACAAGCTGTATTCCCAGCAGGTGATAATCAAGGTACCCCTCCTGCAACAGGGAACGGGGTATTATTCCACACTGTTGTGGTACCGAAGCCGGATGGCTCGGTGAGACCGATTCTAAATCTAAAATCTTTGAACACTTACATACAGAGGTTCAAATTCAAGATTGAGTCACTCAGAGCAGTGATTGCGAACCTGGAAGAAGGGGACTACATGATGTCTCGGGACATCAAGGATGCTTACCTTCATGTCAAATTTTACCCTTCTCACCAAGGGTACATCAGGTTTATGGTACAGAACTGTCACTATCAGTTCAGACGCTGCCGTATGTATGGTCCACGGCACCCCGGGTCTTTACCAAGGTAATGGCCGAAATTATGATATTCCTTCGAAGGAAGGGAATTTTAGTTATCCCTTACTTGGACGATTCCCTGATAAGGGTAAGATCCAGGGAACAGTTGGAGGTTGGTGTAGCACTATCTCAGGTAGTGTTGCGGCAGCACGATTGGATTCTCAATATTCCAAAATCGCAGCTGGTTCCGACGACTCGTCTTCTGTTCCTAGGGATGATCCTGGACACAGTCCAGAAAAAGGTGTTTCTCCCGGAGGAGAAAGCCAGGGAGTTATCCGAGCTAGTCAGGAACCTCCTAAAACCGAGCCAAGTCTCAGTGCATCAATGCACAAGGGTTCTGGGTAAAATGGTGGCTTCCTACGAAGCAATCCCATTCGGCAGATTCCACGCAAGAACTTTCCAGTGGGACCTGCTGGACAAATGGTCCGGGTCGCATCTTCAGATGCATCAGCGGATAACCCTGTCACCAAGGACAAGGGTGTCCCTCCTGTGGTGGTTGCAGAGTGCTCATCTTCTAGAGGGCCGCAGATTCGGCATTCAGGACTGGGTCCTGGTGACCACGGATGCCAGCCTGCGAGGCTGGGGAGCAGTCACACAGGGAAGGAATTTCCAGGGCTTATGGGCAAGCCTGGAGACATCACTTCACATAAATATCCTGAAGCTAAGGGCCATTTACAATGCTCTAAGCTTAGCAAGACCTCTGCTTCAAGGTCAGCCGGTGTTGATCCAGTCGGACAACATCACGGCAGTCACCCACGTAATCAGACAGGGTGGCACAAGAAGCAGGGGGGCAATGGCAGAAGCTGCAAGGATTCTTCGCTGGGCGGAAAATCATGTGATAGCACTGTCAGCAGTATTCATTCCGGGAGTGGACAACTGGGAAACAGACTTCCTCAGCAGGCACGACCTCCACCCGGGAGAGTGGGGACTTCACCCAGAAGTCTTCCACATGATTGTAAACCGTTGGGAAAAACCAAAGGTGGACATGATGGCGTCCCGCCTCAACAAAAAACTGGATAGGTCAAGGGACCCTCAGGCAATAGCTGTGGACGCTCTGGTAACACCGTGGGTGTACCAGTCAGTGTATGTGTTCCCTCCTCTGCCTCTCATACCCAAGGTACTGAGAATTATAAGACGGAGAGGAGTAAGAACTATTCTCGTGGCTCCGGATTGGCCAAGAAGGACTTGGTAACCGGAACTTCAAGAGATGCTCACGCAGGATCCGTGGCCTCTACCTCTAAGAAGGGACCTGCTCCAGCAAGGACCCTGTCTGTTCCAAGACTTACCGCGGCTTCGTTTGACGGCATGGCGGTTGAACGCCGGATCCTGAAGGAAAAAGGCATTCCGGATGAAGTCATCCCTATCCTGATCAAAGCAAGGAAGGATGTAACCGCAAAACATTATCACCGCATTTGGCGAAAATATGTTGCGTGGTGCGAGGCCAGTAAGGCCCGACGGAGGAAATTCAACTGGGTCGATTCCTACATTTCCTGCAAACAGGAGTGTTTATGGGCCTGAAATTGGGGTCCATTAAGGTTCAAATTTCGGATCTGTCCATTTTCTTCCAAAAAGAACTAGCTTCAGTCCCTGAAGTTCAGACGTTTGTAAAAGGGGTACTGCATATACAGCCTCCTTTTGTGCCTCCAGTGGCACTTTGGGATCTCAATGTAGTTTTGGGTTCCAAAAGTCACATTGGTTTGAACCACTTAAATCTGTGGAGTTAAAATATCTCACATGGAATGTGGTCATGCTATTGGCCCTGGCCTTGGCCAGGCGCGTGTCAGAGTTGGCGGCTTTGTCCTATAAAAGCCCTTACCTGATTTTCCATTCGGACAGGGCGGAATTGAGGACTTGTCCTCATTTTCTCTCTAAGGTGGTTTCAGCGTTCACCTGAACCAACCTAGTCTGGTGCCTGCGGCTACTAGGGACTTGGAGGACTCCAAGTTGCTAGACGTTGTCAGGGCCCTGAAAAATATGTTTCCAGGACGGCTGGAGTCAGGAAATCTGACTCGCTGTTTATCCTGTATGCACCCAACAAGCTGGGTGCTCCTGCTTCTAAGCAGACTATTGCTCGTTGGATTTGTAGTACAATTCAGCTTGCACATTCTGTGGCAGGCCTGCCACAGCCGAAAATCTGTAAATACCCACTCCACAAGGAAGGTGGGCTCATCTTGGGCGGCTGCCCGAGGGGTCTCGGCTTTACAACTTTGCCGAGCAGCTACTTGGTCAGGAGCAAATACGTTTGTAAAATTCTACAAAATTGATACCCTGGCTGAGGAGGACCTGGAGTTCTCTCATTTGGTGCTGCAGAGTCATCCGCACTCTCCCGCCCGTTTGGGAGCTTTGGTATAATCCCCATGGTCCTTACGGAGTCCCCAGCATCCACTTAGGACGTTAGAGAAAATAAGAATTTACTTACCGATAATTCTATTTCTCGTAGTCCGTAGTGGATGCTGGGCGCCCATCCCAAGTGCGGATTGTCTGCAATACTGGTACATAGTTATTGTTACCAAAAAAATTTGGGTTATTGCTGTAGTGAGCCATCTTTTCTAGAGGCTCCTCTGTTATCATGCTGTTAACTGGGTTCAGATCACAAGTTGTACAGTGTGATTGGTGTGGCTGGTATGAGTCTTACCCGGGATTCAAAATCCTTCCTTATTGTGTACGCTCGTCCGGGCACAGTATCCTAACTGAGGCTTGGAGGAGGGTCATAGGGGGAGGAGCCAGTGCACACCAGATAGTCCTAAAGCTTTCTTTAGATGTGCCCAGTCTCCTGCGGAGCCGCTATTCCCCATGGTCCTTACGGAGTCCCCAGCATCCACTACGGACTACGAGAAATAGAATTATCGGTAAGTAAATTCTTATTTTTCCTCCGGGAGACGGTCGTTCCAGTCCCAAAATTACAGCAGAGGTTAGGGTTTTATTTACTTCTCTCCATGGTCCAGGAACCAGGCAGATTTATTCAGCGCAGTTCAAATCTAAAGACCCTAAACACCCAACTTCAGAGCGACAGGTTCACGATAGGGTCATAAGCAGCATGTAATGTTATGGTGTCTTTATATACAACAAGTGCAGGTTTTGGTCTGGGAAGACAGCGTTAGCTGGTGATGGCTCTATAGGGTGCTCACAAAGATCATAGCGGTTATGGCTGCTCTCCTGAGAACCTGGTGGGTAACAATCACTTCTTACCCAGCTGATTTGATGATTAAGGCAAGCTCACCAATCGTAATCCAGGCCCATGTCTGGGAAATGACACAGATCGTAGTATTTCACGGTTGGATCTTTAACTATTTAAAGTCCAACTTAATACCTGTACAGCTTTTTTTTTCCATGATCATCTGTTTGGCATCATACTGCAGACAGTGATGGAACACGTTATTCCTTTAAATGGACTAGTTATCTATATTTATGCTCACTTGGGGTTTGCTGTTTTTTTTTTTGCATGAAGGTCTTACGGAAAGTGGCTTTGACCTTGCAGAAGGTGCAATTCGCATAGTTTACTGAGGGAGAGTTCCAGAGTGAAATTAAAGAATTCCCCATCATTTGAGCAACCAGCTCACCAGTCTCCAAGGGTAGGTCAGTGCTGGATGAAGTCAAGAACCTCCACCGTTGTTGGCCTGTCACTGTCTGGAATTAGATTGTTGGGGCAATGGAGGAGAGCATTCAGGCCTGTGAGGCTATCACTTCGCAGAGCCACTTTCCAGTACTTTACAGTCCAGAGGAGTCAAAGTTCCTGACGAATGTTGCTGGACACCAGCAAGGATTGGCCAAACAGATGTAGCCAGGCGGTGGCATATCTCAGCCATTGTAAGCCTCAAGAGTTCCCTTGCCATGAAGGAAAGTAGCAAAATAATTTGCTGGGTGGATCCGTGTGTTCCAGCTGTCGCGGTGTGGAAAACGAGAGCAGATTTTATAATCGTGAGTGACTAGAGCCCCGGATAATGTGGAATGGTCTTGTCATCCAGAAGGTTTGAAGCTTAAGAAATGATGGCATCTCCGTTGCACCACGAGGTGGAGCTCTTCTGCTCAAGGACAAGTGACCAGAAGTTGCTGTTGGCTGACTTCGTGACAGTTCCTTGGAACTTTCATCTGATTTACTTGTTCCCATTGATAGCAATGCTAACGTGAGTTCTGAAAAAGGTAACAAGAAAGGGCGTTCTGGTGATTCTACTGACACTGAACTGGTCGATAATGTTGTGCCCGTCATGGTCTCTGCTTCTGGAGTTTTACATCTTCTCATTCAGTTTGCTTGCAGAAGAAGCTGGCACTACTTACTGGGAGTGCCAATGTTTTTACAGGGAGTACCTAGGTGGGAAATGACTAACAACCATAAGTACTGAAGGATGCTGTTTTACCCCCGCCCCGCCCCATTTATCTCTATTCTGGCTTCCTGACAGAGAAAAAAGAAAATGCAGATGCACACTATATAGTACTAAGCACTACTAATAGAATCATTTTAATAAACTTTGCAATCTAACATTGAGCAAAATTGAGGTACATTGCATAATTTTGGACCAAAAAATATGGGCCCAACAACCAACGACAAGGCTTCCTGACAGGCCTGGTGGATAAAGGCGGCAGAGGTACAGGCATTGCGTAGAAATGTTTAAGTTCCCTCACTCCTGGCTACGCTTCTGCACCCCTAGGTTTCCGGTGTACCCCAATGGACACAGATAAATATATGTCACATAAGTATACAATCCTGCCTTTATAAATGTTAATTAGGAGACGACTGCACTTTAGGAGCCATGTGTTACAGAGCTGTAGCTGGTGGCTGAACCTTGGCTAAGTCAGGAATTGGTAGCTCTTTGCTTGCCTGTAGCGTAATTCACTTTCATTTCTGATTTCTCAGTACAGACGACATTGAATGAGACGGTGTTCCTGTGGCTGCTTTTAACTTCCTCCCATTATTCCCCTCTCGGCTAGGATGGCTCTTACCACGAGGACGTTGGCTACGGTGTCAGCGAGGGGCTGAAATCTAAAGCTCTGTCCTTGGAGAAAGCTCGTAAAGAGGCAGTCACGGACGGTTTAAAGAGAGCGCTCAAGTAAGAGACATACCTGATATGTGTATGACAGAGACTTCTCTCTGCTTCACCTGCCTTCCTACAATCTATTTATTTTCAGCATTCCAGTGCCAGTATATGGCAAAACATTTATTACCTTTTATTTATACAGCACCACAAGCGTTATGTAGCACCATAACTACAGTAGTCATAGGACATAGAACAGGATGACGTGGGTACAGGGCAAACAGTTATTACAGATACCCACAGGTTCACAAATAAATACAAATATATAATTACATCCCTCTAATTACATAATTGCCTGGAGAAAACAGGAGGAGGGAGGGTTCCTTCCTGTGAGAGCTTACATCCTAAAGGACAGATGAATGGCCCTTATAGGTGGTGTTTCTTTTTCATCCACTAGGGGTCACTGGAGTACTCTTGGGATATGGACGGCGTAGCAGAAACAAAGGCACTGAATATTTAAATTTAGAACTCTCCCCCCTCCATATCCCAGAGTACCTCAGTGTACGACCTCAGTGTTTTTTCCGTGCTCAAAGCACTAACAACGGCTTGTGGGATTCCCACACTTTGTGGAAGATTTTTATTAATTTTTCATTTTTATTTTTTAATTTTACTATACATCCCTTCCCAGTTTATTGAAAAACATGGGTCCGGGATAGTGCCGCTGCAACAGCATGGCGTGTCGGTCCTCACAAAGAGCACCCTCACAGCCACAGGCCCACTGGCCTGCAACAGCTGGACGGAACTTACATAAAGAAGCCCCGTCACAGCCATAAAGAAAGGGATCAAAGCTGGACGGAGCTTACAGAAAGAAGCCCCGTCACAGCCATGAAAAAGGATCAAGCAGCTGGACGGAGCTTACAGATAGAAGCCCCGTCGCAGCTACGCCCGGAGAGCTCTGAGCTTAGAAGCCCGTCGCATAAGGTATGCTGGGGAAAACGGGGTGGTCAGCGCAGGCGGCCGCCCCGCTGGGTGGGGTCCGTTACATGTGCCGTTCACAGTGAACGGGGCGGTCAGCTGCCGCCCCGAGGTGTGAGGACATTGTAGCGCTTAGCGCACGCCGCTGCTCGCTCCACTTGGCGCCCGTTCCGCCGCTGTTCTCCCCACTCAGCGCCCTCCCCACACGGCCACAGTCTTCAGCACAAGACAAGCCGCTCCGTACAGCGCTCCGTCTAAAACAACAGGGCGCCGTCAGAGCTGTATCACCGCCGCAGCTTGTATCAGATGCAGCGCCCAGACGGGAGACCCGCCGCTAGGCGGCCCGGCAACGTCCTCCGCTACTTTGCAGCCTCCCTGCAGTGAGCGTCCCAGCTCACCGCTAACAGCAGGGAGTACAGAGAGAAGGAGGGATGGAGACCCGCCGCACACAGCGGGGCTCTCACATAGAAACCCGGGCAGCTTGCCTAGCAACGCGCTCCGGCCAGCCGATTTCTGCTGCTCGGGGTTATGGTCCTTCGCCTCCCTGCAATAACTTCCCAGCTCCCCGCTGAGACACAGCGCTACAGGGAGTACAGGGAAGGGGGAGGGAGTGGGGGACCTGGCAGATTACAAGTGTAATAGTCTGTTGAGCCTATATATATATATATATATATATATATTTATGTATAGAAGTTATTAATATTAACAGAAGATATTAAAGGCAGAGCTTATATTAAAGGTCATCTGCCTGTGATGTTATTGTAACCTGCATGTGCTGTGATTATCAGTGTATATTAGACTGTGATTATCATGGGCAGCAGATATTGTAATTTCTCCTATGAGTTACAATGTAAGCATGGCATGGGGGCCATTTTTAATCATGTTTCCTGTTGCTGCCATAATTCCAGAACATTCCTACACTACATCTCTTCGCCACCGGAGGCGCAGGGGTGTTAGTGGGAAAAATTTGGCTCAGGTTTCACATAGGGCCATGTAAACTGTATTTAGCCATAAATATATTTATCCATAAGTGTATATATATATATATATATATATATATATATATTACGCACTTTAAGTCTGTCCTTTGGCTATTGTGGTGTCTGTCTGTATAAGCATACAACACAGACTAAATATAAGGTTTACTATAATGTCGGTACATAAATCTTCCGCAAATTCTGTGGTTTGTACGTTTCCACTCCGGAAGCAGGGTCAGTCCCAGATCCTATGTTAAGCATAACGCCTCTCCACACGAGCGGTAAGATCGGAGTCTCCAAAGTTACTCCGCAAGCTCTAACAAAGGATTCTCAGAGGGTGTTAATTTATATGGTCTTATAATTTAATCTGACAATTATACAAACCTCACAGCGGTACCTACCACTGAGAAGGGTACATTAAACCAGCAGTCAGATAGTGCGGGGGTTTGACAACATACATTGCTAATAACAGTGAGTCAGTGTCTCAAATTTTACAGAGATTAGGTAGACTCTAACATCTAATCTGTCGATTTTCATAAACAACAGATTTTCAATGAATTATTAGTTAAAATATCTGACTAACAGTTATCTCTATTTACCCGTTCTAAATGGGACAATACGTCACTGGTGAATTCGTCTGTGACAAACATTATAAACAAGGACGATCACTGTTAATAAAAAGCTGCAGAGTATCTCGGTTAAGCTTCGGCTAACACGATTCTCGCTTTTCATCGTCGCTAGTTTCACCAAAACAAGGCCAGAACTTGTTTAATGGTAAATTAATATTACCCGACGTTTAATCCCTTTAGACTTCAGTCTTTTTCAAGGCTGTGGTACAAAAACAGTCACGACTTGTAACGACATGGTGCTAAAGTCAACAAGCCAGTGGCTTAACGGCCTCTCAGGCCATCTAGCATTTCCAATTGTGGAAGCGCGCCGTTACACGTGACATTTGCCGGGTTTCCAAACATCCACTCATGGATGTATCAGCTATTTACATCTGCTGGTTTCAGCTGTTTTTCTTTCCACACCTGGTACACCAACAGAGTCATGGTTACTTATTCCCCTCTGTTTGGGGTAGCGAAGCCGAAGGGCTCCGTCGCAGTCTCAATCAGCAAGTCACTTACTACAGTTTGAAAATGGATTTCTGCTGTTAGTATTTGCATAGTTGAAGCCACAAGATTGCATGATTATGCTTGATCTTCACAATGCGTATTTACCCATTCAGGGTTGGTCACCGCATCACAGGTTCTTGCGTTTTGCAATACGCCACAACCATTATCCATTTCAGGTTCTACCGTTTGGCCTCTTGTCAGCGCCTCGGGTATTCACCAAGGTGATGTTGGGGCAATAGCTCATTTCAGAGCCCTAGCGGTGACAATCGTTACATATTTAGACAATCTGCTCATAAGAACTCTGTCTCAACAGAAGTTCATCTTACTTGCGCTACTAACGTACACCACGGTGGCAGGTCAAGTTCGAAAACAATCGTATCTAATTCCGACTAAACGACTTCAGTTCCTAGGTAAGATTATAAATACGGTAAATCAAAGAGATTTACCTACTACACCAGCAAGAACAAATATACCAGCTAGTACAATTCGTGCAAAAGCCACGCACACTAGCGGTACATTGGTGTATTCGCCTATTAGGAACAATGATGTGTTTTCAAAGCGCTGGAGCAATGATGTTTTTTTTTTCAAAGCGCTTTAGTTCGCCGGGTTTCAGGGCGAGGGTGTATATACTCTGGACGACAGTCTCAGAGGTTGAGGAGTTGTAGTTAAAAAGATCAGCGACAGGGGTTCTAAAACGGATCACGACAGATTGCTGTCTATAAATGTCCTGGAACTCCATGCAATTTACAATGCACTACATGCTTCGCTTTCAGTCTGTCCAAGGGCAGTCAGACAACGCAACAGGAGTTGCATACACAACAACCAGGGAGGACCGAAAGCCGCATGGCAATGCGGCAGGTAGTTTGAATCCTCAAATTGACCAGAACACCATTAGGTGATGTTGTCTACGGGGATCATTCCGGGAGTGGACATCTGTTAGACAGATGATCTCACCCGTCGGGATTTTTATCCATAAAACTGGGCATTTAATCCACAGGTGTTTCTCTATCGTCCTAAGTGGATGCTGGGGTTCCTGAAAGGACCATGGGGAATAGCGGCTCCGCAGGAGACAGGGCACAAAAAAGTAAAGCTTTACTAGGTCAGGTGGTGTGCACTGGCTCCTCCCCCTATGACCCTCCTCCAGACTCCAGTTAGATTTTGTGCCCGAACGAGAAGGGTGCAATCTAGGTGGCTCTCCTAAAGAGCTGCTTAGAGAAAGTTTAGTTTAGGTTTTTTTTCTTTACAGTGAGTCCTGCTGGCAACAGGATCACTGCAACGTGGGACTTAGGGGGAAAGTAGTAAACTCACCTGCATGCAGAGTGGATTTGCTGCTTGGCTACTGGACACCATTAGCTCCAGAGGGATCGAACACAGGCCCAGCCGTGGAGTCCGGTCCCGGAGCCGCGCCGCCGACCCCCTTGCAGATGCTGAAGCGTGAAGAGGTCCGGAAACCGGCGGCTGAAGACTCCTCAGTCTTCATAAGGTAGCGCACAGCACTGCAGCTGTGCGCCATTTTCCTCTCAGCACACTTCACTGGGCAGTCACTGAGGGTGCAGAGCGCTGGGGGGGGGCGCTCTGAGAGGCAAATATAAACCTTATACAAGGCTAAAAATACCTCACATATAGCCCATAGGGGCTATATGGAGATATTTAACCCCTGCCTGACTGGAAAAATAGCGGGAGAAGAACCCGCCGAAAAAGGGGCGGGGCCTATCTCCTCAGCACACGGCGCCATTTTCTGTCACAGCTCCGCTGGTCAGAACGGCTCCCAGGTCTCTCCCCTGCACTGCACTACAGAAACAGGGTAAAACAGAGAGGGGGGGCACATTAATGGCTATATATATATATATTAAAGCAGCTATAAGGGAGCACTTAATATAAGGATATCCCTTGTATATATAGCGCTTTGTGGTGTGTGCTGGCAGACTCTCCCTCTGTCTCCCCAAAAGGGCTAGTGGGTCCTGTCTTCATTAGAGCATTCCCTGTGAGTTTGCGGTGTGTGTCGGTACGTGGTGTCGACATGTATGAGGACGATATTGGTGTGGAGGCGGAGCAATTGCCAAATATGCAGATGTCACCCCCCAGGGGGTCGACACCAGAATGGATGCCTTTATTTGTGGAATTACGTGATGGTTTATCTTCCCTTAAACAGTCAGTTGAGGACATGAGGCGGCCGGACAATCAATTAATGCCTGTCCAGGCGCCTCAAACACCGTCAGGGGCTGTAAAACGCCCTTTGCCTCAGTCGGTCGACACAGACCCAGACACGGGCACTGATTCCAGTGACGACGGTAGAAATTCAAACGTATTTTCCAGTAGGGCCACACGTTATATGATTTTGGCAATGAAGGAGACGTTACATTTAGCTGATACTACAGATACCGTAAAACAGGGTATTATGTATGGTGTGAAAAAACTACAAACAGTTTTTCCTGAATCAGAAGAATTAAATGACGTGTGTGATGAAGCGTGGGTTGCTCCTGATAAAAAGTTGATAATTTCAAAAAAGTTATTGGCATTATACCCTTTCCCGCCAGAGGTTAGGGCGCGCTGGGAAACACCCCCTAAGGTGGACAAGGCGCTCACACGCTTATCCAAACAAGTGGCGTTACCCTCTCCTGAGACGGCCGCACTTAAGGATCCATCAGATAGAAAGATGGAAGTTATTCAAAAGAATATATACACACATGCAGGTGTTATACTACGACCAGCTATAGCAACTGCCTGGATGTGCAGTGCTGGAGTAGTTTGGTCAGAATCCCTGATTGAAAATATTGATACCCTAGATAGGGACAATGTTTTACTGTCGTTAGAACAAATAAAGGAAGCATTTATCTATATGCGTGATGCACAGAGGGATATTTGCACACTGGCATCTCGGGTGAGTGCTATGTCCATTTCAGCCAGAAGAGCCTTATGGACACGACAGTGGACAGGCGATGCGGATTCAAAACGTCACATGGAGGTTTTGCCGTATAAAGGGGAGGAGTTATTTGGAGTTGGTCTATCAGACTTGGTGGCCACGGCTACTGCCGGGAAATCCACTTTTTTACCTCAAGTCACTCCCCAACAGAGAAAGGCACCGACCTTTCAACCGCAGCCTTTTCGCTCCTACAAAAATAAGAGAGCGAAGGGCTTGTCGTACCTGCCACGAGGCAGAGGAAGAGGGAAGAGACACCAACAGGCAGCTCCTTCCCAGGAACAGAAGCCCTCCCCGGCTCCTGCAAAAACCTCAGCATGACGCTGGGGCCTCTCAAGCGGACTCGGGGACAGTGGGGGGCCGTCTCAAAAATTACAGCGCGCAGTGGGCTCACTCGCAGGTAGACCCCTGGATCCTGCAGATAATATCTCAGGGGTACAGGTTGGAATTAGAGACGGATCCTCCTCATCGTTTCCTGAAGTCTGCCTTACCAACCGTCTCTTCCGAAAGGGAGAGGGTGTTGGAAGCCATTCACAAGCTGTACGCTCAGCAGGTGATAGTCAAAGTACCCCTATTACAACAAGGAAAGGGGTATTATTCCACTCTATTTGTGGTACCGAAGCCGGATGGCTCGGTAAGGCCTATTCTAAATCTGAAGTCCTTGAACCTCTACATAAAAAAGTTCAAGTTCAAGATGGAGTCACTCAGAGCAGTGATAGCGAACCTGGAAGAAGGGGACTTTATGGTATCCTTGGACATCAAGGATGCGTATCTACACGTTCCGATTTACCCCGCACACCAGGGGTACCTCAAGTTCATTGTTCAAAACTGTCACTATCAGTTTCAGACGCTGCCGTTCGGATTGTCCACGGCGCCTCGGGTCTTTACCAAGGTAATGGCCGAGATGATGATTCTTCTTCGAAGAAAAGGCGTATTAGTTATCCCATACTTGGACGATCTCCTAATAAGGGCAAGGTCCAGAGAACAGCTGGAGACAGCTTTAGCACTATCTCAAGAGGTGCTAAGACAACACGGGTGGATTCTGAATATTCCAAAATCCCATTTAATCCCGACAACTCGTCTGTTGTTCCTAGGAATGATTCTGGACACGGTTCAGAAAAAGGTTTTCCTTCCAGAGGAAAAAGCCAAGGAGTTATCCGATCTGGTCAGGAACCTCCTAAAACCAGGAAAAGTGTCAGTACATCAATGCACAAGAGTCCTGGGAAAAATGGTGGCTTCTTACGAAGCAATTCCATTCGGCAGATTCCATGCAAGAATATTCCAAAGGGATCTGTTGGACAAATGGTCAGGGTCGCATCTGCAGATGCACCTGCGAATAACCCTGTCACCAAAGACAAGGGTGTCACTTCTGTGGTGGTTGCAGAAGGCTCACCTATTAGAAGGCCGCAGATTCGGCATTCAGGATTGGATCCTGGTGACCACGGACGCCAGCCTGAGAGGCTGGGGAGCAGTCACACAAGGAAGAAACTTCCAGGGAGTATGGACGAGTCTGGAAAAGTCTCTTCACATAAACATTCTGGAACTAAGAGCAATCTACAATGCTCTAAGCCAGGCGGAACTTCTCCTGCAAGGAAAGCCGGTGTTGATTCAGTCGGACAACATCACGGCGGTCGCCCATGTAAACAGGCAGGGCGGCACAAGAAGCAGGAGTGCAATGGCAGAAGCTGCCAAGATTCTTCGCTGGGCGGAGAATCACGTGATAGCACTGTCAGCAGTGTTCATCCCGGGCGTGGACAACTGGGAAGCAGACTTCCTCAGCAGACACGATCTTCATCCGGGAGAGTGGGGTCTACATCCAGAAGTCTTCAACATGTTAATAGACCGTTGGGAAAGACCAATTGTAGACATGATGGCGTCTCGCCTCAACAAGAAACTGGACAAATATTGCGCCAGGTCAAGAGATCCACAGGCAATAGCTGTGGACGCACTGGTAACTCCTTGGGTGTACCAGTCAGTGTATGTGTTTCCTCCTCTGCCGCTCATACCAAAGGTATTGAAGATCATACGGCAAAGAAGAGTAAGAACAATACTAGTGGTTCCGGATTGGCCGAGAAGGACTTGGTATCCGGAACTTCAAGAGATGCTCACGGACGAACCGTGGCCTCTACCTCTGAGAAGGGACCTGCTACAGCAGGGTCCCTGTCTTTTTCAAGACTTACCGCGGCTGCGTTTGACGGCATGGCGGTTGAACGCCAGATCCTAAAAGGGAAAGGCATTCCAGAAGAAGTCATTCCTACCTTGATTAAGGCACGGAAGGAAGTCACCGTGAAACATTATCACCGCATTTGGCGAAAATATGTAGCGTGGTGCGAGGATCGGAGGGTTCCGACGGAGGAATTCCAACTGGGTCGTTTCCTACATTTCCTGCAATCAGGATTATCTATGGGTCTCAAATTGGGATCCATTAAGGTTCAAATTTCGGCCCTGTCAATATTCTTCCAAAAAGAATTGGCCTCTGTCCCTGAGGTCCAGACTTTTGTCAAGGGAGTACTGCATATACAGCCTCCTGTGGTGCCTCCGGTGGCACCGTGGGATCTAAATGTAGTTTTAGATTTCCTCAAATCCCATTGGTTTGAACCATTGAAAAAGGTGGATTTGAAATATCTCACATTGAAAGTGACTATGTTACTAGCCCTGGCCTCTGCCAGGAGAGTATCTGAATTGGCGGCTTTATCTTATAAAAGTCCTTATCTAATCTTCCATTCGGATAGGGCAGAACTGCGGACTCGTCCGCATTTTCTCCCTAAAGTGGTATCAGCATTTCATCTGAACCAACCTATTGTGGTGCCTGCGGCCACTAGCGACTTGGAGGACTCCAAGTTGTTGGACGTTGTCAGAGCCTTAAAAATATACATTGCAAGGACGGCTGGAGTCAGAAAATCTGACTCGCTGTTTATATTGTATGCACCCAACAAGTTGGGCGCACCTGCTTCTAAGCAGTCGATTGCTCGTTGGATTTGTAACACAATTCAACTTGCACATTCTGTGGCAGGCCTGCCACAGCCTAAAACTGTAAAAGCCCACTCCACAAGGAAGGTGGGCTCATCTTGGGCGGCTGCCCGAGGGGTCTCGGCATTACAACTCTGCCGAGCAGCTACGTGGTCGGGGGAGAACACGTTTGTAAAATTTTACAAATTTGATACCCTGGCAAAGGAGGACCTGGAGTTCTCTCATTCGGTGCTGCAGAGTCATCCGCACTCTCCCGCCCGTTTGGGAGCTTTGGTATAATCCCCATGGTCCTTTCAGGAACCCCAGCATCCACTTAGGACGATAGAGAAAATAAGAATTTACTTACCGATAATTCTATTTCTCGGAGTCCGTAGTGGATGCTGGGCGCCCATCCCAAGTGCGGATTATCTGCAATACTTGTACATAGTTATTGTTAACTAATTCGGGTTATTGTTAAGGAGCCATCTTTAAGAGGCCCTTTCTGTTGTCATACTGTTAACTGGGTTTAGATCACAAGTTGTACGGTGTGATTGGTGTGGCTGGTATGAGTCTTACCCGGGATTCAAAATGCCTCCCTTATTGTGTATGCTCGTCCGGGCACAGTACCTAACTGGAGTCTGGAGGAGGGTCATAGGGGGAGGAGCCAGTGCACACCACCTGACCTAGTAAAGCTTTACTTTTTTGTGCCCTGTCTCCTGCGGAGCCGCTATTCCCCATGGTCCTTTCAGGAACCCCAGCATCCACTACGGACTCCGAGAAATAGAATTATCGGTAAGTAAATTCTTATTTTCATAGGTGAATCCACAAGTGGGGTTACCCTCAGGTATACATGATGGCATCTCGCCACAATTACAAACGCTCAGTAGGTGTACAGAGCGAAAGATCACAAGAGCAGTGGCAGTGGAGGTCTCACATTCGTGTGGTCATACAGCTTCGTGTATCTGCCTCCACCATTTTCCTCTGCTCTCTCTCTCTCTCTCTCTCTCCGTTGCTAAAACGGATCATAAGACAGTTCGTCACAGTCATACTAGTGATATCTCATGGATTTCGGAGAGCTTGCTTCTCGAAGCTCCAAAGAATATTTGCACACGATCTTGGGTCCCTCATAATACGTCCAACCTGTTACAACAGGGACCGTTCATTGACCCCTATTCACATATGTACCGCGGCTGCGGTTGACGGGGTGGGGGTTCAGACCACCCTCTTAAGGGAATACATAGGGCATTACAGTCTTGGTATACCAACCATGTTATGAGCTAGGAAGCCGCTTACGGCAGCTCATTATCACACAATTTGGTGTGCCTATATAGGTGGGTGTGAAGCTCAGAAGTTTCCGACATCATCGTTCAAGTTACCCGTATTCTGTTATTTACAGACGGGGGGGATGGAGAACTGCGTTTATCTGCACTGAGGGTGCAGGTATCTGTGTGGTCAATTTATTTTCACAGACGTTTGAATCTATTGCGTAGGTACACACCTTTTTTTACAAGGTGTCATCAAGGTGCAGCCTCCATTTATCCCACCTACAGCGCCATGCGACTTGAAGCTGGGTTCAGATTTCTTACAGTTTTCATATTTTTGAACCCTTACAACAAATGGGGATTAAGTTTCTCAATTGGAAAACGTTTTTCTTCTAGCCGTAGCTTCGGCAAGGGGTTTGGTTTTCATATTTGGGTGCCTTGTATTCCAAGCCACCGTATTTGAGTTTTATCATAACAAAGCAGAACTTCGGACCAATTCCGATTTCTTATTCTTCACATCAATAAACCAATAGTGGTTCCTGTGTTGACAGCACATTCTAGAATTATGAATGTGGTGCACGCATTACGCGTCTATATGTCCCGAACGTCTACAGTACGTAATACGTATACGTGGTTTGTTATATATGATGCTGCCAACTGGAGTTAGCCAGTTTCTCACCAAACATTATCCAGTTGGATAAAAATGACTACAAGTCAGGCTTACTTTAAGGCTAAGTTACAGTCGCCTACGTCAGTAATAGCTCATCCCACAGGTTCTGTGGGAATGTCATGACCAGCTGGTCGTGCAGCGTCTACGACGCGGCTACATAGCCTTCAGTGCACACGTTTGTGCGCGTTTACACGTTATGAAACGGTTGCACGTTTGTGCGAGTTTACACGTTATGAAACGGTTGCGGCTTCAGCATCTAGCTTTGGCCGTCTACTGTTACAGGTGTCAAACAGCTCTCCCACCCACGAGGGAAGCTTTGGTACGTCCCAAGAGTACTCCAGTGACCCCTAGTGGATGAAAAAGAAAGTAGGATTTTGGTACTTACCAGGTAAATCCTTTTCTTTGAATCCATAGGGGGCACTGGACGCCCACCCAGAGCAGTTTTACCTGGGTTGTTTTAAGCTCAAAGGAGCTTATGGTAACACATTTTACCAGGTTTGTATTAAGCTCAGAGGAGCTTATGGTAAGAAATTTTCACCGATTGGTTCAAATTATAAAGGTCTATCGGTTATGGTGTCAACTGTTTAGTTGACAGTAACGTTATGGGTCAACTTTGTTGTTGTCCGTTATGTGATAGGAATTCTCCATTGTCAACCTCTCTATAGTCTTGTTCGCTCAGTAAAAAACACTGAGGTCGTACACTGAGGTACTCTGGGATATGGAGGGGGGAGAGTTCTAAATTTAAATATTCAGTGCCTTTGTTTCTGCTACGCCGTCCATATCCCAAGAGTACTCCAGTGCCCCCTATGGATTCAAAGAAAAGGATTTACCTGGTAAGTACCAAAATCCTACTTTCTTTTGGACGTCAGATGGCCAGTTTTGCAGCATGGCCACCTGGTCGTCCCTCAATGCTATTTGTACATTTTAGAAAGCTGACATTGCTGCCTCTTGTATGATGGCCCATTGAGTTGGATGTTCAGTCATGGACATTCCTCCCCTCAGCAGAGCAATGCTTTGGGACATCTGTGTCCTCCTACTGCTTAAGGAGAAACAAGTTCCTATTACTGACTGTCCAGTTCCTCTCTCTAAGGCTGCAGGAGGACACTGGGTAACCCACCGTGGACTCATTGCTCTCTGTTCTATGTTACTCCTTTTCCTGTTTCCTCTCAGGGCTGGATGTAATCTGAGGGAGGGTCCTGTGTCCAGGGGTACATATATGTCACTATCTGTGTTCCCCTATGGGCTAGCAAAAAGAGATTTAGGGGTATCTATAAGCATCCCTCTTTACAAGTTTACTTTTGAGCATAAAAGTGGTGTACCCTGCGGCATTTCAGAATTTACCCTCTTCTTCAGGTGTTTCGGGAATGCTCTTGGGAACTGCATTATGGACAAAGATTATCTCCGTGCTGTGAACAAGCTGCCAAAGCTGGTGAGTGACCATAAAAAATTATTTAACTTTCCACTGAAGACTGGTGCAGTATCAGAACTATCCACTGGGTGTCAGCAGAGTAACTGTCCCGTGAGCTGCAGTGCAAAATTATCTAGTTGACTACTTACTGTCAGTTCAGCCCACTTATCCAAAGTCTAAACGTGAGCCAGTAACTTCCAAAACCAAATGATGGTAATGGTGCAGGATAAATCCAAATCCTAACGAACCGTACAGAAAAGTAAGCTGTTAGTAATGGTGAGCCATTGGGGTCAGTAATGAAGACAGATGAAAATGTACAATTGCCCTTTGCAGCAATCCCCAATACAGATAGTGATAACCCAGACTACAATATAGATGTATAGATATATTAGGCAGACAACAGCATGGGTCTTTACTGCGCAGGATGGATCCTCTGTCTAAACAGTTGTTTGTACTGCTGCCCTGGGATATGAAGGCAGCTGGTCGCGGTCCTTCCTGGGGCAGAGCATCCCCCTGCCATCACAGCGATAGAGTATGCTAGTACTCAGGGCCAGGGATGTGGTAATCTTAAGGCCACACACACAAGGGTGCTTCTGAGGCTTCCCCAGCGTCTCTTGCCAAGAGGCTGTCACTCGCAGTCATTCGGGTTCCCCCAGAACCATACTGTTTGCTTATATTAGGAATCCTTTTATAGTTTCCGCTAACAGAACTCTCTGTCTTCCCATCCAGCCTCAGGGGGATTTGGACGCGGCGCATACTAAGCGCCAAGATTATGACGCTGCACTGGAAAAGGCGCGGTATAATAGCTTTCTGCAGGAACAGAAGCCCGTGGAGAACTCGCATCTAGAGTCAGCGGAACGGCTGCAGCTGGGGTACAGCGACCAGTCTCCTTCCAAACATCACCACGAGGACAGTACCAAGAATAACCCAGACCCCAACCTGTGCAGTGCAAGGTATACCGTCAGATACTCCCTATGCAGCAAGTGACAGTACGTTCTGTAATGTGAGTCTAATATACGCCGGCCCCTGTGCGCCCCTCTGCTCCCTGCAGAGTGCGGATAGAATAGAGGGAGGAGCTTAAACAGCTTAAAGATTTTTAACGTGCCAATGTCCTTAAAAAAAAAAAAATAGGTCTCACACGATCCCACTGTCATTCAGCAGATTCAGATTAGATCGTTTAACGCAAGTATAAAAAGAAATGTTTTATAATACTTTACTGTTCCTGTGCAGCCACAGCTCTGAGTTTGAAGCGGGAGGATCGGAGATTGATGCCACTTATCAGCGCAAACTGCGACAAAAGCTAATGCAGCAACGGTTCCGCGAGGAGATGGAGAAGAAACAAACAGGGGGGTCCCTAGACCCAGGACCAGATGGTAAGAAGCGGTGGCTACTCGCGAGCCGGATCGTGTCCCCTCGACACCCAGCCACGGCTAGAACAGACCTCCGGCTCACAGTGATGATAAAACAATCGCTGTAAATATAATCGCTCATAGGTAGTTTAGAAAGAATGACAAAATGTAACTATATAAAGCATTATTTCTCTAACGTCCTAAGTGGATACTGGGACTCCGTAAGGACCATGGGGAATAGCGGCTCCGCAGGAGACTGGGCACAACTATAAAGAAAGCTTTAGGTCTAACTGGTGTGCACTGGCTCCTCCCACTATGACCCTCCTCCAGACCTCAGTTAGAATTCTGTGCCCGGCCGAGCTGGATGCACACTAGGGGCTCTCCTGAGCTCCTAGAAGAAAGTATATTTAAGGGTGTCATACTGAGACCGGCTATTGCTTCAGCCTGGATGAGCAGTGCTGCTGCTGCGTGGTCAGATTCCCTATCAGAAAATATAGATACCCTAGATAGGGACACTATATTGCTAACCGTAGAGCATATAAAAGACGCAGTCTTATACATGAGGGATGCACAGAGGGATATTTGCCGGCTGGCATCCAAAATTAGTGCAATGTCCATTTCTGCCAGGAGAGGGCTATGGACTCGGCAGTGGACAGGAGTTGCAGATTCCAAAAGACACATGGAAGTTCTGCCTTATAAGGGTGAGGAGTTGTTCGGGGATGGTCTCTCGGACCTCGTTTCCACAGCGACAGCTGGGAAGTCTACATTTTTACCCCATGTTCCCTCACAACCAAAGAAAGCACCGTATTATCAGGTACAGTCCTTTCGGCCCAATAAGGGCAAGCTGGTTAAAGGTGCGTCCTTTCTGCCCAGGGGCAGAGGTAGGGGCAAGAAGCTGCATCATGCAGCCAGTTCCCAGGAGCAAAAGTCCTCCCCCCGCTTCCTCTAAGTCCACAGCATGACGCTGGGGCTCCACAGGCGGAGCCAGGTACGGTGGGGGCCCGTCTCAAATTTTTCAGCAATCAGTGGGCTCGCTCACAGGTGGACCCCTGGATTTTTCAAATAGTATCTCAGGGGTACATGCTGGAATTCGAGACGTCTCCTCCCCGCCGTTTCCTCAAATCTGCCTTGCCAACCACTCCCTCAGACAGGGAGGCAGTGTTACAGGCAATTCACAAGCTGTATTCACAGCAGGTGATAGTAAAGGTACCCCTACTTCAACAAGGACGGGGTTACTATTCCACAATGTTTGTGGACGGTTCGGTGAGACCCATTTTAAATTTGAAATCCTTGAACACGTATATCAAAAAATTCAAGTTCAAGATGGAATCGCTCAGGGCGGTTATTGCAAGCCTGGACGAGGGGGATTACATGGTATCACTGGACATCAAGGATGCTTACCTGCATGTCCCCATTTACCATCCTCACCAGGAGTACCTCAGATTTGAGGTACAGGATTGTCATTACCAATTCCAGACGTTGCCGTTCGGTCTATCCACGGCTCCGAGGGTCTTTACCAAGGTAATGGCCGAAATGATGATACTCCTGCGAAAGAAAGGAGTTTTAATTATCCCGTACTTGGACGATCTCCTGATAAAGGCGAGGTCCAGAGAGCAGTTGTTGGTCGGGGTAGCACTATCTCGGGAAATGCTACAACAGCACGGTTGGATTCTAAACATTCCAAAGTCACAGCTGGTTCCTACGACACGTCTACTGTTCCTATGGATGGTTCTGGACACAGAACAGAAAAAAGTGTTTCTCCCGGAGGAGAAGGCCAAGGAGCTGTCATCTCTAGTCAGAGGCCTCCTAAAACCAAAAGGTGTCGGTGCATCACTGCACGCGGATCCTGGGAAAGATGGTAGCTTCCTACGAAGCGATTCCATTCAGCAGGTTCCATGCAAGAACTTTTCAGTGGGACCTGTTGGACAAGTGGTCCGGATTGCATCTTCAGATGCATCGGCTGATAACCCTGTCTCCAAGGACAAGGGTGTCCCTGCTGTGGTGGCTGCAGAGTGCTCATCGTCAAGAGGGCCGCAGATTCGGCATACAGGACTGGGTCCTGGTGACCACGGATGCCATCCTTCGAGGCTGGGGGGCAGTCACACAGGGAAGAAACTTCCAAGGATTATGGTCAAGTCAGGAGACTTGCACATAAATATTCTCGAACTGAGGGCCATTTACAATGCCCTAAGTCAGGCAAAACCACTGCTTCAAAACCAGCTGGTACTGATCCAGTCAGACAACATCACGGCGGTCGCCCATGTAAACCGACAGGGCGGCACGAGAAGCAGGACGGCGATGGCAGAAGCCACAAAGAGTCTCCGATGGGCGGGGAATCACGTTTTAGCACTGTCAGCAGTGTTCATTCCTCAGCAGACTTCCTCAGCAGACACGACCTACACCCGGGAGAGTGGGGACTTCATCCAGAAGTCTTCCAACTGATTGTAAGCCATTGGGAAAGGCCACAGGTGGACATGATAGCGTCCCGCCTAAACAAAAAACTAGAGAGATATTGCGCCAGGTCAAGAGACCCTCAGGCGATAGCTGTGGACGCTCTAGTGACACCGTGGGTGTACCAGTCGGTTTATGTGTTCCCTCCTCTGCCTCTCATACCAAAGGTACTGAGAATAATAAGAAGACGAGGAGTGAGAACGATACTCGTGGTTCCGGATTGGCCAAAACAACTTGGTACCCAGAACTTCAAAAAATGATATCAGAGGTCCCATGGCCTCTACCGCTCAGACAGGATCTGCTACAGCAGGGGCCCTGTCTGTTCCAAGACTTACCGCGGCTGCGTTTGACGGCATGGCGGTTGAACACTGGATCCTAAAAGAAAAAGGCATTCCGGAGGAAGTCATTCCTACGCTGATTAAAGCTAGGAAAGAAGTAACCGCAAACCATTATCACCGTATTTGGCGGAAATATGTTGCGTGGTGTGAGGCCAGGAAGGCCCCAACAGAGGAATTTCAGCTGGGTCGATTTCTGCACTTCCTACAGTCAGGAGTGACTATGGGCCTAAAATTGGGTTCCATTAAGGTCCAGATTTCGGCTCTGTCGATTTTCTTCCAGAAAGAACTGGCTTCACTGCCTGAAGTTCAGACATTTGTAAAGGGAGTGCTGCATATTCAGCCCCCTTTTGTGCCTCCAGTGGCACCTTGGGATCTCAACGTGGTGTTGAGTTTCCTAAAATCACATTGGTTTGAGCCACTTAAGACCGTGGATCTGAAATATCTCACGTGGAAAGTGGTCATGTTATTGGCCTTGGCTTCGGCCAGGCGTGTGTCAGAATTGGCGGCTTTGTCATGTAAAAGCCCTTATCCGATTTTCCATATGGATAGGGCAGAATTGAGGACTCGTCCCCAGTTTCTCCCTAAGGTGGTGTCAGCTTTTCACTTGAACCAACCTATTGTAGTGCCTGCGGCTACTAGGGACTTGGAGGATTCTAAGTTACTGGACGTAGTCAGGGCCTTAAAATAAGATTTTACTCACCGGTAAATCTATTTCTCGTAGTCCGTAGTGGATGCTGGGCGCCCATCCCAAGTGCGGATTGTCTGCAATACTTGTACAAAGTTATTGTTGTTAAAGGGTTATTGTTGAGCCATCTGTTGAGAGGGTCAGTTGTTATCATACTGTTAACTGGGTATAGTATCACGAGTTGTACGGTGTGATTGGTGTGGCTGGTATGAGTGTTACCTGGGATTCAAAATCCTTCCTTATTGTGTCAGCTCTTCCGGGCACAGCATCCTAACTGAGGTCTGGAGGAGGGTCTTAGTGGGAGGAGCCAGTGCACACCAGGTAGTCCTAAAGCTTTCTTTAGTTGTGCCCAGTCTCCTGCGGAGCCGCTATTCCCCATGGTCCTTACGGAGTCCCAGCATCCACTACGGACTACGAGAAATAGATTTACCGGTGAGTAAAATCCTCTTTTTTGCCTCCGGCCTATGACCTTTCCTGCTTTGTAGTATGATTTGTTATTCCAGCTCAGGCGTTGTTTTCTCCTTCAGGAACATCTAACGCTCAGAGGGGTAGATCTCATAGCACTCCAGCCGCGCAGGCCTTGTCTGTCCCAGAAGACGAGTACCTGGCAGGTGAGAGCGGCAGCTTCTGGAACCCTGACAGCTCTTAGACGTGATGCCACGTCCGCTTTCTAGTAATTTAAATAAATAGTTATTTTGTGGTCTAGTGTAGTCACTGCGCCTTCGGAAAACCTTTCTTTCCAGTTTTGAGGGGAACTTGCTATTTGCATGGAACGTCTATACGTGTGTCCTATAACCGTATCCAGAGACATTTACAGAAGAGACTACTGTATGGCCAATGTTATTCTATGGATGGGATGTTACCAGCCGGCATCTAAGGGTCATTTTAGAGGTTGTTCTAGATAAATGACAGGTGCTGGTGGCTTGCTTTAGGCAACTTCTCCACTTTGTCGCTCTCCCGGACTTGATACACCTCCCCCTACACCTCAGTAGATCTCTAATTACTTACCACACAAGAACAATACATGAAACAAACGTCGTGATCACAGCTCAGTTACTGCAGTTGCCAGACGCTGAGCCTGCGCACTGCACGTATAGGGGGCACGGTTAGGAATGGGCGCGGACCCACCATTGCATTCTAAAGCGCCATGATTACATATTAGAGTGCAGATTGTCGGTACAATGATTGAATTCGTAAATATAATAATAATAATGAATGGAGAATGAGCTGAAAGCATCACTAGTTAGTTTTCATGCATTTTGCTATTTTGTATGTGTACGAGCCCTAAAAAAACTGCGTTTTAATCCATGGCACAGAGTGGCGGACAAAATGGGAGCAAATTACGATCAGAATAAAAGCTCGCAGTGTGAGCGTGCTGTCACCCATATGCTGAGCTTTAGCTGCGATGGGATCAGGGTCCTCCAAGGGTTAGCAAATACGCCCACTTTACGCCCAGAAGACGTTACAGAACCTTACTACTGAAGTGCGCCCAGGTTGCACACTGCTTGCCTTATGTATAGCCGCCACCCTTATCTACCGTGGTATGTGCACTAGCCTCTGGCCACCTGCAAGTCATCCGCGCGGATTGCCAACTTCTCACAGCTCTGCGTGTGAGCGCGTTTACGTGAAAGTACTGTACATGCCCTGGTCTGCCCCACGTCGATTGCGACATAAAGCACTGGACCTTCTGCTGTCTTGTGGGCTGGAAAAAAGCCAATGTCATTGCTTCTATACCCAGTCCAGTTGGGGAAGAACGGCCATGCACTGGTATGCCCCTCTACATGCCAGTAGTATGCCCCCTGGTACAGCCCGAACCTGACCCGACTCCCGATACCAGAGTTTTCTGCACCTTCTCGGCTGATCGTAACTAAAGTCACTAGCCTGCTGCGGCACCTCTGGGGACCACCGTCTCTCCGCCCAGTGGTGCCTGCAGCACAGTGTGTCTGTGTGCCCGGTCCCCCCCCCCCCACACACACACAGAATAAAGCCAGCGTAAAGGGTAACAAGATGGTCGTCGGCCTGCTCCTAGCATAACAGCCGGCGACCATGGTAAATATGGAATAAAGAATATAAGGAACTAAATGGCAGAATCTCCTGCTACTCCTGTGAGCACTGGTGTAATCCGAGTCCCTGGCGGCTGGGAGACATCAGATCCTGCCTGAGCCTCTATAGCCCCAGCTTCCTCCAGTGGTTTCAGAGAAAAGAGCTAAAATCCTACATTTGTATAACAATTACTATCGGTAATGGTAACTAGGTATAGTTATTTGCAGTGACGTCTAGAGGATGAGCCACGGAAGTGACAGCGCAGTGTTGTGATTACGCATTCAGCAATGAGACCAGTCATGTCTTCCTGATGCAGCCGCTGATACTAAGATCGGTCACCGTGAGGTGTCAGCGGTCGCTGCAGATGGGAGAGGTTCTGCACAGCTGCGGGTTTCTCTGTGTAATAAATATCAAGTGGGATTTACCATGCTAAACATTGTTACATAGATTGCAGAAACAGTATTTATTCAAGAAATCACTGAGTAGTTTCTCACTGCATGCTGCCATATCTGTGTGACACTCCATCCCAAATTACTGACCTGGAAGATCACAAACAGCAAATTATGGGGATTTATGCCACAGCAATCGCTGTCTTTCGGCCTGTCTACTGGGGACATGGGATCCATCAATAAATGGCGTCTGGTAATCCTGTCCTGCATTTGGGTATAGTGGCGTCTGGTAATCCTGTCCTGCGTTTGGGTATAGTGGCGTCTGGTAATCCTGTCCTGTGTTTGGGTATAGAGGCGTCTGGTAATCCTGTCCTGTTTTTCGGTATAGAGGCATCTGGTAATCCTGTCCTGTGTTTGGGTATAGAGGCGTCTGGTAATCCTGTCCTGTGTGTGAGTATAGAGGCGTCTGGTAATCCTGTCCTGTGTGTGAGTATAGAGGCGTCTGGTAATCCTGTCCTGTGTTTGGGTATAGAGGCGTCTGGTAATCCTGTCCTGTGTTTGGGGGTATAGAGGCGTCTGGTAATCCTGTCCTGTGTGTGTGAGTATAGAGGCGTCTGGTAATCCTGTCCTGTGTTTGGGTATAGAGGCGTCTGGTAATCCTGTCCTGTGTTTGTTTATAGTGGCATCTGGTAATCCTGTCCTGTGTGTGAGTATAGTAGCGTCTGGTAATCCTGTCATGTGTGCGAGTATAGTAGCGTCTGGTAATCCTGTCCTGTGTTTGGGGATATAGAGGCGTCTGGTAATCCTGTCCTGCGTTTGGGTATAGAGGCGTCTGGTAATCCTGTCCTGTGTTTAGGTATAGTGGCATCTGGTAGTCCTGTCCTGTGTTTGGGTATAGAGGCGTCTGGTAATCCTGTCCTGTCTTTGGGTATAGTGACGTCTGGTAATCCTGTCCTGTGTTTGGGTATAGAGGCGTCTGGTAATCCTGTCCTGTCTTTGGGTATAGTGACGTCTGGTAATCCTGTCCTGTGTTTGGGTATAGAGGCGTCTGGTAATCCTGTCCTGTCTTTGGGTATAGTGACGTCTGGTAATCCTGTCCTGTGTTTGGGTATAGAGGCGTCTGGTAATCCTGTCCTGTGTTTGGGTATAGAGGCGTCTGGTAATCCTGTCCTGTCTTTGGGTATAGTGACGTCTGGTAATCCTGTCCTGTGTTTGGGTATAGAGGCGTCTGGTAATCCTGTCCTGTCTTTGGGTATAGTGACGTCTGGTAATCCTGTCCTGTGTTTGGGTATAGAGGCGTCTGGTAATCCTGTCCTGTCTTTGGGTATAGTGACGTCTGGTAATCCTGTCCTGTGTTTGGGTACAGATGATCCAGAGCTTTGGGACTTCCCACTAGACCCCGTAGTGGTGGATCATTTCTCCAATGGCAGCATCCAGCGCTCGTCCACCTCCCTACCAGCTCCCGTAACCCCCCTTGGACAGCATCAGATGATGACGCGGAGCAAGACCCCTCAGCGCCCAAACAGTACGCGCCAGGGAGTGCGGCCGATCTCGTGGAGCCACGCACATGGGAACCCAGCTGGACAGCAGAAAACAGGTATTGTATAACTGGTCTTACCCGCCAGCTAGGGCACACTTCTGTTCCGCTGTAGCATCACAAGGGCCCCCAGTGCAAAGTACAAGCGGGGGCCCCTCTTCCCACATTACTATACTGGGGAGACGGAGTGAACTTTCCCTCACCAAGGGCTCTATTCATGAAGCAGTGATAAGTGTGGAGAAGTGAGCCAGAGGAGAAGTTGCCCATGGCAACCAATCCGTGTTGAGGTAACATTTATAAAGTGCATTCTATAAAATTATACGTAGCAGCTGATTGGTTACCATGGGCAACTTCTCCACACAGGTCACCTGTGGATCTTTACCATGTGACAGTGGGTAACACACGTGTGTGTGTGTGTGTGTGTGTGTGTGTGTGTGTGTGTGTGTGTGTGTGTGTGTGTGTGTTAAAATAACAGAAATCCCACTGACATGATTGGACACATAAGATCACATGACCATGCATTATTTCCAGACGACTGCACAACTCCCGGCGTAACCTGATGCATGAACTACTTCCATCTGCATCCCCGCCTCACTGACAGCGGCACAGATACGTCAGATGTAAAGATTAGCGGGTAATCAGATACTTCAGCCCTATTTCCAGTGCGTCAGTATAACATTTGTGTGTCTTTCCTAGATAAGAGCCCCAATTGGCAGAACCAGGGTCTTGCAGTGAAGAAGAGGCGGCTGGATCCTTCCTGACTGAAACCTAGCGCCTCTGTAACTCAGAACCGCAGACTCTCCCGTGGAGCGTTAAAGGATCCCGTCGTACGTTAAGCTGTGCGCTGTCTCCTTATTACTGTACATCATGGATTATTGGATATTACCAGTCACAGGCACTCGGGAAGGACTCTGTACAGCGTGACAAATCCAAGTAATTTACTGCGGATTACGTGTTATTGGGTGAATATTCCGGTTGCTTTCATTTGTACAGACTTGCTTTTAGTCAGTGTTTTATAATATTGTATGTTTTTATAATCTTCAATAAATTGTATTAATATTATTAAACCTGGGCCGGTTTGTAGCGGTCACTAAGATCGTTTCACGTATTGCAGTATGTGTGCAGCCTCTGTGTATACAGGACGCGGCGTTCTCTTCACGACTTCCTGGGAGACAAGACGACTTCCATCCACCCAAAACGTTTCTTATGCAGCAATCAGATGTGATAAACGTTTCTATAATGCAGCACGTGTCTCGTGTGCGTATAATGCTTCCACCACGGCCGGCCAAAATCCCAAAATGCTTCTGTTTGCTCCTGAGCGTAATATACGTTACTGATATGTCCGCCATGCTCTGTCTCTCCTCTGTAGCGGGCTGTCAGGGGATTAGGGGTGAACTACAGGTATTTTATGGAACCTCCCTGCTGTGCCACTGCATCGGACTGTACACTGGAGGGGTAGCAGAGGGTAGGTCTCCCAACTGCAGTGGTTTTGTATGCAGCAAAATAGGCTATGTAGCCCAGGAATGCCTGAATCATTGGGGTCTGAAAAAGTCGGCCAATGACCGTCGTCTCTCCCTACCCTGGTCACTGCATCCCGTGCGCAAATCTCAGATTTTCCCTGCGTTGCCGTCTTCACTGGAACAATCTTTCTTGCTCTATTAGACTCTTCCTTCCCGACCTTGCAAAGCTTCAAACGGGCACTGAAAACCCACCTGTTCATCAAAGCCCAACCTCATGCCTTTGGCAGCTCTGCTTTGCTTACTTCCTGCAATTGGGCCACCTTCGGCTTGCTCGCACCTTCTGTCACCTGTCTCTCCCCTCCCCCTAGATTGTAAACTCCTTGGAGCAGGGCCCTCTTCCCTCCTGTTCTCACAGACTTCTTCTCCAGCATCTCAATTCCAGCTCTCTCCTACTCAGTGACCATCTACGGCTGCCCACCCCTAGTAGAACGCAGGATACTCCATTGCTTCCTTATATCTCGGCTGTAGTGTGTGCTGAGACCTGTGCTGCTCTGTTTTCCTGTTTCTGTAATGTTAAGTTTTATGGAACCTGTATTGTTCTAATGACTGCTGTATGTACGGTGCTGCGGAACACTTATGGCGCCTTATAAATAAATTGTAATAATAAGTCTCCATCGCTGGGTCTGAGGGATGAACAGTAGTTGTCGGTGGACCAGAAAGTCTTACAATAGCTCCATAATGAACAAAAAGGACAACTCCAGATGGATTGGCACAAGGCTCCAGGTGGATGGACCGGGTCAGCACCGCAGGTGTTGGCTTACTTAAATGAATGCCCATGTATCGACTTATTAGGCATTGGTTCTCAGGTGTCTGTTGTATTTGAGAAGTGGTACCATAGGCATTTATCAGTGGTGCCTCTACAGCTGCTGTCCGGGATAGCTGTTCGAGGTTTCAATGTCCAGAGTTACCAGTACCTGGGATACTATCTCTCAAATTCCCAAGGACAGTGACTGGAGTTGACAACTAGACATAGTTCCTCTAGTGCAGGGGGGTCCAAACTTTTTGCAAAGGGGGCCAGATTTGGTGAGGTGAATATGTGTGGGGGCCGATCATTCAGCCTGACATTCTTTGAACCATTAATCACCTCAGAAGACCAAACAAATAACTTGTCTTACCTGCTCTAATGTGAAGGGTGATACTGAGATCTCGACTGCAATAAATAGGCCAGGACTGGCTCAAAGACAGTGGTTTGGATGTGCAAGATGTCACGCAGGTGAGAGTCTCTTAGTCTTGTCCTTATGAGGTTTTCGTTATGGTTCATAACCGAGAATGTCTTCTCGCACATCTATGTCGAAGCTCAGCATTTTCTTAGTAAATGTTGGAGTCTCTTGGAACCTGCCTTTATCCAACTGCCAGTAAAAGTTGACAAGAATGAGCTGTTGGTGCCGACTGCGACACTATGTCACACTGCAGCTCAATGAGCTCCAGCTGCAGGTGGTCTGGAGCGTTATCAGAAGCCACGGAGAAAGGAGAGGGGAAAAAGTGGGACCTCCTTTTCAATAGCTGCAAATTTCTTTGCTGCAGCAATGGGCTCCCAGGCTCAGATGATGGCAAAAAGATTCCTATATAACACATGCAACCCTGAGCAGAGTGATAAGACAGGGAAAAACACTAGCCCGCAGGGTGTCATCCAGTGCCAACATAGAAAAGTGTCTGCGTGCAAACACTTACACTGCACGCAGACACTTTTCTATGTTAGGCACTATGGCACTTTATAGTCGGTTGTTCCCCTGATGAAGGATCTGTACCGAAAACAGCTGTTTGGGAGTTTAGCAGTGACTATCTACCGCATCTAAGTGATGAGTATTTGTCTTGTCCACTGTTACTACGTCTACTGCATTTTGAGTAAATCATGATTGAAATTTCTACAGTGTGTTGGTTCTATCTAAGCCTGAGGTTGAGGATGGACATGTCATTATATAACCCTTTTTGACCAGACACCTGCATCTAATTATCTGAGTGTCAGTGCGGCTTCCCAGGACTTGGTTCTGTGTCAACTACTATATATATATATATATATATATATATATATATATATATAATACCCTTTTGTGGCTGACACTCGAAAAACCTCCAAGGGTTAACTGGCTCTGGTGCCCTCCAATGAGGTTTGCACCTCCATGGATATAGCAGATATAAATGGCGGCACTCAGAGACTTGACTTGTGCAAAACAAACTTTTAGTGCAAAAACTGCAGGTTACAGCATCAACGTTTCGGGGCGCGTAGCCCCTTCATCAGGCTAACCCCCAAAGTGAACAGTTACCAACATATATAGGTGCACTCACCCCTGTAGTCTTCCCCATGCTGGTCACCGCTACTCACATGTCCCGGGCCCGGGGGGACGGAGCCGGGCCCGGGACATGGCACTTATATACATATATATATATATATATATATATATATAAATATACTGCGCCACTTGTGTTTTTAGTACCAACGATAAATAGCCATAAACAAGTAGTGTAATATTACATATAAAAATGACACTCCCTAGGATTTTTAGGGCGTCTGCTTACCCCCAAAAAACACAGGGATGGTAGTTCCCTGTAATATAAATTTGGCAACACACTGGGGGAGTGGGGGATAAAGCGACCACTGGTGTCTTAAATAGATGAGTAAATGAATAATTCTGACAATATAAGTATATAAAAAGATTTACAATTTAATATAAAAATTTGGACAGAAACTCTCTTTAAAAAAATGGGGGAAAAATACAATATACACAATACATATAAAGTGCTAGTAGCAGTAAATACAGAAATTTGCTTATCTGAGTAGAAGGTCACTGCCAGGTTGACCAACGCGTTTCGTCACACAGACTTCCATCAAGGGGCTTATATATTATTATAGAGCTTATATATCTTATATATTCTCGATGATTTGATCTTTTTTTTTCTTTTCTTTTTTCAAATAAATATTTTTATTGTATAAAGCACCACAAGTATCAACGATACTCAATTCAATATGCAAGAAAGATGTTACACTATGATGTTTGCCTACTGCCGTACATATGTATCATAACAGGGGAAGGGTGACCACACATGAGTAGATATCCACCTAAAGTCAAAGTAGACATTTTCCAAATCACAGTAAATAAGGAATTACTACAATAAATGGTCATATAAAGACATTTGTTATAATGGATTCAGTATGATATCCCGGTGGAGAGGAGACTGACATAGGGAACCTGATAGCCAGAATACCAGTGCATCGTGTCCCCTCACAGGCTCGCTTTCCGTCGCCACAGGGTTATGTTCCCCCCTCGGGGATTCCACGCCGACCGACGGTATTTCACCGGGTGTCAGGATTCCGGCGGCTGTATCCTGAACGCCGGGAACCCGGCAACTTGATTGCCTCCCTTTATAACAGTAACAGTATTGCTATCCGTATAAACGGCAATGAACCAATGCAAGAAAAAGAGGGGGCGCAGGACAACGGGACCCGATCCCAGGAGACCCAGGGCCAAAAGGGGGATTTATGTCAGAACTCCTATTGTGCACCGAAGAGAAGATCTCCGAGACTCTCCGTTGTTCATACCACATGGTGTTCTTTACAGCATCTTCAATTCTATTCTAGCTGCCAGGAGAAGATAAAGGGGACTTCTCCACCAAGAAGAAGTATCAAGCTCCCTATGCTATTCACCTGGGTATTGAGGTCTTTTAAGGTGTTAAAGTCCAAAGTTGGTGAGGGGTTTTAAGGAGTTTGGTGGTTTTAGGTGGCTTTATTAGCTTTCCTCATACTAAATGATCTGATCCAATGGATGCTCCACACATTGCTCTCACGCCATTGAAGGCACTCTGAAACCATTTTTGGATGTGGCAATAATCCGGCATACTTTTGTCTCTTCCATTATTGGAGAACCATGTTAAGAGATGGTTTGTGTTAGAACCAGGTGTTACATATTGCAATATGTGGCTGGCAACCAAAGCGAAAACTATTATCATTTAGATGACCACATCTGATGGGCCTAGTGTTCTATGCCAATCCAGACGGTCAGGGCCTGTTTGTGCATTCGGATCGCCACATGCTACTGTATGGTCATGTGATTTCCATATTGGTTCCAGGCTTAAATTTTCTGCAGTTCATTGTAGAAAATACCTTTGTCTTGGCTATTGCTTGGCTCCTATCAGGCTATGGGCACGGTTGCAGAGTTCTAGATATTTCCTGGAAACAGGTGACAAGCTTCTTTAGTTTGGAACGTAGCATGAAAGTGACTCCTTTATTACAACTATCTCCACCCAAGTAATACACATTAAAGCTTGTTGTGCATTTGGAATTGTGAGCGGCTCATTCTTCTTAACTAGGATTTCTAGCTTCTGTTATTGAGGCCACATCTAGGTTGTATTTCTCAAGTTCATCAGCTAAAAGGTGCATTTTGCCTGCTAGGCAGCCAGACCGGATATTCCATGTGCCTAGAAGTGACGTTTGTTTTGCAATTGACCACTTTGAGGCTGGTAGTTTATTTTTCGCCAAGGGCCCAGCAGCCTCTTGACGCATCCATTCTGCCCGTATGCACTAAATAGGTGAGCCGTGTGGTTAAAAAGGGGAGCAGAATAGATTGCAGAAGTTACTTCCTCAACATTATATAGCTCTTGCGCACGGAGTGTAGATGAAGGAAACCATGGTCACAAATCAACATTAGGGAACAGTGAGCCCTCTGCCCCACTCTTACACGTGTTCGCAGCTTTCTAACATTTGAGCGGAAAGCTGGCCATACAACTTAGATTATCTGCCCAACCATCCCAATTTGCTCCAGAACCCAGAAAAACAGTCTGTCCGACAAATAGGTTCAATTATTTAAGACAGACCCAGGTGTCTAAATTTCTGTCCTGGGCCTGTGCGTCGCTGGCAACAGCCTCCCTGCTTTGTGGGACTAAGGGGAAGGGGGGGGGGGGGGGGGTCCGCCCTGCGGGGTCTGAGCCACTATCTCCGCTGACTGGACACTGAGCTCCTGAGGGGATTGATCGATCGCCGCCACAGGGGACCGCTCACCCCAGCAGCATGCCGCCACCCCCTTACAGAGCCAGAAGACTTGTGGCGAGTTAGTCACCGGCCCTCCTAGCAAGCGGGGAGCCGGTGTGAATATGGCGGCAACAGGGTATGCCGCGCAGTACTAACTGCACTCCGGGGCTCAGCGGTACATAGTGCGGCGCTGTGAGGGGCGCCCTGAGCCAGCGCCTATACCCTACACTGGTCGGCAAGTCTGTCAGGGACTCCGTATCACTGCCAGCACATACCTCAGGCCAGTATAATTCAAACAGCGAGCGGGAAGCAGCGCCATGAAAGGGGGCGGAACTTCTCAGCGGACCCAGCAGCGTTCAGCGCCATTTTCCCTGCCTGCAGAGACGCTGAAAGGGAGAGCTGTCCTTCCTCGTCAACTCCAGTTATCTTACAACGGTACCAGGGGATTGTAGAAGGGGGGGGGGGGGGCTGTATTAAGGTACACAGTCAGCGCTGGGTAGTAACTGTTCTCTATCCAAGAAGCGCTGTGTGTGGGTTGTCTCCAATCTCTGTCTCTCTTGGGGGGAAACTCTGCCTTTCCGTGTGTGTGTGTGTGTGTGTGTGTGTGTGTGTGTGTGTGTGTGTGTGTGTGTGTGTGTGTGTGTGTATTGTTTGTGGTCTCCATTAAGCTATATCCAGGGACTCTGTGTCATATGCTGCAGAGGATATGTCCTCAGGATGATCCCATTCCATGTAATCAGGATTGCACTGTGTTAGCACAGATACCAGCAAGGGAGTCTGAGTGGTTATCCTCTCTTAAGAGCATGATTTCTCAGATTTCTACTAGAGTTGCACAAAATGAGTCTGCAACTCAGGTTTTACAGAACTCTATGGCTGTTTGTGTCAGGAATCGGCGTTCAGCAGCATCTCACCAGCGCGCTGGTGTGCAGGCCTCCGGAGGTCATGGCCCCAGTCGCGGCTGCATGAATGCACTGTCCGCGAACGTCATAACTAATGTCGCTGAGTACCCCTGAACCACATATCTTGACTCCCGTTTCTGGTGGTCAGTCTCCTGCAGCCCACAGCTCACTGTGCTCCACCCAACCAGTACTATCTTTTGGTAAACTACTGGTTTCAGCCAGCATCCTGGAGTACACAGTGCTTCTAGTTAACAGCATTAACTCCCTGTGCACTACTGGGCCCAGCCAGCAACCAGCAGTGCATTGCATTAACAGTCTACAGAATTACTCTCCTGGTGAATCACTAGCTCCAGCTAACTGTCAGCTGATTTGGACACCCAATCCAGCGAGGTGTTTGCTTACAGACTTCAGCATCCAATCACCGCAGAGCATGGGGTATAAATTCCAGTCCGTGGCTCAGTCGCATCGTCTCGGACAATGAGTCACATTTAGTGTGCAAGCTCTCCTGGTTCCTGTCTCCAGTGATTCCCCGTTGTTACTTTCATTTCATTCTCCAGTCTTCATTTCTCCAGCTTGCTACGAACACCAGCCACAGTCTGCTACACTCATCTGCAGTAAGAGACTCTCCTCAGGTGTTTTCTCATTGCTCAGCCTGTGTACCTAATTACCAGCATTCCATTCTGTGCATTGCATCCAGCACTTAACAACTTGCTGTGTTAGGACTGTCTCCTGCCTGGGCCTTGCTTGGCTAAAAGAACTTGTGTTGTTACAGAGACTGTGTGCTTTTTATTCATTTACCGGAGTTCTGTTTGCTTCAGTTATATTTGCCATTACTGCTTGCATCAAGTTTCAAGTTTATCTTCATTCTTCAGTTTGTTATCAGTGACTTTTTGAATATTCGTTTCATAGGAATAATGAACAGTAACTTTATCCAATCATCAGTTATACCAATTATTATTCATACTCCATTTCCTGTTATTACTGGTTTTCAAGTTATCATTAATTGCATTCCATGTCATCTGTTATTCAATTGCTCTGTGACCTCTGTGAGTAATAAATATCAAGCGCATATGCGCAGGACTTTTCCTCAGTCTCCTCGTTTTATACATCACACCTACACTGACCCACTAGTGCCCCCTCCGGGGACAAACAAAACCACAGACCTGACAGTTTGGTCCGGTTCTGTTGCCTCCGGGCCCCCTGACGTACGCTCCCAAAAACGTGCTCTTACCCTAATTATGCAGGATGACACGGATACCGACTCTGACACGGCAGCCGGTGATGAGGATGTGCTGCGGGGGGCGGCATCTCTTGCAAAAGGGGTGCAGTTGATGATAGAGGCTATTAGGGATGTGTTGAATATTGCTGATACAACACCTGAGCAGGTTGAGGAGGCTTACTTCACGGAGAATAAGAAAGCCTCGCTAACCTTCCCTGCGTCAAAGGAATTAAATGCTATTTTTGAGAGAGCCTGGGAAAACCCGCAGAAAAAAAGTCAGATCCCTAGAAAGGTTCTGCTTGCTTTTCCTTTCCCTGAGGAAGATAAGAAAAAATGAGAAAATCCACCCATAGTTGACGCGTCTGTATCCAGACTCTCAAAAAAGTTGGTTTTACCTGTCCCGGAATCTACTGCATTAAAAGAACCGGCTGATCGCAAAATTGGCGCTACGCTCAAATCCATATACACGGCTTCAGGGGCGATACTACGTCCTGCTATTGCCTGTACATGGATTACCAAGGCTATAGTAAAGTGGTCAGGTACGTTACTTGAAGATATGGATACAATGGATAAAGGTGATTGTTGAATTGTTTTTACGTAACATTCAGGATTCTGCAGGATTTATGGTGGAATCCATGAAGGACCTGGGTTCGATGGCTGCAATGATATCTTCCATGTCTAGACGAAAAATAGGTAATAAACTGTACTAGGCGCCAATACAAATGACAATGAGAATTACAAATGCGTCAGAATTCTGATGACGAACAATAATAAAATTGTAATAATAAACGTCCCTTTACAGTACTTGTGTTCAGACGTGTAAAGGATTCTCTGAATTCTTCATATGTAGAAGGACACCCTCAGCAGGATCTCAATCCACGATATCATATAAAACAAGAAGATGTAGAACACCTCGTGTAACACAGTTTTATTCCTTCACAGCAATTTTCATACACATAAAATAAGACAAATTTTATCCAGATAAAAAAAATAAGAATTTACTCACCGGTAATTCTATTTCTCGTAGTCCGTAGTGGATGCTGGGAACTCCGTAAGGACCATGGGGAATAGACGGGCTCCGCAGGAGACTGGGCACTCTTTAAAGAAAGATTAGGTACTATATCTGGTGTGCACTGGCTCCTCCCTCTATGCCCCTCCTCCAGACCTCAGTTAGGGAAACTGTGCCCGGAAGAGCTGACATTACTAGGAAAGGATTTGGAATCCAGGGTAAGACTCATACCAGCCACACCAATCACACTGTACAACTCGTGATAACCATACCCAGTTAACAGTATGAACAGCAACTGAGCCTCAGTAACAGATGGCTCATAACAATAACCCTTTAGTTAAGCAATAACTATATACATGTATTGCAGAGAGTCCGCACTTGGGACGGGCGCCCAGCATCCACTACGGACTACGAGAAATAGAATTACCGGTGAGTAAATTCTTATTTTCTCTGACGTCCTAGTGGATGCTGGGAACTCCGTAAGGACCATGGGGATTATACCAAAGCTCCCAAACGGGCGGGAGAGTGCGGATGACTCTGCAGCACCGAATGAGCAAACTCAAGGTCCTCCTCAGCCAGGGTATCAAACTTGTAGAATTTTGCAAACGTGTTTGATCCCGACCAGGTAGCAGCTCGGCAAAGTTGTAAAGCCGAGACCCCTCGGGCAGCCGCCCAAGAAGAGCCCACCTTCCTCGTGGAATGGGCTTTTACTGATTTAGGATGCGGCAGTCCAGCCGCAGAATGTGCAAGTTGAATCGTGCTACAGATCCAGCGAGCAATAGTCTGCTTAGAAGCAGGAGCACCCAGCTTGTTGGGTGCATGCAGGATAAACAGCGAGTCAGTTTTTCTGACTCTAGCCGTCCTGGAAACATAGATTTTCAGGGCCCTGACTACGTCCAGCAACTTGGAATCCTCCAAGTCCCGAGTAGCCGCAGGCACCACAATAGGTTGGTTCAAATGAAACGCTGATACCACCTTAGGGAGAAATTGGGGACGAGTCCTCAATTCTGCCCTGTCCATATGGAAGATCAGATAGGGGCTTTTACATGACAAAGCCGCCAATTCTGACACACGTCTGAGCCGAAGCCAAGGCCAAAAGCATGACCACTTTCCACGTGAGATACTTCAACTCCACGGTCTGAAGTGGCTCAAACCAATGTGATTTTAGGAAATCCAACACAACGTTGAGATCCCAAGGTGCCACTGGAGGCACAAAAGGGGGCTGCATATGCAGCACTCTCTTAACAAACGTCTGAACTTCAGGCAGTGAAGCCAGTTCTTTTTGAAAGAAAATAGACAGGGCCGAAATCTGGACTTTTATGGATCCCAATTTTAGGCCCATAGTCACTCCTGACTGTAGAAGTGCAGAAATCGACCCAGCTGAAATTCCTCTGTTGGGGCCTTCATAGCCTCACACCAAGCAACATATTTTCGCCATATGCGGTGATAATGTTTTGCTGTCACATCCTTCCTAGCTTTTATTAGCGTAGGAATGACTTCAACCGGAATGCCCTTTTCCATCAGGATCCGGCGTTCAACCGCCATGCCGTCAAACGCAGCCGCGGTAAGTCTTGGAACAGACAGGGCCCCTGCTGCAGCAGGTCCTGTCGGAGCGGCAGAGGCCAAGGGTCCTCTGAGATCATTTCTTGTAGTTCCGGGTACCAAGTTCTTCTTGGCCAATCCGGAACAATGAGTATAGTTCTCTCTTTCTTATTATCCTCAGTACCTTTGGTATGAGAGGAAGAGGAGGGAACACATAAACCGATTGGTACACCCACGGTGTCACTAGAGCGTCCACAGCTATCGCCTGAGGGTCCCTTGACCTGGCGTTTGAGGCGGGACGCCATCATGTCCACCTGTGGCCTTTCCCAATGATTTACAATCAGCTGGAAGACTTCTGGATGAAGTCCCCACTCGGAGAATCCTTGTGGCTTCTGCCATTGCCATCCTACTTCTTGTGCCGCCCTGTCGGTTTACATGGGCGACCGCCGTGATGTTGTCTGACTGAATCAGCACCGGCTGGTTTTGAAGCAGGGGTTTTGCCTGGCTTAGGGCATTGTAAATGGCCCTTAGTTCCAGAATATTTATGTGTAGGGAAGTCTCCTGACTCGAACATTGTCCTTGGAAGTTTCTTCCCTGAGTGACTGCCCCCCAACCTCGGAGGCTTGCATCCGTGGTCACCAGGACCCAGTCCTGAATGCCGAATCTGCGGTCCTCGAGAAGATGAGCACTCTGCAGCCACCACAGCAGAGACACCCTGGCCCTCGGGGACAGGGTGATCAACCGATGCATCTGAAGATGCGATCCGGACCACTTGTCTAACAGATCCCACTGAAAGATCCTTGCATGGAACCTGCCGAAGGGAATTGCTTTGTGAGAAGCTACCATCTTTCCCAGGACTCGCGTGCAGTGATGCACCGACACCTGTTTTGGTTTCAGGAGGTCTCTGACCAGAGATGACAACTCCTTGGCCTTCTCCGGGAGAAACACCTTCTTCTGTTCTGTGTCCAGAATCATACCCAAGAACAGCAGACGCGTCGTAGGAACCAGCTGCGACTTTGGGATATTCAGAATCCAGCCGTGCTGTTGTAGCACTTCCTGAGATAGTGCTACTCCGACCAACAACTGCTCCATGGACCTCGCCTTTATAAGGAGATCGTCCAGGTACGGGATAATTATAACTCCCTTCTTTCGAAGGAGTATCATCATTTCGGCCATTACCTTGGTAAATACCCTCGGTGCCGTGGACAGACCAAACGGCAACGTCTGGAATTGGTAATGGCAGTCCTGTACCACAAATCGGAGGTACTCCTGGTGAGGTGGGTAAATGGGGACATGCAGGTAATCATCCTTGATGTCCAGTGATACCATATAATCCCCCTCTTCCAGGCTTGCAATAACCGCCCTGAGCGATTCCATTTTGAACTTGAACTTCCTTATATAAGTGTTCAAGGATTTCAAATTTAGAATGGGTCTCACCGAACCGTCTGGTTTCGGTACCACAAACATTGTGGAATAGTAACCCCGTCCCTGTTGAAGGAGGGGAACTTTGATTATCACCTGCTGGAGGTACAGCTTGTGAATTGCCACCAGTACTACCTCCCTTTCCTTGGGAGTAGCTGGCAAGGCTGATTTGAGGTAACGGCGAGGGGGAGACGTCTCGAACTCCAGCTTGTATCCCTGAGATACCACTTGTAGAACCCAGAGATCCACCTGTGAGCGAACCCACTGGTCGCTGAAGTTCCGGAGACGGGCCCCCACCGCACCTGGCTCCACCTGTGGAGCCCCAGCGTCATGCGGTGGACTTAGTGGAAGCAGGGGAGGATTTTTGTTCCTGGGAACTGGCTGTCTGGTGCAGCTTTTTCCCTCTACCCCTGCCTCTGGGCAGAAAGGACGCGCCTCTGACCCGCTTGCCTTTCTGAGGCCGAAAGGACTGTACTTGATAATACAGTGCTTTCTTAGGCTGTGAGGGAACCTGAGGTAAAAAAGTCGACTTCCCAGCTGTTGCTGTGGATACGAGGTCCGAGAGACCGTCCCCAAACAATTCCTCACCCTTATAAGGCAAAACCTCCATGTGCCTTTTAGAATCAGCATCACCTGTCCACTGCCGAGTCCATAATACTCTCCTGGCAGAAATGGACATTGCATTAATTCTAGATGCCAGCCGGCAAATGTCCCTCTGTGCATCCCTCATATATAAGACTACGTCTTTAATATGCTCTATGGTTAGCAAAATAGTGTCCCTGTCAAGGGAATCAATGTTATCTGACAGGGAATCAGACCATGCTGCTGCAGCACTACACATCCATGCTGAAGCAATAGCAGGTCTCAATATAGTACCTGAGTGTGTATACACAGACTACAGGATAGCCTCCTGCTTTCTATCTGCAGGCTCCTTTAAGGCGGCCGTATCCTGAGAAGGCAGTGCTACCTTTTTTGATAAGCGTGTGAGCGCCTTGTCCACCCTAGGGGATGTCTCCCAGCGTAACCTATTCGTTAGTAACCGCTTAGAAATCACTAGTTTCTTATCTGGGGAACCCCACGCTTCTTCACACAATTCATTTAACTCATCAGATGGGGGAAAAGTCACTGGCTGCTTTTTCTCCCCAAACATAATACCCTTTTTTGTGGTAACCGGGTTAATGTCAGAAATGTGCAACACATTTTTCATTGCCGTAATCATGCATCGGATGGCCCTTGTGGATTGTACATTTGTCTCATCCTCGTCGACACTGGAGTCAGACTCCGTGTCGACATCTGTGTCTGCCATCTGAGGTAGCGGGCGTTTTTGAGCCCCTGATGGCCTCTGAGATGCCTGGGCAGGCGCGGGCTGAGATGCCGGCTGTCCCAAAGCTGCGTCATCGAACCTTTTATGCAAGGAGTTGACACTGTCGGTTAATACCTTCCACATATCCATCCACTCTGGTGTCGGCCCCGCAGGGGGCGACATCACACTTATCGGCACCTGCTCCGCCTCCACGTAAGCGTCCTCATCAAATATGTCGACACAGCCGTACCGACACACCACACACACACACACGGAATGCTCTGACTGAGGACAGGACCCCACAAAGTCCTTTGGGGAGACAGAGAGAGAGTATGCCAGCACACACCAGAGCGCTATATCACAGAGGGAGTTACACTAGTACAAAGTGAATTTCCCCCCCAATAGCTGCTTATTATCACAATTGTGCCTAAATTTATGTGCCCCCCCCCTCTCTTTTTTACCCTTTCCGTAGTTTATACTGCAGGGGAGAGCCTGGGGAGCGTCCTTCCAGCGGAGCTGTGAAGAGAAAATGGCGCTGGCTGTGCTGAGGAAGATAGCCCCGCCCCTTCAGCGGCGGGCTTCTCCCGCTTTTTTAATAATATTTATGGCGGGGGATTAGGCACATATACAGTTTAGAACTGTATTATGTGCATTTTGCCAAGTAAGGTATACAAATTGCAGCCCAGGGCGCCCTCCCCCCCCCCCCCAGCGCCCTGCACCCACCAGTGACCGGAGCGTGTGGTGTGCTGTGGGAGCAATGGCGCACAGCTGCAGTGCTGTGCGCTACCTTATTGAAGACCGGAGTATTCCGCCGCCGATTTTCTCTGGAATCTTCCGTCTTCTGGCTCTGCAAGGGGGACGGTGGCGCGGCTCCGGGAACGGACGATCGAGGTCGGGCCCTGTGTTCGATCCCCCTGGAGCTAATGGTGTCCAGTAGCCTTAGAAGCAGAAACTAGCTGCAAGCAGGTAGGTTTGCTTCTCTCCCCTAAGTCCCACGTAGCAGTGAATCTGTTGCCAGCAGATCTCGCTGAAAATAAAAAACCTAACAAATACTTTCTTTTTTAGTGAGCTCAGGAGAGCCCACTAAGTGCATCCAGCTCTGGCCGGGCACAGATTCTAACTGAGGTCTGGAGGAGGGGCATAGAGGGAGGAGCCAGTGCACACCAGATATAGTACCTAATCTTTCTTTAAAGAGTGCCCAGTCTCCTGCGGAGCCCGTCTATTCCCCATGGTCCTTACGGAGTTCCCAGCATCCACTAGGACGTCAGATAAAAACTCTTTCTCTTACGTCCTAGAGGATGCTGGGGACTCCGTAAGGACCATGGGGTATAGACGGGCTCCGCAGGAGATAGGGCACCTAAAAAGAACTTTGACTATGGGTGTGCACTGGCTCCTCCCTCTATGCCCCTCCTCCAGACCTCAGTTAGATCTTGTGCCCAGAGGAGAATGGGTGCACTGCAGAGAGCTCTCCAGAGTTTTCTGTTTTAAAAGAATTTTGTTAGGTTTTTTATTTTCAGGGAGTCCTGTTGGCAACAGGCTCCCTGCATCATGGGACTGAGGAGAGAGAAGCAGAGCTGGCTTTACGGTTGGGCTCTGTTTCTAGGCTACTGGACACCATTAGCTCCAGAGGGTGTCGGAACACAGGTCTCACCTGGGGTTCGTCCCGGAGCCGCGCCGCCGTCCTCCTCACAGATGCCGAAGATAGAAGCCGGGTGAGTATGAGAAGGCAGAAGACATCAGGCGGCAGAAGACATCAGATCTTCATGAGGTAAGGCGCGCAGCCACTATACACACACAGAGCAGCACTGAAGGGTTCAGGGCGCTGGGGGGGGGCACCCTGGGCAGCAATATTCCTCACTTTTGGGCATGTTAAGATGGATTAGGCTGCGGAGGCAGTAAATTCAAGAATCCCCCGCCATTTTAATAAAAAAAGCACTGGGACCGAAGCCCGCCGTTGGGTGGGCGGGGCTTGATCCTCAGCACTAACCAGCGCCATTTTCTCCACAGAAGCTGCATGCTGAACGCTGGCTCCCTGGTCTCTCCCCTGCTGAACTTCACAGGCTGGAAAAAAGAGGAGGGGGGCACATTGGCGACGCAGTGAGTGGGAATTGGAATATTATTATATAAAAAAGCGCTATCTGGTCATATTTTTCCACAGTGTTATTAAGCGCTGGGTGTGTGCTGGCATACTCTCTCTCTGTCTCTCCTAAGGGCCTGGTTGGGGTTTTGTCCCCTTGTAGGTTAATCCCTGTGTGTGTGGGGTGTCGGTACGTGGTGTCGACATGTCTGAAGCGGAAGGCTTCTCCAAGGAGGAGGTGGAGCAAATGAGTGGTGTGTCCTCGTCGGTTGTGCCGACTCCGGAATGGATGGACATGTGGCATATGTTGAATGCAAGTGTGGCATCTTTACATAAAAGGCTTGATAAGGCTGAATTAGGGGGGACATCAGGGGGTCAATCCTCGGATTGGACCGACTCACAGGGCCCGTCGGGGTCTCAAAAGCGTCCCTTAACACAAGACACTACTACCGACACGGATTCTGATTACAGTGTCGACTATGACAAAATAAAATTGCACCCTAGGGTGACTAAAACCATTCAGTGTATGATTGTGGCAATAAGGGATGTGTTGCATATTGTGGATGAACCCTCGGTCCCCGACACAAGGGTACACATGTTTAAGGAAAAGAAACAGATTATTAATTTTCCCACATCTCATGAATTAAATGAGTTCTTTGGAAAAGTTTGGGAGACTACGGAAAAGAGACCTCAGATCCCCAAAAGAATTTATATGGCATACCCCTTCCCTTAGCAGGACAGGGAGATTTGGGAATCACCCCCCACTGTGGACAAGGCCCTGACGCTCTTGTCCAAGAAAGTGGCGCTACCGTCTCCTGACACAGCGGCCCTTAAGGACCCTGCAGATCGCAGGCAAGAAACTACCTTAAAGTGTATTTATTCTCATACGGGTGCTGTGCTAAGACCGACAATTGCGTTGGCATGGGTGTGTAGCGCAATTGCAGCTTGGACAGATGAGCTGACAGATCAATTTGATAATATGGATAAGGATACTATATTCTTAACTCTAGCCCATATTAAAGACACAGTCTTATTTATGAGGGATGCTCAAAGGGACATTGGACTGCTAGCTTCTAGGGCCAATGCCATGTCTATCTCGGCGAGAAGATCCTTATGGACTCGCCAATGGACGGGTGATGCGGATTCCAAAAAACATATGGAAGTACTACCCTATAAGGGTGAGGTATTGTTTGGGGATGGGCTGACGGATCTGGTTTCCACAGCTACAGCAAGTAAATCAAATTTTTTACCATATATTCCCCAACAGCAAAAGAAAGTAACACCCTATCAGATGCAGTCCTTTCGGTCGCACAAGTCCAGAAGAGGTCGGGGATCCTCTTTCCTCGCCAGAGGTAAGGGCAGAGGCAAAAGAGCACCTGCTTCGGCAGGTGCCCAGGACCAAAAGTCCTCCCCGGCTGCTCCAAAACCCACAGCATGACGCTGGGGCTCCCCTGAGGGAGTCCGCACCGGTGGGGGCACGTCTTCGACTTTTCAGTCAGACCTGGGTCAGATCAGACCTCAATCCCTGGGTGTTGGAAATAGTTTCCCAGGGGTACAAACTGGAATTCGAGGAGGTGCCCCCGCACCGATTTTTCAAATCTGCCCTACCAGCTTCCACTTCGGAAAGGGATGTAGTGTTAGCTGCAATTCAAACGCTGTGTATACAGCAAGTGATAATCAAGGTTCCCCTGCACCAGCAGGGAAGAGGTTACTACTCAACCCTATTTGTGGTCCCGAAACCGGACGGTTCGGTCAGACCTATTTTGAATCTGAAATCCCTAAACCTGTACATAAAAAGATTCAAATTCAAAATGGAATCACTCAGAGCGATAATAGCCAACATGGAGGAGGGGGAGTTTATGGTGTCTCTGGACATAAAGGATGCGTACCTTCATGTCCCAATATATGCCCCCCATCAGGAATACCTGAGATTCGCTGTACAGGATTGTCATTACCAATTTCAGACGTTGCCGTTTGGACTTTCCACGGCCCCGAGGATTTTCACCAAGATAATGGCGGAAATTATGGTGGTCCTGCGCAAGCATGGAGTCACAATTATCCCATACTTGGACGATCTCCTGATAAAAGCGAGATCAAGGGAGAAATTGCTGAGCAGTGTGGCGCTCTCTCTGAGAGTGCTCCAGCAACACGGTTGGATTTTAAATCTACCGAAGTCACAGTTGATTCCGACAACTCGACTACCGTTCCTACGTATGATACTGGATACGGAACAAATGAAGGTCTTCCTCCCAATAGAGAAAGCCCAGGACATCCAGAACATGGTCAGAGACCTGCTAAAACCGAAAAGGGTGTCAGTTCACCAATGCACTCGAGTTCTGGGAAAAATGGTGGCGGCCTACGAGGCCATTCCCTTCGGAAGGTTCCATGCAAGGACTTTTCAATGGGACCTTCTGGACAAGTGGTCCGGGTCCCATCCGCACTTACATCGGAAAATAACTCTGTCCCCAGGGGCCAGAGTGTCTCTCCTGTGGTGGTTGCAAAGTGCTCACCTGCTGGAGGGTCGCCGGTTCGGAATTCAGGACTGGATCCTGGTTACCACGGACGCGAGCCTCCGAGGATGGGGAGTGGTCACACAGGGAAAAAAATTTCAGGGACTTTGGTCAGACCAGGAGTCCTGTCTACACATCATTGTGTTGGAACTCAGGGCCATTTACAACGGCCTTCGACAAGCGGAGAGTCTTCTTCGAAACCTACCGGTTCTGATTCAATCAGACAATGTCACAGCAGTGGCTCATGTGAACCGCCAAGGCGAGACAAGAAGCAGAGTCGCGATGGCGGAAGCCACCAGGATTCTTCGCTGGGCGGAAATTCATGTAAGCGCTCTGTCGGCTGTCTTCATTCCGGGAGTGGACAACTGGGAAGCAGACTTCCTCAGCAGACACGATCTCCATCCAGGAGAGTGGGGACTTCATCAAGAAGACTTTGCAGACATAACACGTCTTTGGGGAACTCCTCAAATAGACATGATGGCGTCACGCCTCAACAAAAAGCTTCGGAGGTATTGTGCCAGGTCTCGGGACCCTCAGGCAGTGGCGGTAGACGCTCTGATAACACCGTGGGTGTTCAAATCGGTCTACGTGTTTCCTCCTCTTCCTCATCACAAAAGTGTTGAGGATCATAAGGCAAAGAAGAGTACAGACGATACTCGTTGTCCCAGACTGGCCTCGAAGGGCCTGGTACTCAGATCTACGAGAGATGCTCACACGATATCCCTGGCCTCTTCCTCTGAGGGAAGACCTGTTGCAACAGGGGCCCTGTGTATTTCAGGACTTACCGCGGTTACGTTTGACGGCATGGCGGTTGAACGCTGAATCCTAGCGAAAAAGGGGATTCCGGAAGAGGTCATCCCTACTTTAATAAAGGCTAGGAAGGAGGTGACGGTTAAGCATTATCACCGTATCTGGCGAAAGTATGTGTCTTGGTGTGAGACCAAGAATGCACCTACGGAAGATTTTCATCTGGGTTGTTTTTTCCACTTCCTACAGACAGGAGTGGATATGGGCCTGAAATTAGGCTCTGTTAAGGTACAGATTTCGGCCCTCTCGATTTTCTTTCAGAAGGAATTGGCTTCTCTTCCAGAAGTCCAGACGTTTGAAAAGGGAGTGCTGCACATCCAGCCCCCTTTTGTGCCTCCAGTGGCACCATGGGACCTGGTTCCTAAAATCACACTGGTTTGAACCGCTTAACAAGGTTGAGTTGAAATTTCTTACCTGGAAGGTGGTAATGTTGTTGGCCTTAGCATCAGCAAGGCGAGTGTCAGAATTGGCGGCTTTGTCACACAAGAGCCCCTACATGATTTTTCATGTGGATCGAGCTGAATTGAGGACACGTCCGCAATTTTTGCCTAAGGTGGTTTCTTCATTCCATGTGAATCAACCTATTGTGGTGCCTGTGGCTACAAGTGACCTGGAGGATTCCAGATCCCTGGACGTAGTCAGGGCCTTAAAGATTTATGTAGCCAGGACGGCTAGAGTTAGGAAAACAGAGGCTCTGTTTGTCCTGTATGTGGCCAATAATATTGGCGCACCTGCTTCGAAGCAGACTATTGCTCGCTGGATCTGTAATACGATTCAGCAGGCTCACTCTACGGCTGGATTGCCGGTATCAAATTCGGTTAAGGCCCATTCCACTAGGAAGGTGGGCTCTTCTTGGGCGGCTGCCCGAGGCGTCTCGGCATTACAACTTTGCCGAGCGGCGACTTGGTCGGGGTCAAACACTTTTGCTAAATTCTACAAGTTTGATACCCTGGCTGATGAGGACCTAGCGTTTGCTCAGTCGGTGCTGCAGAGTCATATGCACTCTCCCGCCCGATTGGATGCTTTGGTATAAACCCCATGGTCCTTACGGAGTCCCCAGCATCCTCTAGAACGTAAGAGAAAATAAGATTTTAAACCTACCGGTAAATCTATTTCTCCTAGTCCGTAGAGGATGCTGGGCGCCCGTCCCAGTGCGGAAACTCTGCAAGACTTGTATATAGTTGTTGCTTACATAAGGGTTATGTTACAGTTGAAATCGGTCTTGGACCGTTACTGTTGTTGTTCATACTGTTAACTGGTTATGTATGATCCAGGTTACATGGTATGATTGGTGTGGGCTGGTATGAATCTTGCCCTTGGATTTCTAAATCCTGCCTTGTATTGTCCATCTCCTCTGGGCACAGTTCTCTAACTGAGGTCTGGAGGAGGGGCATAGAGGGAGGAGCCAGTGCACACCCATAGTCAAAGTTCTTTTTAGGTGCCCTATCTCCTGCGGAGCCCGTCTATACTCCATGGTCCCTATTATTTGATTAGATAGAGCACATTGCAGCATAAAAGGTGATAGCCAGGCTGAGTGTAGAGGTTACAATTACCGGATAGTAGGAGGATAAAAAATCCTCAATCAAGCGTGTTCTTATTCACCAGGCAGCCTCCAGGGAAATGGCGTCCTGGATTTACCGTCAATCTCCCTTCCACAAACAGCAAAGAAACACCCTTAGCTGTGCCATGTCTGTCTCAGCTCGCATAGGACTTTGGCAGCGCCAGTGGTCTGCCGACGCGGAATCCAGGTGAGGTGTGGAAACCCTACCCTACACAGGTCAGGCTCTCTTTGGGGAAGTGCTGGATGCGTGGATTTCCACAGCTACCGCGGGTAAGTCACCTTTTCTTCCCATCACAATCCTTTCGGGCTACTAAAGCAAGAAAGGCCAAGCCGTCTAACACCTTCTTTAGGGGAGGTTGGCCAAATTCCAAGAAACCTGCTGCCGCAGGTTCCCAGGAACAGAAGCCTGCTTCAGGTACGCCTAAGTCCTCAGCATGATGGTGGACCGCGCGGCCTGGAGGTCGGGCTGGTGGGGACGAGACTCAGGCATTTTAGCCACGTCTTGGTGTCGTCCGACCTGGATCCCTGGGTGCAAGATATTGTGTCCCAGGGGTACAGGCTGGAGTTTCAAGATCTCCCTCCTCACCGATTCTTCAAATCAGGCTTGCCAGCTTTGCTGGCGGACAGGGCTAACCTACAGGAAGCCATTCAGAAGTTGGTGGAGTCACAGGTCATTGTATCGGTTCCACCCTATTTGCAATACAAAGGTTATTATTCGAACCTTTTCGTGGTACCGAAACCGGATGGTTCGGTCAGGCCCATTATGAACTTAAAGTCACTAAACCCCTTTCTGAGGGAGTTCAAGTTCAAAATGGAGTCTCTGGGGGCGGTGATATCAGGTCTGGAGGAAGGGTAATTCCTGGTATCCCTGGATATGAAGGATGCATACCTCCACTTTCCGATTTTGGCCGCCACATCAAGCTTGTCTCCGATGCGCACTGTTAGACAGTCATTTTCAGTTCCAGGCCGTGCCATTCAGCCTCTCCACAGCACCGAGGGTATTCAGCAAGGTGATGGTGGAGATGATGGTTCTCCTCCGCAGACAGGGGGTGAACATAATTCCGTATCTGGACGATCTGCTGATAGAGGCATCGTCCAAGGAGAAGCTGTTGCAGCCATTGTTCTCACGACCCATCTACTCAGGGAAAACGGTTGGATCCTGAACCTTCCAAAATCACATTTGGAGCCGACCAGGAGGTTGTCCTTTCTGGGAATGATCCTCGACGCGGAAGTGCAGAGGGTGTTTGGTGATATAAACTATGGTCCGGGATGTTCTGAAGCCAGCCCGGGTGTCAGTTCATCAGTGCATTCGTCTTCTGGGAAGATGGTGTCCTCTTACGAGGCTCTACAGTACGGGAGGTTTCATGCTCGACCCTTACAACTGGATCTCCTGGACAAGTGGTCGGGATCTCATCTACACATGCACTAGAGAATACGTTTGTCGCCAAAGGCCAGGTTTTCACTCCTCTGGTGGCTACAATTACCTCACCTTCTGGAGGGCCGCAGGTTCGGGATTCAGAACTGGATCCTTCTAACCACGGATGCAAGTCTCGGGCTGGGGCGCAGTCACTCAAGGGGAGACCTTCCAAGGAAGGTGGTCAAGTCTGGAAGCCGGCCTGCCAATAAACATTCTGGAACTAAGAGCCGTCTACTACGGTCTTCTCCAAGCGGCCCATCTTCTGTAAGATCGGGCCATTCAAGTGCAGTCAGACAATGTAACGACAGTAGCTTACATAAACCGACAGGGCGGAACGAAGAGCAGAGCTGCAATGTCAGAGGTAACAAGAATCATCCTCTGGGCAGAAAAACGCGCTGGCGTTGTCAGCGATCTTCATTCCGGGAGTAGACAACTGGGAAGCGGACTTCCTCAGCAGACACGATCTTCATCCAGGGGAGTGGGGACTCCATCCGGAGTTGTTCACGGAGGTAACAGACCTTTGGGGAGTACCTCAAATAGACATGATGGCCTCTCGTTTCAATAAGAAGCTTCGGCGGTATTGTTCCAGGTCGAGGGTCCCGCAAGCCGTGGCGGTGGACGCCCTAGTGGCTCCGTGGGTGTTCCGGTCAGTGTACGGGTTTCCTCCACTTCCACTCATTCCAAGAGTTCTAAAACTCATACGGAGAACAAGATTTCAGGCAATCCTCATTGCTCCGGACTGGCCAAGAAGGGCTTGGTGCGCGGTTCTTCTGGATGTACTGCTAGAAGAGCCGAGGCCTCTACCTCTTCGGGAGGACCTGCTGCAGCAGGGGCTATTCGCTTATCAAGACTTACCGCGGCTACGTTTGGCGACATGGAGCTTGAACACCAGATACTAGCTCGGAAAGGCATTCCGAACAAGGTTATTCCTACCCTGATACAGGCTAGGAAAGGAGTAAGGTCTAAACATTACCATCGTATTTGGAAAAAATATGTATCTTGGTGTGAATCCAAGAAGTTTCCTACGGTGGAGTTTCAACTGGGACGGTTTCTCCTCTTCCTGCAAGCAGCTGTGGATATGGGCCTGAGGTTGGGATCCGTAAAGGTCCAGATTTCGGCCCTATCCATTTTCTTCCAGAAACAGTTGGCTTCCCTCCCTGAGGTTCAGACTTTTCTGAAAGGGGTTCTGCACATCCAGCCTCCCTTTGTGCCGCCTACGGCGCCCTGGGATCTTAACGTGTTGTTACAGTTCCTCCAATCGGATTGGTTCGAGCCTCTACCGGAGGTTGAGGTCTCTGTTTGTCCTGTATGATCCCAAGAAACTTGGGTGTCCTACTTCTAAGCAGACGATCTCTCGCTGGATCAGGTTCACTATCCAGCATGTCTATTCTACGGCAGGATTGCCGTGTCCTACGTCTGTTAAGGCCCACTCTCTTGTAAGGTGGGTTCTTCCTGGGCGGCTGCCTGGGGTGTCTCGGCTTTTCAGCTTTGCCGAGTGGCTACTTGGTCAGGGTCGAACACATTCGCTAAGTTCTACAAGTTCGATACTTTGGCCTCTGAGGACCTAAAGTTTGGTCAGTCAGTTCTGCAGGAGCCTCTGCGCTCTCCCTCCCGTTCTGGGAGCTTTGGTACTTCCCCATGGTACTAATGTGGACCCCAGCATCCTCTAGGATGTAAGGGAAAATAGGATTTTAATTACCTACCGGTAAATCCTTTTCTCGTAATCCGTAGAGGATGCTGGGCGCCCGCCCAGCGCTTCGTGATCCTGCAGTGGTTACTTAGTTCAGTACTGCTTAGTTCTTGGTTAAGTACTGTTTTTGTTACTTGGTAAGTAATATTGTTTTAAGCTTGTTTGCTTGGTTTGCCTTGTGTGTGAGCTGGTGTGAATCTCGCCACTATCTGTGTAAATTCCTCTCAAAGTTGTCCGTCTCCTCGGGCACAGTTTCTAGACTGAGTCTGGTAGGAGGGGCATAGAGGGAGGAGCCAGCCCACACTCTCAAACTCTTAAAGTGCCAGTGGCTCCTAGTGGACCCGTCTATACCCCATGATACTAATGTGGACCCCAGCATCCTCTACGGACTACGAGAAAAGGATCTACCGGTAGCTAATTAAAATCCTATATTTTTTAATATATATATATATATATATATATATATATATATATAGTTAATTTAATCACCACCCCCTTCTAGATCTCTTCCCTGACCCGCCTGTCGATACCCTGAACAAGTTGCCACCTACTAATAAGCGTTTTGGGAAGTGTGTTTTTACACTGTGTGGGTGTTATTTGATCACTGATAAAGCCTACAGATTTACCCTATATTAAACACTATAAAAGGTTAAGAGACACAGTACGCAATTGGCTCACGAGGTACCGTAAGGGTACGCCCTTAGCGTAGCGGACGCTGTATCGGGAGCGAGCCGCTCGAGCGACACAAACGCTCGCGAGAATACGCTGTTGGTATCAAGCACACCATAGGCTGCCGATTACCGTAATGATACGCTACCAGCGTAGCGGACGCTCGAGACCACGAGGAGATCACAAGCGGCGCTGACGCTCACAGAATTAAACCTTAATAACTATACCTTAAAGAATGTACTTATACTGTAAACCTTTATGCAGTGATAATGTGTAGATGCAACGCAACGTAACCTTGTTAGTTTAAAAGCTGTATGAGCGACTGAGACGCTCTGAGAACCCTTAGAAATATAAACACTCAAATACCGGTCTAAGATTCTAACACCTTTAAGAGAGAGAATGAACGTTCAATTGCAAAAGAATATACAGTACAGTTTATACACTACCAGGCTAACATAAATATCTAACAGAATTACTACACGTTAAAATACAATAGCAACACTATTACTTTTAAGGGGAAGGAGAGAGTGAATGGCTTACAACAAATAGGAGGTAAAATGGCTGCAGAGAACTTACGTACAAGGGGAAACAATCGCATGCGCCTTCCTGGATATCCAGCTCCCGATTATCAGTGATGAGAACCGTTGAGAAGAGTAGAATGGAGCTGGCCCAGGTCGGCTTGTCTTTATATACACTTACACACAGTACAGTACAATGGTCCCTATATTCTTATTGTTCATTGGACACAGGAATCCGTCTCCGCATTATAACAAAAGGTCATAGGTTGGTTCATACAGGTGGGCTGTGACTATTTCAAACTGCTCAGGTGGGAGGGAAACTGGGTTTCCCGCCGCATGGGTAATAAAGTGCATATATAGTAAATGTCCATAAACGTCTTATAGTCATAACTATTCGCACGAGCGATTAATCCGTTTCTAACCAACACCGGAATATTGCTAATTATATACCCTTCCGATGGATACTAAACACCACTGTATTACTCCTGTCTGACCCTTTGTATCAAACAAAGAGGGATCTCTTTGTCCCTGAACATGCTACATTAACTAAACTTTCAGATTCTATCAAAGGGACCATGATCTACAAAATACATTATATGACTAAAATATGTAACGATTGAGTCGCCCGCTAGACGCACACAAACTGTACCGTAAATGCGCATACCGTGCGCCTGCGAGTGCACGCGACTGCGAGTATACGCACGGGAGAGCTCATGCACGTGCAGCGGGGACACGCATGAGGTGCATATATGGCAATGTGCAGCGTGATATTTTTCTGACTTTGACATCACATATCACTTGGCTGCACATTGTATTGCTGTCTGCCATATACATAAGACTTTTATTATGTTATGAAGAACTCTATTTAAAGTACACGGTTACAGATGGTAAGAGCGTGGGATAATTACCACCTATGTAGGCTCAAATGAAGAAACCTCATATTTCTCCTTCGTCATCAGGGGGGCACTGGAATTACACTGGGGTATAGCCAATGAAGCCTGGCATATTAAATTTGAAGATTTAAAATAGGCTCCTCCCCTTCTACGCCCCACCTGACTCCATTTATGGTTACAAGTTATTCAGCACTAGAATTGTCCTTCATCCAACATCTTCCCTTTCCCCATAATGACACAATCACTCCTTTAAATGTCCTTTTCTCTTATGTCCATGGGGTATAGACGGGTCCACTAGGAGCCTTGGGCACTTTAAGAAATCAATAGTGTGGGCTGGCTCCTCCCTCTATTCCCCTCCTACCAGACTCCGTTTAGAAAATGTGCTGGTGAGCCGGTCACGCTTATGGAAGCTCCTGAAGAGTTTTCTGCATTTATTTTCTGTTTGTTTTCAGGCAGGTCTGATTGGCACCAGACTGCCTGCTTCGTGGGACTTAGGGGGGAGAACGCCCCGTTTCTCCGCTGACAGGACACTGAGATCCTGAGGGAGTCATTCGCAAGCCCCACCATGGCGAGCGTAACCTCCCGCAGCACGCCGCCACCCATAACAGTCAGAAGATAGAAGTGTGGTGAGGACAGCGCCGGCGTCCCGGTTAGCGGGAGTGGCGGCACAAGGGTAGGAGCGCAGCTCTGTGTAGGCTGCCCTCCAGGGGACTCAGGAGGACATATAGGGGGTCATTCCGAGTTGATCGCTAGTTGAAAATGTTCGCTGCGCAGCGATGATGGCAAAAAATTGCTCTTCTGCGCATGCGCGACGTACTTTCACAACGGCCGATGTAGTTTCACACAAGGATACAAAAAAATGGAGAATAACACTTAACCAGCGCTCATGTATAGACGTTCAGGGTCTGGCGTATTCCTTATCTATTCATCCTCACAGTGAATCATGTGGAGGAAAAAAGATGTATAGCATAACACCCTTTTATTATCACACAACAATGAAACAAAATAAAACAATCAGAGTGAATAGCACAAATCCTGGAGTGACAACAGGTGCAGTGGGTAATTACCAGATGTTTCAGAACCGCGGTTAGACAGTTCTAAATAGGCATAGAGATCAAACTGTGGGGATTCCGGACTTCCCCCAGTAATCATTCAGATGATATAACAACCGTGTCTCCACTCCACTGCAAACGCCGTAGTCCCCCCTCTGGATCTCACCAACGCGTTTCCACCCCGGGCTGGGGTCTGTCAGGTGACATTACCAGCTGTACACAATGTAGCTGGCTGCACAGTGCCACCATAGGCCTCCCAGCATACACACACTATGGGGACACTCACTACCGTGGTGACAGGAAGTCTGGTCACTAAGGGGTTACCATGCAGAGCAGTCACCGGGGTTACCATGCAGAGCAGTGACCAGACTTCCTGTCACCACGGTAGTGAGTGTCCCCATAGTGTGTGTATGCTGGGAGGCCTATGGTGGCACTGTGCAGCCAGCTACATTGTGTACAGCTGGTGATGTCACCTGACAGACCCCAGCCCGGGGTGGAAACGCGTTGGTGAGATCCAGAGGGGGGACTACGGCGCTTGCAGTGGAGTGGGGACACGGTTGTTATATCATCTGACCGATTACTGGGGGAAGTCCGGAATCCCCACAGTTTGATCTCTATGCCTATTTAGAACTGTCTAACCGCGGTTCTGAAACATCTGGTAATTACCCACTGCACCTGTTGTCACTCCAGGATTTGTGCTATTCACTCTGATTGTTTTATTTTGTTTCATTGTTGTGTGATAATAAAAGGGTGTTATGCTATACATCTTTTTTCCTCCACATGATTCACTGTGAGGATGAATAGATAAGGAATACGCCAGACCCTGAACGTCTATACATGAGCGCTGGTTAAGTGTTATTCTCCATTTTTTTGTATCTTTGTGCACTTTTGGTGAGGGATTGGAGGAGACCTCACAGGAGTTTAAAACATTACTAGCGGCTTTTGCGCACGGGACACTTTCATTCTGTTTGTTGCTTAGTTTCACACAAGGTCTAGCGAAGCTTTTCAGTCGCACTGCTGGCCGCAGAGTGATTGACATGAAGTGGGCGTTTCTGGGTGTCAACTGACCGTTTTCAGGGAGTGTTCGGGAAAAAAAAAAGTGTGCCAGGAAAAACGCAGGCATGGCTGGGCGAATGCAGGGCGTGTTTGTGACGTCAAAACAGGAACTGAACAGTCTGAAGTCATCGCAAGCGATGAGTAGGTCTGAAGCTACTCTAAAACTGCACAAAATTATTTTGTAGCCGTTGTGCGATCCTTTCGTTCGCACTTCTGCTAAGCTAAAATACACTCCCAGTGGGAGGCGGCATAGTGTTTGCACGGCTGCTAAAAACAGCTAGCGAGCGATCAACCCGGAATGACCCCCATAGTGTAGTGTGTCCCACTGTGAGGGGCACGCTGAGCCACACTGGCTAACATACCTAACAAGGGTTTTAATCCTCTGTTAGACACAAAAATACCTCAGGCCAGTATAAAAAAAGCTGGAAGCCGAGCGCCATTAGGGGGGCGGGGCTTTACTATGAGCGGATCCAGCAGCTCTCCAGCGTCATTTTCCCTCTGCAGCTTACACTGACAGGATTTACAGGGAAGCGCAGCTCCTCCACCAAGACTCCACATCTCCTCAGCGGTACCAGGGGGTCTTAGAAGGGAGGGGGGGGGGGGTGGAGAGTACTGTAGAATACTATGGGGGACATGTACTAAGCTGTCATAAAAGTGGAGAAGTGAGCCAACCAATCAGCATTGATGTAACATTTATCATTTGCATACTATACAATTGTACAGAGCAGCTGATTGGTTGCCATGGTATATTTCTCCACAGGCTCACTTCTCCACTTTTATCACTGCTTAGTACATGCACCCCTTAGTGTGGCAACCCAGCTAAGTTTTACTTAGCTACAAGGGCACTGTGTGGCTGGCTCCATCTTCTGTGTCTCTCTGTGGGCTCTGTGTAGGTTATACTGTGTTTTACCTTCTGTATGTGGGTGTTGGTGTCCCTTCACGTTACCATGTCCAGGGACTGTGTTTCCTGCACAGCAGAGTGTATGTCCTCCCCCGGAGACTCTACCGTGTACTCAGGATAGTGCACATTCTCAGGCTAGTGGGGCAGAACCCCCATGGTTAGATTCCATTAAAGGGATGATATTATTATTATTACAGTTTATTTATAAGGCGCCACAAGTGTTTTGCAGCGCCGTACTAAGGACAGTACAGGGAGACAAAACTTTGCATTACAGTAAATAAATAACAAAAATAGAGTACAGGTAACAAAGAGCACCACACGTTCTCATACATAATACAGCTTAGATGTAAGTAGCGAGGGAGTGATCATCGTACTACCTGGGGCTGGCGGCCATAGATAGAGATGAGCCTTTACTAGCAGGAGAAAAAGTGAGTAAAGATGGTCGCTGATTAGGGGAGAGCGAGTGAAATGTGTCGAGAAGAGGGCTTAGATAACGAGGAAAGAGGGCCCTGCTCTGAAGAGCTAACAATCTAGTGGGAAGGGTCGACAGACAGATGACATGAGGTGCAAGTAAGCGTGAGGTAGCCTGATGGCAGGATGTAAGGTAAGCAGAGATGTTGAAGGCATGGGGCAGGGGGATGGAGGAGCAGCCTCAGGACTAGGTTATGCATCAGGAGGGTATGCTTTGATGAATAGGTGGGTTTTCAATGCCCGTTTTTAAGCTTTGCAAGGTAGGGGAGAGTCTAATGGAGCGGAGGAGTGCGTTCCACTGAAGGGGTGCAGCACGAGCATAGTCTTGAACACGAGCATGGGAAGCAGTGACCAGGGCGGTGGAGAGGCAACGGTCATTGGTCGAGCGTAGGGGGCAGGAGGGAGAGGAGGTTGGAGATGTAGGGAGCAGTGGAATTAGAGATGGCCTTGTATGTGAGGGTGAGGAGTGTGAAGAGGAATCTGTAGGGGAATGGGAGCCAGTGTAGATTTTGTCGAAGGGGAGTGGCAGATGTGGAGCGGTGGGAGAGGAAGATAAGCCTAGCTGCGGAGTAGAGGACAGATTGGAGGGGAGCAAGCGAGGCCAGTGAGGAGAACATTGCAGTAGTCGAGTCGTGAGATGACCAGTGAGTGGATGATAAGGTTAGTTGCAATCTGGGAGAGAAATGGCCTGTTACGAGCAATGTTGCGTAGCTGGAACCGTCAGGATTGTGCCAGAGCTTGGATGTGGGGTGCAAAGGAGAGGGAGGAGTCAAGAGTGACGCCCAAGCAGCGGAGTTGGGGAACGGAAGAGATGGTGGTGCTGTCAACAATGATAGATATATTGGTCGGGGGTGTTGCTCTGGATGGGGGAAAGGTTTTGTCCATGTTGAACTTCAGAGAGCGCTCAGATATCCAGGAGGAGATTGCGGAGAGGCAGAGGGGGACAGATCAGGAAAGGAGAGGTAGAGTTGTGTGTCATCAGCATTTTGGTGGTATTGAAGGCCAAGGGAGTTAATGAGCGCACCCAGGGAAGAGGTGTACAGGGAGAACAGAAGGGGGCCAAGGACAGAACCCTGAGGGATACCAACAGGAAGGATGGAAGGGTGTGAGGTGGTGGCAGACACAGAGAAGGAGCGGTTAGTAAGGTAAGAAGAAAACCAGTCAAGAACAGTGCTAGCTAGAGAGGACAGCGTTTTGGAGTGTGCTGCGGAGAAGATAATCCACAGTGTCAAAGGCAGCAGAGAGGTCCAGAAGGATGAGCAGAGAGAAGTGGCCCCTGGATTTGGCCGAAAGCAGGTCATTGGTGACTTTCACCAGAGCAGTCTCAGTGGAGTGAAGTGGATCGAGGATGGAGTTGTCCGGTAGCTTGTGAGACTGCTGTAAACCAGTCGTTCAAGTTATTTGGAGGAGAAAGGGAGAAGAGAGATGGGGCTGTAGTTAGTGGGTGATGAAGGATCAAGGTTGGGTTTTTTAAGGATAAGTGAGACCAGAGCATGTTTGAATGGTGAGTGGAAGATGCCGGTCTCTCTCCCATAATGAGAGAGAGACGCAATTCTTAAGACAGTCTATGGATGACCTGATGAATAGAGATTCAGTTCCCATACCAGCGTCTCAGACCCCCGCCATTTGCCTACAAAAGCGTACTCTGGCCCAGCTCATGCAGGATGATACTGATGACGATACATCAGATCCAGAGGAGGGTGAAGTGGATGCGAGTGGGGGGGGGGGAGAATCCAGCCCTGTCACAGGGAATACAGGCCCTGATAGAGGCTATTAGAGATGTCCTGCACATTCCTGACAAGGTGGAGGAGGTAGAGGAGGAATCTTATTTTAATGTAAAAAAGAAATCCTCGGCTACTTTTCCTGCATCAAAAGAACTGAATGCCCTGTTTGAGGAAACTTGGGCTAATCCTGACAAAAAGTTTCAGATCCCTAAAAGATTAATTACATCCTTTCCCTTTCCTCTGGAAGATAGAAAGAAATGGGAAAACCTGCTGATTTTGGACAAATAGGTGTCTAGGTTGTCACGTAAGATAGTCTTACCTGTTCCTGGGGCAGCATCCTTAAAGGACACAGCTAACTGTAAGATTGAGACCACTCTCAAAACTTTATACACTGCTGCTAGGGTGGCCCAGAGACCCACTATTGCTTGTGCATGGATCACTAAGGCCATTGCTAAGTGGTCAGGTAACCGAAGTGACGGATAACTCACACATAAACTTGAACGTCAGTGGCGTAAATCTCTTATATTTCAAGTGACTTCCTCACATATAAGACTGTCTACCACACTTATAGAAATGCCCTGGACACTGCCAAACATATTTTCAAACTCTTATCTCTGCTCAAGCCTCTAACCCCGAACGACTCTTTAATACATTGAAATCACTTCTGAATCCTCCCTCACCCACCCCACCAGCCACTGTCAAGGCACAAGATCTTGTTTCCTACTTCAAGGAGAAGATTGATAAGATCCGAGATGAAATGGTATGCTCTTCGGCAGCCAGTGACCTGCTCGGTTCTGTACCTGAACCTTCTGGCACTCTCTCTTCATTTGATCCCACAAATGAAGATGAAGTATCATAACTCTTCTCATCCTGTTACTCTACCTCTCCTCTTGATCCTTTACCTCATAAATAAGCAAATCCCTGTCTCCGGTGCTCATCCCTACCTTAACTCACATCTGTAAGCACTCTACTGGTATTTTTCTGTCACTCTTCAAGCATGCAGTGATTACTCCCATTTTGAAAAAACAAAATTCTGACCCTAACGCTCTTTCAAACTACCGTCCCATCTCTCAGCTCCCTTGTCTCTCTAAGCTACTTGAGAGACTTGCCTACACTCAACTCACACAATTTATTGGACCCACTTCAGTCAAGCTTCCGTTCCCAACACTCCACAGCAACAGCACTGACTAAAGTGGTTAATGATTTGGTCACTACGAAGTCTAAAGGCCATTACTCACTACTTATTCTTCTAGATCTACCTGCTGCCTTTGACACTGTTGACCACTCCCTTCTCATACAGACACTACAATCCCTAGGTCTTAAAGACACAGCCCTTTCTTGGTTCTTATTCTACTTATCTAATCGCTCCTCCTCTTCACTACCTCGTTCAGGTGGAGTACCGCAAGGCTCAGTCTTGGGTCCTCTGCTTTTCTCTATACCTCATCTCTTGGTAAACTAATCAGCTCTTTTGGATTTCAGTATCATCTGTACGCAGATGATACTCAAATCTACCTATCATCCCCTGATTTGTCCCTATCTGTATTGGGCCGTGTCACGAAATGCCACTCTGTCATTTCATCTTGGATGACATCTCGCCGCCTCAATCTTAATATTTCAAAGACAGGGTAAATTATATTTCCACCGGCCAATAGTAGGTACCAACCTGATATCTCTATCACTGTTGAAAACTCGACAATCTACCCTACCCCACAAGCTCGCTGCCTAGGTGTCATCCTTGACTCAGAACTGTCCTTTGTTCCCTACATTCAATCTTTCTCAAAATCATGTTACATGCATCTAAGAAACATATCCAAAATACGACCATACCTTACACAAGACGCTGCTAAAACTGTAATCCATGCTCTTACTATCTCCCACATTGATTATTTCAATAGTCTCTTAACTGGTCTTCCAAAACGAGACTCTCACCACTACAATCCATTCTGAATGCAGCTGTGAGGCTAAGCTTCCTCGCTAGACGTTCATCGTCTGCAGATCCACTCTGTCAGTCCCTCCATTGGTTACCTTTATTCTACCGTATTCAATATAAAATAGGATTTTGATAACCTACCGGTAAATCCTTTTCCCTAGTCCGTAGAGGATGCTGGGGACGACATCAAGACCATGGGGTATAGACGGGATCCGCAGGAGACATGAGCACTCTAAAGACTTTTCATTGGGTGTGAACTGGCTCCTCCCTCTATGCCCCTCCTCCAGACCTCAGTTGTAGGAACTGTGCCCAGGGAGACTGACATTTCGAGGAAAGGAATTACTTAACTAGTGGTGAGATATCTACCAACTCACACCCTCAACCATGCTGCACACATGGCATTCAACATAACACACGCCAACAGGCATGAACTAATTGCAGCAACATGCTGAAACCAAGATAACACAACTTGTGCAACTGTAATAACGAAACTGCAGGTAAAGTACGCACTGGGACGGGCGCCCAGCATCCTCCATGGACTAGGAGAAAAGGATTTACCGGTAGGTTATCAAAATCCTATTTTCTCATACGTCCTAGGGGATGCTGGGGACGACATCAAGACCATGGAGTCTATACCAAAGCTCCAGTACGGGCGGGAGAGTGCGGATGACCCTGCAGCACCGATTGACCAAACTTTAGGTCCTCATCGGCCAAGGTGTCAAACTTGTAGAACTTAGCAAATGTGTTTGACCCTGACCAAGTAGCTGCTCGGCAAAGTTGTAATGCCGAGACCCCCCGGGCAGCCGCCTAGGATGAGCCCACCTTCCTAGTGGAGTGGGCCTTTACCAACGTCGGTAACGGCAATCCAGCCGTAGTATGAGCTTGCTGAATCATATTTCTAATCCAACGTGCAATAGTCTACTTGGAAGCAGGACAGCCAATCTTGTTGTGATCATACAGTACACAGAGCCTCTGTTTTCCGTATACGAGCTGTTTCAGCAACATAGATTTTCAAAGCTCTAACCACATCTAGAGACTTTGAATCAGTGAATGTGTCAGTAACTACTGGCACTACAATAGGTTAATTTATGTGAAAAGCAGAAACCACCTTTGGAAGAAAATGTTGGCGAGTCCGCAACTCTGCCCTATCTTCATGGAAAATCAGGTAAGGGCTCTTGTGAGACAAGGCCCCCAATTCAGACACCCGCCTTGCGGATGCCAATGCCAAAAGCATCACCACTTTCCAAGTGAGAAACTTCAACTCTATCTTTTGTAGAGGCTCAAACCAATCCGATTGAAGGAACTGCAATACCACGTTAAGGTCCCATGGTGCCACGAATGGAGGCTGGATGTGCAGAACCCCTTTCACGAAGGTCTGAACCTCTGGAAGAGAGGCCAATTGTTTTTGGAAGAACACTGACAAGGCCGAAATTTGGACCTTGATTGATCCCAATCGTAGGCCCGTCTCCACACCATCCTGCAAAAAATTGAGAAAACGTCCTAAGTGAAACTCTTCCGTAGGAGCTTTCTTGGATTCACACCAAGACACATATTTTCTCCAAATACGGTGGTAATGTTTTGACGTTACTCCCTTTCTGGCCTGAATAAGGGTGGGGATGACCTCCTTAGGAATACCCTTCCTGGCTAGGATACGGCGCTCAACAGCCATGCCGTCAAACGTAGCCGCAGTAAGTCTTGGTACACACACGGCCCCTGCTGCAGCAGGTCCTCCCGAGGAGGAAGAGGCCGAGGATCTCCTATGAGTAACTGCTGAAGATCTGGGTACCAAACCCTTATTGGCCAGTCTTGGGCAATGAAGATTGCTCGAACCCTTATCTTTCTTATGATCCTGAGTACTTTTGGGATCAGTGGAAGTGGAGGGAAAACATACACTGACGGAAACACCCACTGGGTCACCAGTGCATCCACTGCTACTGCTTGAGGGTCTCTCGACCTGGAACAGTATCTCTGAAGCTTCTTGTTGAGAAGAGACGCCATCATGTCTATTTGAGGAACTCCCCAAAGACTTGTCACCTCTGTGAAGACTTCTTGGTGGAGGCCCCACTCTCCTTGATGGAGATCGTGTCTGCTGAGGAAGCCTGCTTCCCAGTTGTCTACTCCCGGAATGAATATTGCCGGCAGAGCTTGTAGATGTTTTTCTGCCCAGCGGAGGATTTTTGTCGCCTCTGCCATTGCCGCTCTGCTTTTCGTTCTGCCCTGCCTGTTTATGTATGCGACTGCTGTTACATTGTCCGCCTGGATCTGCACGGGACGGTCTTGAAGAAGATGTACCGCTTGTTGAAGGCCATTGTAAATGGCTCTTAGCTCCAGCACGTTTATGTGAAGGCAGGCTTCCTGAAGTGACCAACGTCCCTGGAAGTTTTCTCCCTGAAAGACTGCTCCCCAGCCTCAGAGACTTGCATCCGTGGTTACTAGGACCCAGTCCTGAATGCCGAACCTGCGTCCCTCTAGCAGGTGAGAGCTGTGCAACCACCACAGGAGCGTAATCCTGGTTTTTGACGACAGGATTATCTTTCTGTGCATGTGTAGGTGTGACCCCGACCACTTGTCCAACAGGTCCCACTGAAATACTCTGGCATGGAACCTGCCAAACTGTATGGCCTCGTAGGCCGCCACCATCTTCCCCAACAACCGAATGCACTGATGGATCGACACAGTTGATGGTTTCAATATCTGTTTTACCATTTTCTGGATTTCCAGAGCCTTTTCCAGCGGAAGAAATACTCTCTGAACTTCTGTGTCCAGAATCATCCCGAGGAAAGACAACCTTGTCGTCGGTTCCAACTGTGACTTTGGGTAATTTATGATCCACCCGTGTTGTTGGAGTATTGACAGGGAGAGGGATATGTTTTCTAATAACTGCTCCCTGGATCTCGCCTTTATCAGGAGGTCGTCCGGATAAGGGATTATATTGACTCCTTTCTGACGAAGGAGGACCATCATCTCCGCCATCACCTTGGTGAATACCCTCGGTGCCGTGGAGAGACCGAAAGGTAGCGTCTGGAATTGGTAATGGCAATCCTGAATCGCAAATCTCAGATAAGCCTGGTGAGGAGGATAAATGGGAACATGCAGGTAAGCATCCTTTATGTCCACCGACACCAAGTAGTCCCCCTCCTCCAGACTGGCAATCACCGCCCGAAGTGATTCCATCTTGAACTTGAACCTTTTCAGGAAGAAATTCAGATTTTGTAGATTTAGGATTGGTCTGACCGAGCCGTCCGGCTTCGGAACAACAAAAAGGTTTGAATAAAAACCCCACCCTTGTTGTGACAACGGTACCAGGACTATGAACTGGTCTTGACATAATTTTTTGGATTACAGCTGTTACTGCTTCTCTCTCTGGCGGAGAAGCTGGCAAGGTCGATTTGAAAAATCGGCATTTGCAACACCCAGACTAGACAGACTCCAATCCTGGCTGAAGAGTTTGAGACGTGCCCCCACCCGAGCGGCCTCCCGCAAGGGAGTTCCAGCGTCATGCTGGGGATTTGGCAGAATTATGGGTAGACTTTTGCTCTTGGGAACCTGGAGCTGGTGTGGGCTTCTTTCTCCTTCCCCTTCCTGCAAAGAAGGGGGAACCTCTCGTCTTTTTGTATTTATTGGGCCGAAAGGACTGCATTTGCGGGTGATAGGTCTTTTTTTGCCCGTGCAGGCACAGAGGGCAAAATTGTTGACTTACCTGCGGTAGCCGCCGAGACTAACGCATCCAGGTCATCGCCAAATAAGGCCTCACCTTTATATGGGAGAGCTTCCATGTTTCTTTTGGAATATGCATCCGCGTTCCACTGGCAAATCCATAACTCCCGCCTAGCCGATACTGCCATGGTAGTGGCTTGTGAACTCAAGAGTCTAATATCCTTCATTGCTTCCAGCATGTAGGCGGCAGCGTCCTTGATATTCCCTAACTTAAGGAGTATCTCATCTTTATCAATCGTGTAAATTTCTGATGACACGCTTTCTGACCATTTTTCAATAGCGCGACTCACCCATGCGCAGGCAATAGTGGGCCTGAGCAGTGTACCATTGGTAACATAAATGGATTTCAATGTCGTTTCCATTTTGCGGCCTGCCGGCTCTTTAAGAGAAGCCGTGCCAGTAGCAGGGAGAATTACCTTCTTTGTCAACCTGGAAAGTGCACTGTCTAACACAGGGGGTGACTCCCATTTTTTCCTGTCTTCAACCGGGAAAGGATAAGCTATGTGAATCCTTTTTATCAGGATTCACCCACATCCTTTCAAACAGAGCATTTAGTTCGTGTGAAGGAGGGAACGTGACTTTGGATTTCTTTTCCTTACATAAATAAGCTTTCTCCTGAGGTACAGGAGTGCTTTCTGTAACCTCCAACACGTCCCTTATAGCCACAATCATATATTGTATACTTTTTGCCAATTTATGATCTATCGCTCTGGATTCACTATTGTCGACACAAGAATCAGAATCCGTGTCGGTATCAGTGTTTACAACATTTGCAAATGGCTTCTTATGTGACCCAGAGGGGCCACCCGCATAAGGAATAACAGTATCCTGAAAAATCACATCTTCCACAGATTTTCTCCAGCATGCAGCCTGATAGGCCCTACACACTTGGCGATATTTTGAAAGATATGAACGATCTCGTTCATAAATGAACGAGAACTCGTTCATATCTTTCAGTGTAGAGACTTAAGCGATGAACGATGCGCGTCCCCGCGCTCGTTCATCGCTGATCTCCCGTCGGCTGTGCATGCAGGCCAATATGGACGATCTCGTCCATATTTGCCTGCACTTCAATGCAGCCGGGTGACGGGGGGAGTGAAGAAACTTCACTCCCCCCGTCACTGCCCCCCCCCGCCGCCGGGTTGCTCGTCGGCCGTATCGGCCGTCGGGCACTTCGGCGGCGAATCGCCGAGTGAGTAGGGCCCCTTAGACTTAGACTTATCCAATCTACGGTTAATCAGATGCATACTGTCACGTAGTTCTTTCACCCATGCAGGCTCTTGGTGTGCCGGTAGCGCCACCACATTACAACTCTGTGTCCCTAAAATGGCTTCCTCCAGGGAGGAACTCCCTGCCTCAGACATGCCTCACACGTGTACACCACACTCACAGACACACTGGGACTTATTTTGGAGACAGACCCACAGTAAAATCTGTCAGAGGGACACAGGATAGGAGCAGCCAGTTCACAAACCCAGCGCCAGTATTGCCTGTGAACACAGTATGTCCACAGCCCAAAAGCGCTTTTAAATAGTAATATACACTATCAAATGCACCACAATCGCTTTGTGCCCCCCCTTTATAGCACCCTGTACTTGTCAGAAGTGGAGGAGAGGACCAGCCTGCTCTCTGCAGCCTGAGGAGAAAGAGAAAATGGCGCTGAGTAGTTGCTGTTTTCCTGAGGAAGAAGCTCCGCCCTTTTTACCTCAGAAACTTTTCGTAATATTTATACTGGCGGGGGTAGGGCTGTGCCTGGGCATCTTATGCCCCCTTTTAGCCAGTTTGAGATATTTTTCTTGCTGCCCAGGCCCCCCCCCCCCCCCTGCAGTGCGTGTGTGTGTGTGTGGGCAGCAATGGCGCGCTGCACTCCCGCCAGCCGCGCCGCACCTCAGCCATCACTTACTTGATTGAAGATCATTCTTCTCATACTCACCTGACTTCTGGCTCTGAGGGGAGTGACGGCGTGCTGTGGGAGTGAGCATCTAGACACGGCTAGCGTTCAGTTCCCTTCAGGAGCTAATGGTGTCCTGTCAGCCAGAAGCAGAGCCATGAAACTATTCAGGAAGTTGGTTCTACTTCTGCCCCCTCAGTCCCACGAAGCAGGGAGTCTGTTGCCACTTGCCAGCAGTTCTCCCTGAAAATAAAAAACCTAACGTAAGTCTTTTGAGAGAAACTCCGTAAAGCTCCTCAGAGTGCATCCAGTCTGCCTGGGCACATTTCTAAAATAACTGAGGTCTGGAGGAGGGGCATAGAGGGAGGAGCCAGTTCACACCCAATGAAAAGTCTTTAGAGTGCCCATGTCTCCTGCGGATCCCGTCTATACCCCATGGTCTTGATGTTGTCCCCAGCATCCTCTAGGACGTATGAGAAAATACTTTTCTCACACACACACAAGGCCATTAATCAAACTACACCAAAGTACATCACTTCGCTTATCTCAAAGCACCCGACTTCTCCGCTCTTCACAAGACCTGCGTCTCTCATCCACACTCATTACTCGCCCCCACTCACGATTGCAGGACTTTCATCGGGCTGCACCCACTCTGTGGAATGCCCTACCACGCACAATAAGACACTCCTCTAGTCTCCAAACCTTCAAGCGTTCCCTGAAAACTCACCTCTTCAGGCAAGCGTACCAAATTCCTGAACCGCCCACATAACTTTCAGAAACCTTCCGATCAAATTGCATCCACTCTGCACAGTCCACACATATCCTCACATGTCTTCTCATTCTTCCTCTCGAGCCCGGTTCATCATTGCTATATGACCATATCATACAGCCCACCAAGAACCTGTGCAATCTGGTGGACAACTATGTAATAGATAGCACCTATCCTTGTGTATACATGCCTAATTCCTATTATAGATTGTAAGCTTGCGAGCAGGGTCCTCCTACCTCTATGACTTTTTGTTATCACCCAGTTTTGTTATATCATTATTTCCAATTGTAAAGTGCAACGGAATTTGCTGCGCTATATAAGAAACGGTTAATAAATAAAAATAAGATTTTACTTACCGGTAAATCTATTTCTCGTAGTCCTTAGAGGATGCTGGGACTCCGTAAGGACCATGGGAAATAGACGGGCTCCGCAGGAGATAGGGCACTTTAAGAAAGCTTTGGACTCTGGGTGTGCACTGGCTCCTCCCTCTATGCCCCTCCTCCAGACCTCAGTTAGGGAAACTGTGCCCAGAGGAGATGGACAGTACGAGGAAGGATTTTTGTAAATCTAAGGGCGAGATCCATACCAGCCACACCAATCACACCGTATAACTTGTGATACACTTACCCAGTCAACAGTATGAACAACAACATAGCCTCGGTTCAACCGACAAACTATAACATAACCCTTATGTAAGCAACAACTATATACAAGTCTTGCAGAAGAAGTCCGCACTTGGGACGGGCGCCCAGCATCCTCTACGGACTACGAGAAATAGATTTACCGGTAAGTAAAATCTTATTTTCTCTAACGTCCTTGAGGATGCTGGGACTCCATAAGGACCATGGGGATTATACCAAAGCTCCCAAACGGGCGGGAGAGTGCGGATGACTCTGCAGCACCGATTGAGCAAACACAAGGTCCTCCTCAGCCAGGGTATCAAACTTGTAGAACTTTGCAAAGGTGTTTGATTCCGACCAAGTCGCAGCTCGGCACAATTGCAATGCCGAGACCCCTCGGGTAGCCGCCCAAGAAGAGCCCACTTTCCTAGTGGAATGGGCCTTAAACGATTTAGGCAATGGCAAACCTGCCGTAGAATCCGCCTGCTGAATCGTATTACAGATCCAGCGAGCAATAGTCTGCTTTGAAGCAGGAGCGCCAACCTTGTTGGCCGCATACAGAACAAACAGAGCTTCAGTCTTCCTGATTCTAGCCGTTCTGGTCACATATATCTTCAAAGCCCTGACCACATCCAGGGACTCGGAATCCTCCAAGTCCCGTGTAGCCACAAGCACGACAATAGGTTGGTTCACATGAAAAGATGAGACCACTTTTGGCAGAAAGTGAGGACGAGTCCTCAACTCTGCCCTATCCACGTGAAAAACCAAGTATGGGCTTTTATGTGATAAAGCCGCCAATTCTGAAACACGTCTTGCCGAAGCCAATGCCAACAACATGACCACTTTCCACGTGAGACATTTCAACTCCACAGTTTTGAGTGGTTCAAACCAAGGTGACTCGAGGAAACGTAACACCACGTTAAGATCCCAAGGCGCCACCGGAGGCACAAAGGGAGGCTGAATATGCAGCACACCCTTCACAAAAGTCTGTATTTCAGGAAGAAAGGGTAATTCTCTTTGAAAGAAAATGGATAAGGCCGAAATTTGGACCTTTATGGACCCTAATTTTAGGCCCAAAGTCACTCCAGTTTGAAGGAAGTGAAGTAGACAGCCCAAATGGAACTCCTCCGTAGGATCAGCTCTGGCCTCACACCAAGAAACATATTTTCGCCCTATACAGTGATAATGTTTTAACGTCACGTCTTTCCTAGCCTTGATCAGGGTAGGAATGACCTCCTCCGGAATCCCTTTTTCCGCTAGAATCCGGCGTTCAACCGCCATGCCGTCAAACGCAGCCGCGGTAAGTCTTGGAACAGACAGGGCCCCTGCCGCAGCAGGTCCTGCCTTAGAGGAAGAGGCCACGGATCTTCTGTGAGCAACTCTTGCAGCTCCGGATACCAAGTCCTCCGTGGCCAAACTGGAACAATGAGGATTGTTCTGACCCTGCTTATTCTTATTATTCTCAACACTTTGGGTATGAGAGGAAGAGGAGGAAACACATAGACCGATCTGAACACCCAAGGTGTCACCAGAGCGTCCACCGCTACCGCCTGAGGGTCCCTTGACCTGGCGCAATATCGCTTTAGCTTTTTGTTGAGACGGGATGCCATCATGTCTATTTGAGGCAGTCCCCACCGACCCGTGATCTGTGCGAAGACTTCTTGATGAAGAACCCACTCTCCCGGATGCAGGTTGTATCTGCTGAGGAAGTCCGCCTCCCAGTTGTCCACCCCCGGGATGAACACTGCTGATAGCGCGCTTACATGGCCTTCCGCCCAGCGTAGAATCCTGGTCGCTTCTGCCATGGCCACTCTGCTTCTCGTTCCGCCTTGGCGGTTTATATGAGCCACTGCCGTGACATTGTCTGACTGAATCAGAACCGTTTTTTCCCGAAGCAATTCCTTCACTTAACGCAGGGCGTTGTATATGGCCCTCAACTCCAGGACGTTGATGTGGAGACAAGTCTCTAGATTTGACCAGAGACCTTGGAAATTTCTTCCCAGTGTGACTGCTGCCCAGCCTCAGAGGCTTGCGTCCGTGGTCACCAGGACCCAGTCCTGAATGCCGAACCTGCGACCCTCTAGTAGGTGAGCACTGTGCAGACACCACAGGAGAGATACCCTGGTCCTGGGAGACAGGGTGATCCTTCGATGTATTTGTAAATGGGACCCGGACCACTTGTCCAAGAGGTCCCATTGAAAAGTCCTCGCATGGAACCTGCCAAAAGGGATGGCCTCGTATGAAGCCACCATCTTCCCCAGGACCCGCGTGCAATGATGCACTGAAACCTGTTTTGGTTTAACTAGGTTCCTGACCTGGGCTATGAGCTCCTGAACCTTTTCAACCGGAAGAAAAACCTTTTTCTGGTCTGTGTCTAGAATCAGGCCCAAAAAAGTTAGACTCGTTGTAGGGACTAGCTGGGACTTCGGTATATTGAGAATCCAGCCGTGTAACTGCAACGTCTTCATGGACAGAGACACGCTGTCCAGCAACTTCTCCCGAGATCTCGCCTTTATGAGGAGATAGTCCAAGTATGGGATAATTGTGACCCCCTGCCTGCGCAGGAGAACTATCATTTCTCTAACGTCCTAAGTGGATGCTGGGGACTCCGTAAGGCCCATGGGGAATAGCGGCTCCGCAGGAGACTGGGCACATCTAAAGAAAGCTTTAGGACTATCTGGTGTGCACTGGCTCCTCCCCCTATGACCCTCCTCCAAGCCTCAGTTAGATCTCTGTGCCCGAACGAGAAGGGTGCACACTAGGGGCTCTCCTGAGCTTCTTAGTGAAAGTTTTAGTTTAGGTTTTTTATTTTCAGTGAGACCTGCTGGCAACAGGCTCACTGCATCGAGGGACTAAGGGGAGAAGAAGCGAACTCACCTGCGTGCAGAGTGGATTGGGCTTCTTAGGCTACTGGACATTAGCTCCAGAGGGACGATCACAGGCCCAGCTTGGATGGGTCCCAGAGCCGCGCCGCCGGCCCCCTTACAGAGCCAGAAGGCAGAAGAGGTCCGGAAAATCGGCGGCAGAAGACGTCCTGTCTTCAACAAGGTAGCGCACAGCACTGCAGCTGTGCGCCATTGCTCTCAGCACACTTCACACTCTGGTCACTGAGGGTGCAGGGCGCTGGGGGGGGCGCCCTGAGACGCAATAATAAACACCTTGGATGGCAAAAAATGCATCACATATAGCTCCTGGGCTATATGGATGCATTTAACCCCTGCCAAAATACATAAAAAAACGGGAGATAAGGCAGCCGATAAAGGGGCGGAGCCTATCTCCTCAGCACACTGGCGCCATTTTCCCTCACAGCTCCGTTGGAGGGAAGCTCCCTGGCTCTCCCCTGCAGTCACTACACTACAGAAAGGGTTAAAAAAGAGAGGGGGGCACAAATTAGGCGCAGTATTAACTATACAGCAGCTATAAGGGGAAAAACACTTATATAAGGTTATCCCTGTATATATATATAGCGCTCTGGTGTGTGCTGGCAAACTCTCCCTCTGTCTCCCTAAAGGGCTAGTGGGGTCCTGTCCTCTATCAGAGCATTCCCTGTGTGTGTGCTGTATGTCGGTACTTTTGTGTCGACATGTATGAGGAGAAAAATGATGTGGAGACGGAGCAGATTGCCTGTAATAGTGATGTCACCCCCTAGGGGGTCGACACCTGAGTGGATGAACTGTTGGAAGAAATTACGTGACAGTGTCAGCTCTGTATAAAAGACAGTGGTTGACATGAGACAGCCGGCTACTCAGCTTGTGCCTGTCCAGACGTCTCATAGGCCGTCAGGGGCTATAAAGCGCCCGTTACCTCAGATGGCAGACATAGACGCCGACACGGATACTGACTCCAGTGTCGACGGTGAAGAGACAAATGTGACTTCCAGTAGGGCCACACGTTACATGATTGAGGCAATGAAAAATATTTTACACATTTAATACGAGTACCACCAAAAAGGGGTATTATGTTCGGTGAGGAAAAACTACCTGTAGTTTTCCTGAATCTGAGAAATTAAATGAGGTGTGTGATGATGCGTGGGTTTCCCCCGATAACAACTGATAATTTCTAAAATGTTATTGGCATTATATCCTTTCCCGCCAGAGGTTAGGGTGCGTTGGGAAACACCCCCTAGGGTGGATAAAGCGGTAACACGCTTGTAAGGGCTCTATCCTCTCCTGAGATGGCCGCCCTTAAGGATCCTGCTGATAGAAAGCAGGAGGGTATCCTAAAATGTATTTACACACATACTGGTGTTATACTGCGACCAGCAATCGCCTCAGCCTGGATGTGCAGTGCTGGGTTGGCGTGGTCGGATTCCCTGACTGAAAATATTGATACCCTAGATAGGGACAGTATATTTTTGCCTATAGAGCATTTGAAAGATGCATTTCTATATATGCGTGATGCACAGCGGAATATTTGCCGACTGGCATCAAGTCTAAGTGCGTTGTCCATTTCTACCAGTAGAGGGTTATGGACACGTCAGTGGTCAGGTGATGCGTATTCCAAACGGCATTTGGAAGTATTGCCTTATTAAGGGGAGGAGTTATTTGGGGTCGGTCTTTCAGACCTGGTGGCCACGGCAACAGCTGGGAAATCCACGTTTGTACCCCAGGTCGCCTCTCAACATGAGAAGACGCCGTATTATCAGGCGCAGTCTTTTCGTGGATAAGCGGCCAAAAGGTTCCTCATTTCTGCCCCGTGACAGAGGGAGAGGAAAAAGGCTGCAGAAATCAGCCAGTTCCCAGGAACAGAAACCCTCTCCCGCCTCTGCCAAGCCCTCAGTATACGCTGGGGCTTTACAAGCAGAATCAGGCACGGTGGGGGGCCCGTCTCAATGAATTTCAGCGCGCAGTGGGCTCACTCGCAAGTAGACCCCTGGATCCTTCAGGTGATATCTCAGGGGTACAAATTAGAATTTGAGACGTCTCCCCCTCGCCGTTTCCTAAAGTCGGCTTTACCGATGTCTCCTTCTGACAGGGAGACAGTTTTGGAAGCCATTCACAAGCTGTATTCCCAGCAGGTGATAATCAAGATACCCCTCCTGCAACAGGGAACGGGGTATTATTCCACACTGTTGTGGTACCGAAGCCGGACGGCTCGGTGAGACCGATTCTAAATCTAAAATCTTTGAACACTTACATACAGAGGTTCAAATTCAAGATTGAGTCACTCAGAGCAGTGATTGCGAACCTGGAAGAAGGGGACTACATGATGTCTCGGGACATCAAGGATGCTTACCTTCATGTTAAAATTTACCCTTCTCACCAAGGGTACCTCTGGTTTATGGTACAGAACTGTCACTATCAGTTCAGACGCCGTATGGATGGTCCACGGCACCCCGGGTCTTTACCAAGGTAATGGCCGAAATGATGATATTCCTTCAAAGGAAGGGAATTTTAGTTATCCCTTACTTGGACAATTCCCTGATAAGGGTAAGATCCAGGAAACAGTTGGAGGTCGGTGTAGCACTATCTCAGGTAGTGTTGCTGCAGCACGGTTGGATTCTCAATATTCCAAAATCGCAGCTGGTTCCGACGACTTGTCTTCTGTTCCTAGGGATGATCCTGGACACAGTCCAGAAAAAGGTGTTTCTCCCGGAGGAGAAAGCCAGGGAGTTATCCGAGCTAGTCAGGAACCTCCTAAAACCGAGCCAAGTCTCAGTGCATCAATGCACAAGGGTTCTGGGTAAAATGGTGGCTTCCTACGAAGCAATCCCATTCGGCAGATTCCACGCAAGAACTTTCCAGTGGGACCTGCTGGACAAATGGTCCGGGTCGCATCTTCAGATGCATCAGCGGATAACCCTGTCACCAAGGACAAGGGTGTCCCTCCTGTGGTGGTTGCAGAGTGCTCATCTTCTAGAGGGCCGCAGATTCGGCATTCAGGACTGGGTCCTGGTAACCACGGATGCCAGCCTGCAAGGCTGGGGAGCAGTCACACAGGTAAGGAATATCCAGGACTTATGGTCAAGCCTGGAGACATCACTTCATAAATATCCTGAAGCTAAGGGACATTTACAATGCTCTAAGCTTAGCAAGACCTCTGCTTCAAGGTCAGCCGGTGTTGATCCAGTCGGACAACATCACGGCAGTCACCCACATAAACAGGGTGGCACAAGAAGCAGGAGGGCAATGGCAGAAGCTGCAAGGATTCTTCGCTGGGCGGAAAATCATGTGATAGCACTGTCAGCAGTATTCATTCCGGGAGTGGACAACTGGGAAGCAGACTTCCTCAGCACGACCTCCACCCGGGAGAGTGGGGACTTCACCCAGAAGTCTTCCACATGATTATAAACCGTTGGGAAAAACTCGACAGGTATTGCGCCAGGTCCAGGGACCCTCAGGCAATAGCTGTAGACGCTCTGGTAACACCGTGGGTGTACCAGTCAGGGTATGTGTTCCCTCCTCTGCCTCTCATACCCAAGGTACTGAGATTGATAAGATGGAGAGGAGTAAGCACTATATTCGTGGCTCCGGATTGGCCAAGAAGGATTTGGTAACCGGAACTTCAAGAGATGCTCACGGAGGATCCGTGGCCTCTACCTCTAAGAAGGGACCTGCTCCAGCAAGGACCCTGTCTGTTCCAAGACTTACCGCGGCTACGTTTGACGGCATGGCGGTTGAACGCCGGATCCTGAAGGAAAAAAGGCATTCCGGATGAAGTCATCCCTATCCTGATCAAAGCCAGGAAGGATGTTACCGCAAAAACATTATCACCGCAATTGGCGAAAATATGTTGCGTGGTGCGAGGCCAGTAAGGCCCGACGGTGGAAATTCAACTGGGTCGATTCCTACATTTCCTGCAAACAGGAGTGTCTATGGGCCTGAAATTGGGGTCCATTAAGGTTCAAATTTCGGCCCTGTCAATTTTCTTCCAAAAAGAACTAGCTTCAGTCCCTGAAGTTCAGACGTTTGTAAAAGGGGTACTGCATATACAGCCTCCTTTTGTGCCTCCAGTGGCACTTTGGGATCTCAATGTAGTTTTGGGTTCCAAAAGTCACATTGGTTTGAACCACTTAAATCTGTGGAGTTAAAATATCTCACATGGAAAGTGGTCATGCTGTTGGCCCTGGGCTGGGCCAGGCGCGTGTCAGAATTGGCGGCTTTATCCTGAAAAAGCCCTTATCTGATGTTCCATTCGGACAGGGCGGAATTGAGGACTCGTCCTCAGTTTCTCCCTAAGGTGGTTTCAGCGTTTCACCTGAACCAAACTATTTGTGGTGCCTGCGGCTACTAGGGACTTGGAAGACTCCAAGTTGCTAGACGTTGTCAGGGCCCTGAAAATATATGTTTCCAGGACGGCTGGAGTCAGGAAATCTGACTCGCTGTTTATCCTGTATGCACCCAACAAGCTGGGTGCTCCTGCTTCTATGCAGACTATTGCTCGTTGGATTTGTAGTACAATTCAGCTTGCACATTCTGTGGCAGGCCTGCCACAGCCAAAAATCTGTAAATGCCCACTCCACAAGGAAGGTGGGCTCATCTTGGGCGGCTGCCCGAGGGGTCTCGGCTTTACAACTTTGCTGAGCAGCTACTTGGTCAGGAGCAAATACGTTTGTAAAATTCTACAAAATTGATATCCTGGCTGAGGAGGACCTGGAGTTCTCTCATTTGGTGCTGCAGAGTCATCCGCACTCTCCCGCCCGTTTGGGAGCTTTGGTATAATCCCCATGGTCCTTACGGAGTCCCCAGCATCCACTTAGGACGTTAGAGAAAATAAGAATTTACTTACCGATAATTCTATTTCTCATAGTCCGTAGTGGATGCTGGGCGCCCATCCCAAGTGCGGATTGTCTGCAATACTTGTACATAGTTATTGTTACAAAAATCGGGTTATTATTGTTGTGAGCCATCTTTCAGAGGCTCCTCTGTTATCATGCTGTTAACTGGGTTCAGATCACAGGTTATACGGTGTGATTGGTGTGGCTGGTATGAGTCTTACCCGGGATTCAAAATCCTTCCTTATTGTGTACGCTCGTCCGGGCACAGTATCCTAACTGAGGCTTGGAGGAGGGTCATAGGGGGAGGAGCCAGTGCACACCAGATAGTCCTAAAGCTTTCTTTAGATGTGCCCAGTCTCCTGCGGAGCCGCTATTCCCCATGGTCCTTACGGAGTCCCCAGCATCCACTACGGACTATGAGAAATAGAATTATCGGTAAGTAAATTCTTATTTTCCGCCATTACCTTGGTGAAAATTCTCGGGGCCGTGGAAAGCCCAAACGGCAACGTCTGAAATTGGTAGTGACAGTCCTGCACTGCAAATCTCAGGAACGCCTGATGAGGGGGGAATACCGGAACATGAAGGTAAGCATCCTTTATGTTCAGGGACACCATCCAATCCCCCCCCCCCTCTCCAGGCTGGCGATGACCACCCTGAGTAATTCCATTTTGAACTTGAACCTCTTCAAGTACAGGTTCAGGGATTTTAGGTTTAAAATGGGTCTGACCGAACCATCCGGTTTCGGGACCACAAACAGGGTTGAGTAATATCCCTCTCCCTGCTGGAGATGAGGAACTGTGACAATCACCTGTTGAATATACAATTTTTGGATTGCTGCCAACACTAGCTCCCTCTCTGATGGAGAAGCCGTCAGAGCCGACTTGAAAAACCGTCGAGGAGGCAAGTCTTCGAATTCCAGCCTGTATCCTTGAGAAACAATCTCTAATGCCCAAGGATCCACCTGCGAGTGAACCCAGACGTGGCTGAAAAACCGAAGACGAGCCCCCACTAGATCTGCCTCCCCCTGGGAAGCCCCAGCGTCATGCGGTGGACTTTGCAGACGCAGGGGAGGACTTCTGCTCTTGGGAACTAGCTGTGTGCAGCTTCTTTCCCCTGCCTTTCCCTCTGGCAACAAAGGACGATCCCCGTACCTTTTTGTTTTTATTGGAACGAAAGGACTGCATTTGATAATGAGGTGCCTTTTTTGTATGCTGCGGGGGGACATAAGGTAAGAAATTCGACTTACCAGCCGTAGCAGTAGAGACAAGGTCCGAGAGGCCGTCTCCAAACAACTCCTCCCCTTTGTAAGGCAAGGACTCCATATGCCGCTTTGAATCGGCGTCTCCCGTCCACTGTCGGGTCCACAAGAGCCGCCTAGCAGAAATAGACATAGCATTTATTCTGGAGCTTAATAAACAAATGTCTCTCTGAGCATCTCTGATATGCTCTATGGTCATTTGAATGGCATCCCTATCTAAGGTGTCCATCTCCGTAGATAAGGAATCTGCCCATGCCACAACCGCACTACAAACCCAGGCCGACGCCATAGCCGGTCTAACAACAGTACCTGAATGAGTGTAAATGTGCTTCATGGTAATTTCCTGCCTGCGATCAGCAGGATCCTTGAGGGAAGCCGTATCCTGAGAAGGCAGTGCCACCTTTTTGGACAAGCGTGTCAGCGCCTTGTCTACTTTAGGCGAAGATTCCCATCGTATCCTATCAGTTTGTGGAAAAGGATACGCCAAAAGAATCCTTTTGGGAACTTGTGGTCTCCTATTCGGAGATTCCCAAGCCTTTTCACCCAATTCACTCAGTTCAAATGAGGACGGAAAGGTGATTTCAGGCTTTTTCCCTTTATACATGTGTACCCTCGTGTCAGGGACAGGAGGTTCCTCAGTAATATGCAAAACCTCTTTAATGGCAATAATCATGTACCGAATACCTTTTGCCACCCTCGGCTGTAATTTTGCATCTTCATAGTCGACACTAGAGTCAGTATCTGTGTCGGTATCTGTGTCATCGATCTGGGATATGGTGCGCTTCTGAGACCCTGAAGGTCCTGGCGCCACAGGGACAGGTATGGACTGGCTACCTGACTGATCCCTAGCTTCAGCCTTGTCTAACCTCTTATGCAATAGATTGACATTTGCATTCAAGACATTCAGCATATCCACCCATTCCAGTGTCGGTGTTGCCGACAGCGACATGACATTCAAGCACTCCCCCTCCACATTAAGCGAGCCTTCCTCGTCAAACATGTCGACACACGCATACCGACACACACACACACAGGGAACCTCTTTTCTGAAGACAGTATCCCCTTCAAGGCCCTTTGGAGAGACAGAGAGAGAGTATGCCAGCACACACCCCAGCGCAATGACCCTGGAGACCAACACAAAATGTTTTTCCCCCAGCCGCGCTGTATCCGCCAATTATGTGACCCCCTCTCTTTTAAACACCCGTTCACCGTGTGTAAGCAGGGGAGAGTCCGGGGAGCTTCCTCTCAGCGGTGCTGTGGAGAGAAAATGGCGCTGGTGAGTGCTGAGGGAGAAGCCCCGCCCCCTCAGCGGCAGGCTTCTGTCCCACTCAAACTTAGTAAAATATGGCGGGGGCTCTTTTATATACATGTACAGTGCCCACCTGTACATGTATATAGTCTTTTGCCATAATAGAGGTGTTATATTGCTGCCCAGGGCGCCCCACCCCCCCTGCGCCCTTACAGTGACCGGTGTATGGGAGCAATGACGCACAGCTGCAGTGCTGTGCGTTACCTCAGTGAAGCTGAAGGCTTCTGCCGCCTGACGTCTTCTGACTTCGGTTCTTCTGGCTCTGTGAGGAGAACGGCGGCGCGGCTCTGGGGATGGACGCCCAGTAAGAACCTGTGTTCACCCCCTCTGGAGCTAATGGTGTCCAGTAGCCGAGGAAGCAGAGCCTATCTTAGACAAGAAGGTCTGCCCCTCTCTCCTCAGTCCCTCGATGCAGGGAGCCTGTTGCCAGCAGTGCTCCCTGTAAAAAAGTAGAAAAAAATCCAAACAAAAATGCTTCTAGGCAGAGAGCTCTCTGCAGTGCACCCATCCTGCTCTGGGCACAGTGTAAAACTGAGGTCTGGAGGAGGGGCATAGAGGGAGGAGCCAGTGCACACCCAGAATGTGTAAACAGAAAAAATATGGTATCACTTATCCAGCGCTGTTGTTTAGAGAATGGAGTACAATTTTCAATGTAGACTTTCCCTCGGAACAAAGGTAGTACAATCCAGATGGTACATATAAATAAGGAAGGAATTTATATAGTGAAGTACAGTAAAACCATCTTTTAATGATACAAACAATAAAATGTGTTTAGCTCCACATAAAATACAATGACAGGGGATAATCCAGAGACTAGTAATATGAGTGCAATTACCGGAGAAATTGAACTGATGCATCAGTTCAAAAACAGCATAAAAGAGGAGAGTCCCGGGCACCTCCGATGGTAAGCAATGCTGCAGTCAGTCCTCTGGTATATCAGTCACAGAACCGTCCTGGGTAGCCTCTGCTGTTACCTCCGACGCGTTTCCACCCCTGGTCTGGGGTCTTTTTCAAGGAGTCAGTATGTGGAGCATTCCAAATAAAGGGTGTTTTTAAAAGGCCTTTGTCCAACGATTTTAACATTGAATTCTCATTTGTTGATAGCGATACCACAATTAATTTTTTAGACATCACACTTTTTATAGAAGATGGACATTTGCATACTAAGTGCTTCACCAAACCAACTGATTCAGGAACATTCCTTCAAGCAACGAGCTGCCACCATCCCAATTGGCTAAAATCAATTCCAGGTAGCCAATTGAGGAGATTAAAACGCAACTGCTCAAAAAATGATAACTACCTGAAACAAGCAGAGTCAATGAAGAACAAATTTGTGGCCTCCGGATACAGAGAAAATAAGATCAAAGAAGCCACTAACCAAGTGGACCAAATCGATAGAAAGCTTCTACTCACCAAGAAATCTAAGTCAAAGGACAGCTCATTGGCTCTCAATTGGGCCTTTGTAACTACCTACAATAGTCAACATAAACATCTGGAGAAAATTTTGCACAAACACTGGGGAATCTTGAAAAGAGATCCAATCTTAGGAGAACTATTACCCAGTAGACCCAGATGCATTTACAGAAGGGCACCAACAATAGGATCAAAGGTAGTGAAGAGTCTACTACCGTCAGATAAAAACAAACCCGGTACAATACAATCCATAGGATTCTACAGATGTGGATCCTGTATCGGCTGTAAAGAAGTAAAAGGGGATAATAAAAAATTGACGGAAGTAACAATCAATGGGAAAACAGAAAAAGTACGTGAATTCATAACATGCAACATTAAAAATGTTGTTTACGGAATAGAGTGCAGTTGTGGCCTATACTATATAGGACGAACGTCAAGACCGCTCAAAGTTCGGTTAGGAGAACACCTCCGCAATATAAAGAAGGGACTCCAAACCCACGCTTTATCAGAACACTTCAGACTAAAACACAATAGCAAAACATCTGAAATCAAACGATTCTTTGGCCTGAAATATATTGCAGGACACCGCAGGAAAAGAGATGTGGCCTCTCAATTGGCTAAGGTGGAGATGAAACTGATTTTTGAGTTGGGGACATTAAAACCAGGGGGCTTGAACTCGGATTTTGAGATCAAGTGGTTTTTATAAACATTTTAATACACACACCTTTTTCTTTTATTATTCTGCATTAGCACTTTTCACATTCAGCACCTTAATCTGATTGCATTGGCACTTTATTAGGAAGTAGCAACATGTATTACTTTTTATGTGTATACCCGTGCTTCATGCAAATGTTCTTTAAACTTGTTGTTTAGCCAGACCTGAATATGTTACATTAGATACAACAACATTGTTCAACCAGTATATCTCATTCCTATACTTTTACATCATTCTAGGATAGCCTTCTAACCATAGCATACAAAGAAACTAGCCTGCCGTGGGGCGCCGCAGCAGAAGGGAAAAAATGCCCTGTGCAGAATTGTTACACCTCGTTACTATGGTAATGGACGCTCTTCCAGATATGCACTATGGGTAATGTAGTTTTGCTGCACAGGAAGTAGCATAAAACGGACAAATTACTCCATACTGAGAAGAAACACCCCGGACGGAAGTGACACGCAGTGTTACTACGACAACAGACGTTCCCGGCGGCATGCATCATGGGAAATGTAGTTCAGGAACGACAACATCACTATGACAACGGACACAGCTGCCGCCGAATAGCGGATATTCAGAATACTAATGTAATTTAGATCAGCTGTGAACACTGGGTCTTTATTGGACAAAGGCCTTTTAAAAACACCCTTTATTTGGAATGCTCCACATACTGACTCCTTGAAAAAGACCCCAGACCAGGGGTGGAAACGCGTCAGAGGTAACAGCAGAGGCTACCCAGGACGGTTCTGTGACTGATATACCAGAGGACTGACTGCAGCATTGCTTACCATCGGAGGTGCCCGGGACTCTCCTCTTTTATGCTGTTTTTGAACTGATGCATCAGTTCAATTTCTCCGGTAATTGCACTCATATTACTAGTCTCTGGATTATCCCCTGTCATTGTATTTTATGTGGAGCTAAACACATTTTATTGTTTGTATCATTAAAAGATGGTTTTACTGTACTTCACTATATAAATTCCTTCCTTATTTATATGTACCATCTGGATTGTACTACCTTTGTTCCGAGGGAAAGTCTACATTGAAAATTGTACTCCATTCTCTAAACAACAGCGCTGGATAAGTGATACCATATTTTTTCTGTTTACACATTGTGGTGGAGGTTGGAGGAAAACTCCAGTTTGGGTATCACACATCTAGCTGCACATTGTTTTATTGGCGCACTATACCGTGTCCACATACTTTTTTCTACACATTAGTGCACACCCAGAGTCCAAAGCTTTCTTTAAGTGCCCTATCTCCTGCGGAGCCCATCTATTCCCCATGGTCCTTACGGAGTCCCAGCATCCTCAAGGACATTAGAGAAATAAATAAATTAGATTCCCTACCCAGGGGGGGGGGGGGAGATAATTTTACTCCTACAGCATATTCAAGACTCTGCTAACTTTATGGTGGAGGCCATAAAGGAAATTGGTTTGCTCAATACACGCACGCAGGGGCTTATGGCTATGCCAAAGGACGGCAGATTCCAGGAAATGTGTGGAAAGCCTGCTATTCACAGGTGAGGCCTTTTTGGAGATGAACTGGATATGTGGATATCCAAGGCTACGGCGTGTAAGTCTACATACCTTCCTTCCGCAGCACCCCCAGCTAGAAAAACCTACGCTGCAGTCCTTTTGGACAGCAAAATTCAAAGGCAAATCCAAAGGTTCTTCTACAGCCTTTAAAAGGTAATAAGAGGTAAACCCAGAAAACCAGCAGCTGCAGGTTCTCAGGAACAGACCTCCGGGTCTGCTCCCTCAAAGCCTTCAGTATGATGGTGGTCCGCACTGCCTGGAAGACAGGCAGGTGGGAGCTCAGTTACGTTATTTCAGTCACGTTTGGGCAACATCTTGCCAGGATCCCTGGGTCACAGACCTTATCGCCCCGGGATACAGAGTGGAGTTTCAGGAACTCCCACCTCACAGATTCTTCAAATCAGGCTTATCAGCTTCTCTGGAAGAAAGTATGACTTTACAGGCAGCAATTCAAAAACTGGTACAAACCCAGATCATTGTTCCAGTTCCACCTCAGCTACAGAACAAAGGTTATTATTCCAACCTGTTTGTGGTACCGAAACCGGACGGTTCGGTAAGACCCATTTTAAACCTCAAGTCACTGAACCCGTAGTTACAGGTGTTCAAATTCAAGATGAAGTCTGAGAGCGGTGATCTCAGGTCTGGAAGAGGGGGAATTCCTGGTGTCGCTGGACATCAAGGATGTGAACCTTCATATTCCGATTTGGCCGCCTCATCAGGTTTCTCTACGGTTTGCACTGCAGGACTGTCACTACCAGTTCCGGGCCCTGCCATTTGGCCTCTCCACGGCACCGAGGGTGTTCACCAAGGTAATGGCAGAGATGATGTTTCTCCTCCTCAAGCAGGGAGTGAACATAATAACGTACCTGGACAACCTGCTGCTAAAAGCACCTTCCAGGGAGAGGTTGTTGGACAGCATTGCCCTCTCAACACAACTACTTCAGAATCACGGATGGATTCTGAATCTACCAAAATCCCACCTGGAACCAACACGGAGACTTCCGTTCCTGGGGATGATACTGGATACAGAGGAACAGAAGGTATTTCTTCCATTGGAAAAGGCATTGGTAATCCAGTCGATGGAGCGGGATGTTCTAAAACCAGTCCGGATATCGGTGCATCTATGCATTCGCCTTCTGGGGAAGATGGTCGCCTCTTACAAGGCTCTGCAGTACGGAAAGTTTCATGCAAGGCCATTCCAGCTGGATCTGCTGGACAAATGGTCCAGATCACAACTTCACATGCACCAGAGGATGTGTCTGTTGCCAAAAGCCAGGATTTCTCTTCTGTGGTGGCTTCAGACTTCTCACCTGACTGAGGGTTGAAGGTTCGGGATTCAAAATTGGATTCTGCTAACCACAGACGCAAGCCTCAGAGGTTGGGGAGCAGTCACCCAGGGGGAACAGTTCCAAGGAAAATGGTCAAGGCAGGAAGCCATTCTTCTAAACAACATTCTGGAACTATGGGCCATATACAACGCCCTTCTACAGGCATCACACCTTCAAATCACGCCATTCAAGTTCAGTCAGACAATGTAACGGCAGTAACGTACATAAACCGACAGGGCGGAACGAACAGCAGAGCATCAATGTCAGAGGTAACAAGAATTCTCCTCTGGGCAGAAAGACAGGCGGTGGCGCTGTCGGCAATCTTCATTCCGGGAGTAGACAACTGGGAAGCGGACTTCCTCAGCAGACACGACCTCCACCCGGGAGAGTGGGGCCTTCACCCAAAGGTGTTCAAGTCCTTAACACGTCAGTGGGGAATTTCACAAATAGACATGACGGCCTTTCGTCTCAACAAGAAGCATAAGCGGTATTGTTCCAGGTCGAGGGACCCGCAAGCAGTGGCGGTGGATGCTCTGGCGACTCCATGGGTCTACCAGATGGTTTATGTGTTTCCACCTTTTCCACTGATCCCAAGAATTCTCAAAAGAATAAAAATGGAAAAGGTTCAAACAATTCTCATTGCTCTGGATTGGCCAAGAAGGGCATGGTACCTGGATCTATTGGAGATGGTCCTAGAGGAGCCGTGGTCTCTACCTCTTCGAGAGGATCTTCTACAACAAGGGCCGTTCGTCTATAAAGACTTACCACGGCTACGTTTGACGGCATGTAAGTTGAGCGTCAAATTTTAGCCTGGAAAAGAATTCCGGACAAAGTTATTCCAACCCTGATCCAAGCCAGAAAAGGGGTAACGTCTAAACATTACCACCGTATTTGGAAAAATTATGTCTCGTGGTGTGAAAACAGGAAATTTCCTGCAGTGGAATTTCAACCGGGACGTTTTCTCCTTTTTCTACAGTAGGGTGTGGATGTGGGCCTACGTTTGGGCTCCTTGACGGTCCAGATTTCGGCCTTATCCATTTTCTTCCAGAAACAATTGGCTTCCCTCCCTGAGGTTCAGACGTTCTTGAAGGGGGTTCTGCACATCCAACCGCCCTTTGTGCCTCCAACAGCACCTTGGGATCTTAACGTGGTTTTGCAGTTCCTACAATCGGAATGGTTTGAGCCTTTACAGGAGGTGGACGTAAAGTTTCTTACATGGTAGACTGTTACACTGCTGGCCTTAGCTTCTGCATGGCGTGTGTCTAAACTAGGGGCGTTGTCTCACAAAAGTCCCTATTTGATTTTTCATGAAGATAGAGCTGAACTCAGAACTCGTCCGCAATTTCTTCCTAAGGTGGTGTCTGCGTTTCATATCAACCAACCTATTGTGGTTCCGGTGCTTACTGACACCTCTGCTACCTCAAAGTCCTTGGTTGTTGTGAGGGCTTTGAAGATCTATGTGAAGCAGACAGCTCATCACAGAAAATCTGACTCTCTGTTTATTCTCTATGATCCCAAGAAAATTGGGTGTCCTGCTTCAAAGCAGTCTATTGCTCGCTGGATCAGGCTTAGTATCCAGCATGCTTATTCATCGGCAGGATTGCCGGTTCCAAAAGTACAGGCCCACTCTACTAGGTCGGTGGGTTCTTCCTGGGCGGCTGCCCAGGGTGTCTCAGCTTTACAGCTCTGCCGAGCAGCTACTTGGTCGGGTTCGAACACGTTTGCCAAGTTCTACAAGTTCGATACTTTGGCCTCTGAGGACCTGAAGTTTGGTCAATCAGTTCTGCAGGAACATCAGCACTCTCTCACCCGGTTTGGGAGCTTTGGTACATCCCCATGGTACTAATGTGGACCACAGTATCCTCTAGGACGTAAGAGAAAATAGGATTTTAATTACCTACCGGTAAATCCTTTTCGCGTAGTTCGTAGAGGATACTGGGAGCCTGCCCAGTGCTTTGTTTTTCCTGCACTGTTACTTTGTTAAGTAATGTTGTTGGATCAGCTGTTGTTCCTGTTCAAGTTTGGTTAGTATGGCTTTCCTCTTGTTCGTGTGTGCTGGTTTGAATCTCACCACTGTTCTGTTACATCCTTCCTCAGGATATGTCAGTCTCCTCTGGCAGTTTCTAGACTGTCTGGTAGGAGGGGCATAGAGGGAGGGGCCAGTGCACACTATTGATTTCTTAAAGTGACCAAGGCTCCTAGTGGACCCATCTATACCCCATGGTACTAATATGGACCCCAGTATCCTCTACGGACTACGAGAAAATAGGATTTTGGTACTTACCAGGTAAATCCTTTTCTTTGAATCCATAGGGGGCACTGGAGTACTCTTGGGATATGGACGGCTTCCGAAAGGAACAGGGCACGGAATATTCAAATTCAGTAACACTCCTCCCCTCCATACTCCCAGAGTACCTCAGTGTTTTTTACTGAGCCTAACAGGAGCGATAGAGAGGTTGACAATGGAGAATTACCTATAACATAACGGACAACCATAAAGTTGACACATAACGTAACTAACAAAACAGTTGACCCCATAACCGATAGAACTAGAAAATTTGAACCAGTCGGTGAAAATGTGTTACCATAAGATCCCCTGAGCTTACTTCAAACCAGGTAAAACTGCTCTGGGTGGGCGTCCAGTGCCCCCTATGGATTCAAAGAAAAGGATTTACCTGGTAAGTACCAAAATCCTATTTTCTTTTTCATCCACTAGGGGTCACTGGAGTACTCTTGGGACGTACCAAAGCTTCCCCCGTGGGCGGGAGAGCTGTTTGGCACCTGTAACACTAGGCGGCCAAAGCTAGATGCTGATGCCGCAAAACGTATCAAACTTGTAAAAGCGCACAAACGTGTGCTCTGAAGACCATGTAGCCGCACGGCAAAGCTGCGTCGTAGAAGCTCCACGACCAGCTGCCCATGAAGTTCCCACAGAACGTGTGGAATGAGCTGTTACTGATGTATGCGGCTGTAACCTAGCATTAAGGTAAGCCTGACCTATAGTCAGTTTTAGCCATCTGGATAAGGTCTGCTTAGAAACTGGCCAACCCATGTTGGCAGCATCATAGAAAACAAACAACGTATCCGGTCTTACGAACTGTAGCCGTTCGGAATACATAAACGCGTAATGCGCGTACCACATCCAGAGTTCCAGAATGTGCTGTTAACACAGGAACTACTATTGGTTGATTGATGTGAAAAGATGACACTACCTTTGGTAAGAAAGCGGGATTCGTTCGAAGTTCCGCTCTGTGATTATGAAACACCAAATACGGTGGCTTGCATGATAAGGAACCCAAATCTGAAACACGCCTTGTCGAAGCTAAGGCTAGAAGAAAAAATTTTTCCAAGTGAGAAACTTTATATCCACTTGCTGTAAGGGTTCAAAATATGAAGACTGTAAGAAATCTAAAACCAGATTCAAGTCCCATGGCGCTGTAGGTGGAATAAATGGAGGCTGTTTTTGAGGACACCTTTTAGAAAAGTGTGTACTGACAATAGAGCCCATCGTCTTTGAAAATAAATCGACAACGAAGATACCTGCACCTTTAGTGTAGATAAATGCAGTCCTCCATCTAACCCCATCTGTAGAAATAACAAAAGACGGGATAACTTGAAAGATGATGTCGGAAACTTCCGAGCTTCACACCAACCTATATAGGCACGCCAAATTCTGTAATAATGAGCTGCCGTAACCGGCTTCCTAGCTCGTAACATGATTGGTATAACCGATACTGTAATGCCCTCTCTTCTTAAGAGGGCGGTCTCAACAGCCACCCCGTCAAACGCAGCCGCGCTAAATCAGGGTAAAAGAACGGACCCTGTTGTAACAGGTCTGGACGTAGTAGAAGCGGCCAAGGATAGTCTGCGAGTAGTCTGTGGAGATCCGAGAACCAAGCTCTGCGAGACCAATGAGGCACCACTAGTATGACTGTGACGGACTCTCTTTTGATCCGTTTTAGCAACTGAGAGAGCAGTGGAAACGGTGGAAACAGATACACGAGGCTGTATGGCCACGCGATTGTGAGAGCATCCACCGCCACTGCCCTTGGATCTCTCGTTCTTGACACATACTGGGGCGTTCGTAATTGTGGCGAGATGCCATCAGGTCCACCTGAGGGTAACCCCGCCTGTGGACCAACCTTTGAAACACCTCTGGATTTAATGCCCATTCTCCTGGATGAAAATCCCGACGGCTGAGATAATCCTCCTACCAGTTATCCACTCCCGGAATGAACCCTGCCGACAATATCACCTGGTGGTATTTTGGCCAATTGAGGATTCGAGCTACATCCCGCATTGCCATGCGGCTTCTCGTTCCTCCTTGGTTGTTGATGTATGCGACTGCCGTCGCGTTGTCTGACTGCACTTGGACAGTCTGAGAGCGAAGCATGTGTACGGCTTGTCGTAGTGCATTGTAAATTGCGCGGAGTTCCAGGACATTTTTAGACAGCAATTTGTCGTGATCCGCCCAGAGACCCTGTCGCTGACAATTTTGAACTACAGCTCCCCAACCTCTGAGACTCACGTTCGCCGTTAGAATTATTCAATTCCAGCCTCCGCCTGCGGTTAAATTGTGTACTTTGAGCCCCAGAGTAGAGACACCCTCGCCCTTGCCGACAACCTCACCCTGTGGGAAATCAGCAGATGCGAGGCCGACCACTGTGCGAGCACATGCTGTTGAAATGGACGGGAGTGACATCTTCCGAACTGAAGCGCTTCGAAAGCCACCACCATTGTTCCTAATAGGCGAATGCACAAATGTACCGAGACCGTGCGTGGCTTGAGCACTAATTGTACCAGATGAATAATCTGTACTTTCTGTTGTAGTAGGGAAATTCTTTGATTTACCGTATCGAGAATCATACCTAGGAATTGAAGTCGTTGAGACGGAATTAGATGCGATTTTTTGAAGTTGACACTCCAACCGTGGTGTATGTTAGCAGCGCAAGTTGGAGGAGCATCTGTTGAGACGGAGCTCTTATGAGCAGATCGTCTAAGTACGGAACGATTGTCACTGCCAGGGATCTGAGATGAGCTATCATCACAGACATCACTCTGGTGAATACCCGAGGCGCTGACGAGAGTCCAAACGGTAGAGCCTGTTAATGGTTGTGGCGTATTGCAAAACGCAAGAACCTCTGATGAGGTGACCAAATCGGAATGTGTAAGTACGCATCCTTGAGATCAAGCGCAATCATGCAATCTTGTGGCTTCAAATCTGCAATTACTGACCGCAGAAATTCCATCTTCAATCTGTAGAAAGTGACTTACTGATTGAGACTGTTTAAAAGCTGCTGAATCCAGCAGAGACTGAATGGCAATCTGCCAAAACGCCTTCTTGTCGTCCGACAGAGACAGCCCTGTCTTGAAAAAGCGCAGTGGCGGAAGACAGCTTTCTTTTAACACTAAATTGCGGATACATCCATCAGTGGATGTCTGGAATCCCGGCAAATGTAACGTCTGAAGACGCGCTCCCACAATTGGAAATCCGAAATGGCCCGGGAGCCCGTCAAGCCACTGGCTTGTTGGTGACTTTAGCGCCCTGGCGTTACAAGGCGTGGCTGTACCACAGCCTTGACAGGACTGAAGTCTAAAGGATTTGAACGCCGGACCAGAGTATTTCCGTCTTGGTACCGGTGGAGGCAATGGCAGGAAACTAGACTGTTCCCCCCCCCGCCTTGGCCTGAGAAATGCATTTGTCAATTTTAGGACCAAACAACTTCTGGCCCCCGTATTCTTTTGACATCTGACTCCGCTTGCGAAGAACGCAGCCAGAGAACTTGTCGTGCTGTAACTAGCGACGATGAAAGGCGAGAAGCGAGCTAACAGCCGGCAGCAGAAGCTGTACATAGCTACTTAGCAGCTTCTCAAATTTGATTAACGATAAGTATAACGTGATCGTCATTGTTTCCATACAAAGAGCGCCTTAATGACCCAAATCTACTGAAGGGTCTTTATAAGGTTTGACACAGACGAATCCACCAATGGCGGATTCTCCAATGTAGATGTCACTGTGTGGAAACGGGTAAATAGACTTAAATCTTGTGTTTCTACTAACATCTTATTAAGATATCCTAAATAAGAACCCCATTGGAGATCTCTGTCGTTTAGTAAATACGACTGATTATATGTTAGAGGCTCCTTAGTCTCTGTAATCTTCAGAGACTGACGCACTGGTCATTATCAATGTCTGGGCTGTCAAAAACCGCACTGACTGCTGGTCTAATGTGCCCTCCTCACCCTTATTTAGCGCCGTGAGGTTTGGCATAGAATTGTCAGACTGCAACATAGCAGAAACGGTTAAATTATAAGACCAATTAAATTAATACCCTGTTACCCAAAGTGAAGTTGGACTTTTGCAACGGCTGAGACTCCTCCGTTAGATTTGGCGGTCTTCTCCGAGACTCGGATCTTGCCGCTTGTGTCGAACGGTGGCCAATTCTAATTGCAACCCAGCCATTACATTTGCGTAACATAGGAATGAAACCGGGTTCCGGAGTGGAAACCTACAAAACATACGGAACATGTGGTAGATTCATGTACAGACATTGCAGTAAAACTTCCTTTTTAGTCTTTGCTGGTGCCGTACTCATTATGCAGACAGACAACCCAATAAACAAAGACAGACACTTGCACGACTGAGTAAAAGTGTTACTTAAGGTGTGTAATATACATATATATATAGCCGAAGTGCATTCACATGGCCAGCCTATATAAAACCTGAAGCAAAAATTCCCACTAACACCCCTGCACCTCCGGTGGAGTAGAGATGTAGGACAGGAACGTTCTGGAATTAGAAACAGGAAGAAAACAGGAAGCATGGTTAAAATGGCCCCCATGCCATGCTTACACTGATAATCCCAGATCAGGGTACAATACATGCCTCCTGTGTTAACAGTCTCAATAGTCTATTAATACAGTGATATCACAGGTCAGGTTATTAATATAACCTATGTGCAGCATATTATAAGCTTATCCTCCCTTGCAGCAGCGCTGCCTGTGGCTTGTCCCCCCCCCCCCCCCCCACCCCACTCCACTCCGTGTGTCTCAGCGGGGAGCGGGTGTGGGAAGCTGACCTTGCAGGGAGGGACGCTTTGAGGAGAGCGGCCAAGTGTTCGGCTGGCTGGAGCGGCGTGTAGCGGCTTCCGGCGGCGCTAGTGAGAGCGCTGTGCTGCGGCGGTTCCCCTGGCTTTGAAGTCCGTACAGCGCGGACGGAGCGGCTGGGGCGGGCGCTGGTATTAGCGGCGGGTGCGGGCGGCGGTAATGAAAACGGACCCCACACAGCGGGGTGGCAGCGCGCGCTGACCGCCCCGTCCCCCCCAGCATACCTTGTCTTGTAGGGAGGGCTGCGACGGGGCTTCTATCTGTAAGCTCCGTCCAGCTGTTCAATTCATGGCTGCGACGGGGCTTCTCCTGTAAGCTCCGTCCAGCTCTTGTTCATGGCTGCGACGGGGCTTCTTTCTGTAAGCTCCGTCCAGCTTTTGCAGCAGTCAGTGGGCTGCGTGTGGCTGTGAGGGTGCTCTTTGTGAGGACCGACACGCCATGCGCTGCTCCATGCAGCGGCACCATCCCGGACCCATGTTTTTAGTAGAAACTGGGATGGGATGTGTCTTAAGTTATAAAAATAAAATATTCACTAAGTGTGGGAGCCCCCCACACCAGCCCTGTTGCTCCGACGAGCACAGAAAAAACACTGAGGTACTCGGGGAGTATGGAGGGGAGGAGTGTTACTGAATTTGAATATTCAGTGCCCTGTTCCTTTCGGAAGCCGTCCATATCCCACCCCTAGTGGATGAAAAAGAAAAGGATTTACTGGTAGGTAATTAAAATCCTATTTTTGCAAGGACTTGTGGCTCTCGTCCTGGTTAGACACAAACTCTGGAGCAGTGATCACCCGACCAGAGTACCAGAAAAGGTCCCCACCTCCAACCCCAAACCAAGCAGAAGACATGACGCATCCATTAACACAAGCATAAAATAAGGCTTCCTTTATTAGTTTTAATATCAGTCTACAGAGGCGATAAAAAGACAAAAGTGCAAATTTGTACAGAAAGATGCAGGACAAAAGTGCAAACTGAAAATTCACAGCTCCAGGGAATCCCACAATCTCATTTATTTCATCTTATTACAGTGTTAAATAATGTCAGGAAACATTTTGAAATCCAGAAGAGGCTCAATTAGGGGAAGGGGATGGTGGTGGGGGTTAGGAAAACGTGGAAATAACTGTGAAAGATCTCAGTAGCATTTTTTTATTTTTTCAATTTTATTATGTGTCCACGAAGGGAGAGGGGGATTTAGTGGAAAATAGTCCAAAGCATGCACATTGTAAATGAAATAACAAACTTATGTGGAAAAAAAGATAAAATATGTATAGAAAATAAATACCTGCTGCTTAACAGTGTGCAAATCCCTCGTCAGACCCGTCGGCTCTCCGACACACCCTAATCTCAATAAACCATTAGTGCCGCCCGCACCTCACTTTCCCTACAGCTGCCTCACCTTGGAAAGGAGGCTTTGCTTATTACCATATATAGATATCACATTCCCGTGTCACTCCTAGGTGCATCGCTAAGACTGTCTCTCTGCAAACACCAAGGGCAGCACTGTAGCTAGAGGAGACTGCTTTGGTAAAAGACGGCCTTTCGCCGGTAAGGATACATTTGCTATGGAGAGCAGGTCCTGGAGAACCCTCCAGCGTACACCTCAAATAAGAGAACAGACTCATCCCACCATTCCAAAACCTCCAACTTTGGGATGTTCCAATATAATCCCCATATCTCAGACATTCTCTAGGTGTCAGACAGACCCTCAAAATAGAACACTGCATTCGGGATTTTCTAGGACATAGGTTTGTGAAAGAGAATAAAGGTTGTCACCCGCCTGACAAAGTAACAGACAGCGAAGCAGCAGCTGGAGTTCCGGATGTGTGCGCATCTTTCTACCTCTGCAGTGTAGGTATATTTGGCGCACACGCCAAAGTAACTGTGCAACACGAGTTAATACTGCTCTCAGGTTACTTCCTTCTGAAAAGGTGCCAAAGTTAGACGAGGAAGAGAGTTTTTGAAGTACAGGCAAACGCCCCTGAACACTAATTAATATGAATAAAAATCAGGGGCTTTGTAACAAATCATCCCCCAGCGACAGACAGAAGAAACAAAAAACGCACAAAGCCACCATTGACCTCTCTGCTCTTTTCTCTCATCAAGGCATCTTCACAGCTTAATAAAAAGAAAATATATAATATGTATTCTATGCCATTAACTGCCAAGAGACTGCAATACAATCGGACAGATGGTAAAATAAATTCGACAAGAAAAGCCCTAATAACCCAGGCTCAGCGCCACTTACCGTTTACCTTCCTAATACTTTCTAGTCCAGGTCCTCACACTCCTTCCCCATACAGAGGCAGATCCGCTAACATCAGTGTGTCTACCGTGACATTTCCACATACTCCACAGCATCTGAACTACAGACGCAGAACACGTACACCACAATTAAATATGCACCAGCGGCCTCTACGTACATACAACACTTCCCGCACCCGCTGGAGGACTCTAGGCTTGTACCTCCTCCTGCGTTCCAGAAAGGGGAGGGGCAACATCCCACCACCCACTGGCTACATTTCTCTCAAGGCACTAAAATACGCAGTAGAAATATTGGGAGAAGAAAGTTGGGTTCAAGTTGACTTTGTACAATTTTACATTCACATTAAATCTAATAAAAGGACGAGACAGAGCAAAGGTTTTATTAAAGTGACTGACGAGGAGATCGGAGCTGGACGCTCCAGTTTTAACATTCTTGCTATTTTATCATAACTACTATTGTTGTCCAACAACATAAATATATTTATATCACAGTGTGTCCACATCATAACTGATGGCAGAGTAATGTCCTTACCGAACTTTTTTATTATTAATTTTTAATATACTTATATATTTACTTTAATTCATACAATTGTAATGATGCAGTCATAGCCGTTAATAGTTCTTTATTTGAAAGCATTAATGATCTATACCGTATGGCAGAGAAGACGACGAAGCCTCCTCTCTGCGGCCCTGTTCACCAGAACAGGGTCCGAACCTCCCCTCGCTGCCCCACTTCCTGTCATCCCCCGATGTACCTTACACAAGTGCCCAGTGCAACCTTTATGAAAGTGGAATAGGCAGCTGTTCCCACCTGCTCTGTGGGGAACAACGATAGGAGTACTGTGGGGCTTGCGGTGTCCAGGATGGGGATGGATCTGTACTACGATTCCCCCAGAAGCAGGATCTGTACAGCAGACTCCCCGGCAACACCATCAGTCTTGCAGAACTTGTCAGGTTTCGCGCCACCTTCCTGCTAGGTAGTCCGCAGGTTGGGACCCGAGGGGTTACTGATAGATTTCTGAAGGTTGCTCATATTAAAGTTTTGTAAGGAGGAAGTCACGGTTGGGGGAAACTGGTTGATGGGCTGGGAAGGTGGCGGAGCACCGGGTCCACTCCACTGAGTCTGAAACGCAGTGCCTGGAAAGCCAAACTGCTGAGGGGGACATATGCCTATGGAGTAGTGAGCAAGGGAGTTAGCGGAGGCCACAGGCATGGAGACGGGTGCCCCAAGGGACGGAGTCATCGACACACAAAGCTGTCCAGGAGCAGAAAACTTCCGAGCCATTCCCGGACCCTAGGAGAAAGGGACACATATGAACCCACCAGCCATTATACCTGAAAAGCACACTCCCGGTTTCCCCTGTATGATGTACGGCCTTCACCACCCGTTTCACAGAGGCCGCCGGGATAACCAAGTCCTCTACTCACCTCGTAACTGGGATGTCCGGATGTCTTGCTGCTCTTTTTTCCAGTCAGATTCATGGCGTCTCGAGCCCAGTTGTCCACCAGTTTGTGCAAGTCGTCCGTGAACGTTCCCTTGCGGCTGGAGGATACAGGAGCCGTGTTTGACTGGGAGGCTGGAGCATTGGAAGTGGCAACTGTGTTAGTGCTGCTGGTCCCTGTAACAAATACAGAGAGATAGAGTGTGAAAAGCTGGGACTTGCGAAGCCTTCCCAGACATGGTTACTCCCAAAAGGAACAGCTTGCAGCTGTGACAAAGGACATAAAACCGTTTTATGGTGCGGACCAGTTTCTAGAGGGATTTGGGATGACTGACTTCATTGTGCCAATTTGTAATTTAGAGAAAGAATATCCAGGAATTAATAAAGTGTGATCGTCTTCCCAAAATGCTCCCAGAGCACTTACAGGATACACACACACCCTTTGGGGGTGAGGGAGTTTAATGCTGCACCAATACATAGGAAACATGTACATTATGCACGGTACCACAGCTGGACGAGACCACGTGATAATAGGGCACAGCGTTCACACAAACACTATGGAATGGAGGAGTATATCAATGCATAAAAATGACAAATATATATAAGAGATAGTTACTACAGAGCTGGTTGCAAGGGCAGACTTTTTTCACCATCTTCCCTGAAGCAGAGAGAGAGAAAGAGAAACGCGTTAGCACAGAGCCAGCACCCCAAGGACAGACACAGCGGGAAGGGGGGGGGATAAAGAGGAGATAAAGAAGAAGCAAGTAGCAGGGATCAGGCAGAGCTCAGGCTGCAGTTGTGGTGAGCAGAGGGTTAACGTTACTCTGAGCCCCCACCCCCCACTCTTTCCCCCTTCCGGCTACAGATTCAGCACAAGCAGCCTCAGCGCGTTAAGCTGGGAGATGGTCTTCTACGGGGGAAATTGTAGAGGAATACGACCAGGATGGGGGTGAAGTTTCAGCCCAGTGTGCAGGCAGCAACAGATGTCCTATCTGGAGGGACCTGCTACGAAGTGGTCGGTATTTCCCACAGACTCTGGATAATATTCCACAATATGCGCCGGCAGCAGCCAGAATTAATGGGTTACATATATGCCACATAAGACTATCGGGCAGAACCAGCTGCTGGGAAACCACAAGTTGCTCCCTAATTCCAGATTTGTTTAGAAACACTGGAGGAAAACAGGAGAAGAATTTCCAAGTAAATACACTGGGCGATTATATGTGGAACGAGCGAAGGGTAAATCCTGAGCCCATTGGGGAACACTAGAAGATTGAAGTGTATAACGCAGCACTGGCACACAGGTCTGCATTTTCTGGTGGAAGTTGTCCAGTCTGGGGTTTTCTGGTCCAGCCTATTATGGAGTTCCAGCTGCAGGTAAACACATTCATGATGCTAATGTTGGCCGAGACCTGAACCTTTTAAAAGCAACATTTCCAAAGCCCCTTTCCAGACACTCCTGCGAGATCATCTATAGCTGGCCAAACCAAACAGAGGTAAGTGACCGCTACACTGTACACGTTTGGGAGCTACATATAGATCATCAGAACCCAGCTGGTAATACTTGGGATGGACAATGTTTCCTAGCCTTTAGCATGGTCTAAACGGTCCAAAAAAACCCTTAACTACGGTCTGGGGCTTCAACAGCCACGCCGATAAAGCCAGCAAGGCAAACTCAACTTAATGAAGGAGGCCCCTGACCGAACATGCTGTGTGCAATGGTCCTAGTCAGTCCAGAACCATCTGTCTCATTTTACCTTCCAGAGCAGCTACAGAAGCATCACAGCAGGTAAATCGGATGGAACAGCTACAAATAAAACCACTTTTGGCTTCTTGTACAGGAGAACAGCTGAGATGCCGACATGTGGCTGACCCAATCTGGGTGAGGAGACTGCTGCGAAAGCCTGCTCCTCATCGCATGATCATGGTGGTCTCTCAAGGCCAGGGCTCTCTTGGTTCTTCCCCAGATGATGTTGGTGAGCCATAACCATAGCAATCTCCAACTGCCCTGACTGACCCTTCCTTGCAACAGTGGAACTTCAGGGAATCCACAGTGCAACTTTTGAACTCTACATCTCCTCCCAAGCCTTAAGCCAGAGGAGCATGACGGAAGACACTGCAATCCTAGCCCAATGAGCCCCGTGTCCGTAGCAGCATCCCCCAGATATTCTAAGGTGTCCTGTATATGATCAATCAGCTAGAAAATACGATCTGGGTCTACTAGATTCCAAACCCTCTGCTAATCCCTTCAGCCACCTCTCCACGGTCTTATTGACCTAAGCTGAGGCTATTTGGTGTAAGGGAAACAAACTAAAGGGTCATCTCAATTTACATATCTGTGCTATCCCTTAAGGAGGCCAAGTTCAGAATGAGATTGGCGGAGGTCTTCAGTAGGCGAGCTATGGGAGGATCCCCTAGTGATAGGGAAAAAGTATTGCAGCCTAGTGGAGGCCAGAAACCTACGATCAAGCTCAAGCCACAGTTCAGTAAGGGACTGCTGCTCCTAACGGATGAAATGAGGAAAGGAAGGAGATGACAATACAGTGTACAATACATAGTGGATGCGGAACTGCAGAACAGACGCAGCAGAAAAGGAAAGAGCCCACAGGAAACAACCGGCACCCAAACCCTGGAGCTCTTTGGTGCCAATGTAGAAGTCCCAGGCTCCTGATACTTCAATCATTTTTAATATACACTTACTTATAACGTGGGTAGATGGCGGTATTCGTTATCTTAAATAATGTTCTCGTGTAGCGAGAATAGACTACGGTGGAGTCAGCACCCATCAAGGCAGAGAATACTGTATAGACCAGGACAGGACGCTTCACTATGGAGGGGCTGGTAACACTGTTACAGGGGTCTGTATGCAATCATTTTGCAGCGGACAGAATAAGCAGAAACAGGACAGGAGGAGTATAATCACATTATTTCTTACTATACATAGAACTACAGCCCCCCGATTCACATTCCCAAACTTCACACTTAGCCGAATGTTAGTTCCCTAATTTCACCCAGCAATCTGCTACATTTTATGTCACAGTATACCCACAGCGTAACTGTATTACTGTGTATTACCACCAGGGGACAGCACAGGAAAACAGCTACAAAGTGCCACAGGCAGAATATAGCAACGCTGGAGTTTCTTCCTTGGCGTCTACAGAAATTTCCCTCATTTTATAGTCATCCGGTTTGTTTTCTTGAAAGACTTCCAATTAGATGAGAATGTATTATATGAATATAAAAGTCTGCCTTAAAAAAGCCACGTCATTTCAAACAATGGCAGAATATTTGAGAGACTATTTCCTCATGTGATATTTACTTAACTGCCCTTAGCACAGGTGCGTGTATAACTTACACAACGGTATAGGTTATTCCTCTGGTACAGGATAAAAGCGTACTCAGGAGTTCTGAATTCCTTTCTGGCACTGTCCACTCAGCCCTCCCGCAATGACATAATCCACCCCGCAGATGACATCACATGCCCCTTGTCACATGGCCATACTCACAAGTTACTGTAGTGAGAATATCATCACTTGTCAGTATGTCTGACAGGAATGCTCAAGGAAAAGATAAACAGGGGTTTAGTGGGAAGAGAAGATACACAACAGCACCTCTCCTGCGTGGTAAGATCTGGACTCTAAGAGACTGCATCAGAGTCCTAGCCAGATTATGTTCATCCCTTAATGTTAGATGGATATAAAGAGGGTGAGAATAGGGTGGACATATACGGGGTAACCACCAGGGATTTCCAACGGTAAACCCCAACCAGTTCTTTACTACAAGTACGGGACACACAGAACTTGTTACATAACAGTGGACACACGATAGCAGTTGCTAGGACAGACTGTTGCTGATCAGTAAGTAGGTTATATGGTTGTCTATGGTGTTAGGATGTATTTATATAGTAGCTTATAAATCAGACAGAGCAAGTTTATGGGTCGTTCACACAGACACAGATTACGCCTCATACACGTTATGCCCAAACATTCCACAAGACAGAGGTGATTTGTTACTAAACATGGTCTGAAACATCCTCACAGCCCCCGAATCGCAGAGTAACTAGAAGCCCCCCAACTTCTCCCTCTGCACTGCACCCCCCCTGTCCTATCAGGAAGCCAGACCTGCGGCACATGGGGGGAGGGATGCATGCAAGCAGGGAGGAGGAGGAGAGAGATGAGGAAGGAGAAAAGAGTTACACACAAAGAGCCAAGCAGGGCGTACTGAGAAATCGCGTCCTCCTGCCGGCCACTTTGAAGGAGACCCGCTCTGACGCACAGTTAAACTTGGCCCAGCCTGTGATGGAAACGGAATAAAACAAGAGACAAAAAGGACAGAGACAGACGGAGCTGAGACAGATCACGAGACACCACGTCTGTGCTGCTGCGGGGGACTGGGGGCTTAGGACAGCGCCCCAGAACCCTACGCTGAGCAGCACAGAGGTGACTACAGGCAGAGCCTCAGTGCTTATAATGCCAAAAACAGGGACTATTATACTACACAGTGGGGCAGATGTATTAAACCTGGGGAAAGGATAAAGAAGTGATAAATGCAAGGTGATAACGCACCAGCCAATCAGCTCCTGTCTATTCACATATTGGAGCTGATTGGCTGGTGCGCTATCACTACTTTATCACTTCTCCAGGCTTAATACATCTGCCCCAATGAATAATCCAGACAAAACTACTGCGTAACGTGTGCATGACGGCTCGTTCACAATCACATACACAGCCAGCGTAAATTACAGTGAAACCCTGGCAGAGATTTACAAGTTACTTAAACTTTCAAAGGATGAGAACTGCAACTATTGCAGCGCCATCTGCTGGCCAGAGTAGTTACTACAAATATTTTTATATTGGTGAAATGTCACGCCGAGTTTCTAGCTCTGGCGGTCCCAGCGGCTGCATGTCTGCGGGGTCTAGTACTATATTCTGCAAAGCAGGCTAGGAAGTCCTGCCTCTTAGTGGCAGCTGTGGAAACAGCATGAGGCACAGCTAAGAGATGTACTGTGGCTCTGGGAAGTGTGGGTGGTGGGGTAAGTACAGACACATCTATCACGGTTAGAAAGGAAAACGGTTACATGGTCTGTGTGCAGCCTTTACCTTGTCCCTGTCCTGACAGGCTGGGTACAGACAGAGCAGCATCACTGGTAAAGGCAGAGCAGAGGAGGTCGCTGGAAGGTGAGGGTTTCAGGAGCTGTCCGTTGTCAGGCACGCTATTAGGGGGCAGGAGGAGGTTCTGCTGGGGGAGAACTGCAGGAGTGCTCTGTGTGGACAGATCACCTACAGTAAAGAACACAACAGGTGAGCAGGTGAGGTGACCTGGGCAAGAGGCAGAGGCTGATTACGGACGATCAGGGTCAGCTGTTCCCACGCTTTACTCTATTTACCCGATCCTGAAAAGTGAATAGATGGTTAGCGCACAAAGACGGTGCCCCGCCCCCCTATAGTCACGTACCTGACAGCTGGGGGCTACGATTCCCGTGAGAGCTCCCCCTGCTGGATTTACTGCCTTTGCCCTTGGTGGGTCTCCTCCGCCGGCCGGAGAGGGGTGCTGCGGGGGGGATAATGACAGCAGGGGGCACTTTGCCTAAAGCGGTGTACAGCCGTTCAATTTCCTGCTTCTGGCGGCTGTGTAACTCCTGGATTTCCTTGAGGTGCCTGTAGAGAAAGAGAAACATCAACCTCACCCTGTGGGAGTAACGCAAGTCTTGGCGAGACCGTGAGTGCACGCCCAGTAACAATCTGTTTAATGGAATTGCAATTTTAACTTTTCTCAGTCAGTTACTAGGGGACACTGGAACATGCAGACACTGGGGTATAGACGGGTGGCTATAGGGAGCCTGGCACAAAGCTATCAGAGTGTTTAACCAAGACTATATTCTTCATGCTGCAAAATTCCCATCTGTCTTATACCAGGCTGCGGGGTATATCGCAAGTAATGAACCGGGCACTCACTTGTCCCGCAGTCTCCGTAACTCCTTCTTCAGGTCCTCATCTTCTATATCAGACTCGTTGTCACTGCTCAAGTACGAGGAGTTAAAGGAGTTGCTGAGACTCTGCAGGCTGACCTTAGCGCTCAGGTGGTGTTGTGTGACCGGGCTCCCTGGGCTGTCGTCATGGGTCCCTCTGGGCGGGTCACTCAGAGTGGCCGAAGACTCTGGATGGGAAGAGGGCCCGTTCAGATGTGGCTGAGTCTTTGGAGAAGACGCTCGGGGGGGCTCTACCTGCCCGACTGAAAGTTCATCCTGGGCCCGAGACACAGAAAAGCGGCCAACTTTGTCTGCGGTGGAAGTGGAGACCTGAAATCGCCCCACCTGAACTGACTGCTTGGGGGAAGGGCTACGCAGAGGAAACTGGGAGGGTACAATACCATCCACTATGTCCAATGAGCCGGCAGCACGGTGCTGGTGCTTCACCAGGGTGCCCTCTGGGCTGCTGCAGGAGCCGGATGAGGAGGAGCTCGAAGAAGAGGTGGATGAAGACTCCAGTTGTGGATCGTCGCTCTTCTTCAGCGCATCCTCTGCTGCTACAGAGACCTGGAGAAACAGACACTCCATAAGCTGCTTACAATAAGGTGGTTATCATCACAGAGCACTTGGGGCAATATGTCCCATATATAGTAAAGTACATTAAACGGTCAAAATTATGCAAATGAAAATAAAAACCACCGCTCCCAACTATAATATCTGCATAAGACGACTGGCGATAAACAAGTGGATATTACGGTCACCATTACCCAGCACAGAACAGAATGATGGTGCAGCGCTGGACACTCACCTGGAAACGCCCCATTTTTAGGACCCCCGCACTGGCGCCCGCTTCTCCTTTGGCTCTTACCGGCTCTGCTGAAACTTCACAGAAAACAGCAACATCACAAACTGATCATTAACATTTGGGAGGCCACGACCTCTCACTGCCAACCCCAGCCATGTCCACAGACCCTTCCCAGGTGCCCACTCCCCTCCTGCAACCACCCGCTTTCCCAGGTGCCCCGAATGTGGGAATATTTAAAATCTCATGTAGAAAATTATGATCACTATTAATTATGAGATGACCCCATGGGTCAGAGAGCTGACGTTAACGACTCCAAGCTGGAAGAGGAGGTTCAGGCTCTAAAGACCGAACGGAGCAAAGATGCCACCCCCTGCTACTTCAATGAGCAACATTTGAAAGGGTTATACTGCGGCCGCTGTGACCGGGGACGGGCGCTGCTTACCATCTGCGGGAGGCTGTGAAGACGAGCTCGCCGATCCGGTTACATTCGTGCTGTCAGCACCTGGCAGAGCCTTAAAAAACAAAAATGTTCCTTTGAGCTATAGGTCCCGGGCACTGCAATGCCAGAGGAAAGCTCAAACACACAACGGCAGGGGGGCAGCTGTACCCTTTGAAACCCCGTCCCAAGCGGGCAGCGCACACAAACGGGGTCTGAGGGATTATACGGGCCCTGTACATCGATACCGTGTGGATAGATGGCTGGAGGAGGCTATTGTCTGTGAACTTTACATACTATGGCGATTTACAGTCCCCGACATTAAAAACTGGTGTCTCTTACATTATCTGAGCCTTGTTAAACGCATACAAACCAGCGGCTCACTGCTCATGTGTGATGTAATAGCAGCACCTGGCGGCACCTGATATGATTGGGGGAGGGGGTATAACGCATCATGACATATGACCCCTTATGCGCCTTATTCCAGTGGCCTATAAAAAGCCAGCTGAGTGTTAGTAGCTATGGGTCTCGCACAGTCACCCGCCCAGACGTCACACTCACACAGCCGGGTGCAGATGGCCCGGGGACAGTGTCGGGGCTCAACGTTCTTCTCAACTGGAAATCCAGATCTTCCAGAGGCTGCTGGGACTGTAATGAGAAGCAGCGAGGGGTCATGGTCTATCCTAAGCGGAGTAGGGACACAGAGAATAACCTGCAGCGCTAGTTCTTCCTTAGCTGAAGGGGTGATGGGGTAAGTCGGAGAGGAAGAAGATAGGACATGCACAGATCAGGGCTCATTCATCAAGAAGTTATATGAAGGAGAGGAGGCTCATGCTGCACCTGAGTTAGTGAAGGTCCTGGGAGAGGCGGAAGCTGTTCCCCAGACGGACTGCCTACTGCGCTCTCTGCCCCGGACAGGACCACCTACAGGACAGGGAGAGTCAGCGCCATCAGACAGGCAGTATATACACATAACCTCTTTCTACGTCACCTGCCATTGGCCTCATTCACTATTCCAGTCTTATAACAATGCCTGACAAATGCCCACCCCAAATACATTCTGTACAACTTAATGCAGCCGCAGTCTGGTGTAGAGGAGTATGCTGAAACATGGACATCTAGGTGGACAGCGCTGTTCTGTGGGGTGCACCAACCTTCATGAGGATACAGCCCATCCATTCTCCTAACGCTAACCTGTGACCGCATACGCTGCGTTCTCATGGCGCGCTACAGAACCAGGCTCTCATGAATGTTGTCTCCACACATAGGGGCAGATTTATTAACCTGGAGATGGCATAAGGAAGTGATAAACCAGTGATAAATGCAAGTGGATAAACGCACAAGCCAATCAGCTAACTGTTCATTTACATATTGGATCTGATTGGCTGGTGCATTTATCACCTTGCACTTATCACTGGTTTATCACTTCCTTATGCCTTTCTCCAGGTTAATACATCTGCCTCTGACTGAGGAGGCACAGAACATGCGGCCCCACTACCGACCGGTCAGTGACTAGCTAGGAGTACGTATGTTATACAAGAGTGATCGCGGACTATACTACAGCCCCACTCCCCATCCCATCATGCAATGCAGCTGGCTAAGAGGACACAGAGATAGGATAAGGTGGACATAGCCGGCCTGGCCGTAAGATTTAGATTAGAAGTCAGCATTCCGGTTAGTCCTGTGAAAAATAGGAAACTGATTCCCGATTTACCCCCCACATTCCTGCATAGGATGCACATGGCCAATGTACTTATCCGAGTGATAGGCAGAGTTCATTTACATCCCCTCGTCCCTATACTTTAATAAACAGGGGGGCAGATGTATTAACCTGGAGACGGCATAAGGAAGTGATAAACCAGTGATATGTGCAAGGTGATAAAGCCACCAGCCAATCAGCTCCAATATGTAAATTAACAGTTATGATCTGATTGGCCGGTGCCTTTATCACCTTGCACATATCACTGGTTTATCACTTCCTTGTGCCTTCTCCAGGTTAATACATCTGCCCCACTGTTACTAGAGAGCATATAAAAGTGGAGGAACAGGAAAACCTGAGAATGTGTCTGATAGGAGAACCGTACATTTTTATCTTAATAACCTCTCCGTTCCGGATGTAACAACATCAAGTCCCATCGCTAGTCTATAAAAATGTGTTTCCTCCTGCAGCCCTGGTGTGCGGGTGCAGACGCTTAACCTGCGCCAGCTGGGAGGAGACTGCCGACGTTACAGACTGTGCTGCCGCCAACAAAGGATCGGAGACTGCGTAACGAGTATTTTAATGAACCGTTAAACCCACGCCCACTTTACTCGCGAGCAAAAATAGTGGCAGGAAAATGGCGTTACCTCACGAAAGAAGAACAATTCCAGAGACAAGCTAAAGGGAAATTTTCCGTTCCTCCCATTTTATAGAACATCCCGCTGGGGATTGTGGCCAAACGTTACATGTTATACACAACCTGTCTGTACCAAATGTTTACAAATGGAAAGTTAAAAGACAACTTACCGGTACTCTACTGAGTGGGGGCTTTGAGGAAGGGGTCCCAGCTTTCCCCGTGGTTGCAGGGGCAACTGCAGCCGACGCATAAGTGACGGGAGTAACAGCTTGTCCAGGGGTCTGGCCCTGGGCCAGGGTAGGCACACCAGATGGTCCCAGGGGTAAGCTGGTGGGTGGTGCAGTGGCTGTAGGCTTGGCCTGGGATGAGACGGTGGCTGGTGGAGGACCGGGTAAGGGAACTCCTTCCACTGCACCACCGGTAGCTTCTTGTGGTGTGAGTCCGTGAGGAGCCCCCACACTCCCATGCTCGCTGAACAGCGACCTCAGCTTCTCCTCCAGAGTCTTGATATCATCAATCCCGGGCTTCGTTAAACTGTCCGTATCGCCCTCAACTGAGTGGGCATGAGGCAGACTGGGTGCAGGGGTGGACTGTGTTTGAGTAAGTGGCAAGGTGTGCTGTACATTAGGCAGGCTGGGCACTTGGTGGCCTACGGGTACAGCCCCAGGCAATGGAACTTGAGAAGACACAGGTGTGGCCACAGCTCCACCTGCTACAGATACAACAGGAGTTGTAGTCACACCCAGGGGAAGGTGTGTAGGATGAACGAGAGGCGGATTTCCAACCATTGTGACGTTCCCTTCTTCCGCAGGTGCATAGGTGAGTGGAGCAGAGATAGGCAGAGACATTCCGGTTGTACTGGCAACGGCGGTGACCTCCGCCGGCTTCTTGCCACTCTCTAGATGAGAGGCACTGACTGGGACACTCACCACAAAGCTCGGAGCTGAAGTGCTGCTACTCAGTTGGACTTGTGTCGGCGTTGCGGTACTTGGTACAACCGGAGCTGACACAGAGGTGTGCGGCACGGTTCCAGCTATGCTTACCACCGGCTGCGGCAGAGGAGGGGAGGTCAGGGTCTGTGGCATTGTCCCAGTGGTACCGACAATGGGAACAGACTGTGTGGGGGGTGAGGTCACTGTTCCAGGTCCTACAGGGACTCCCACAACCAGCGGCAACGTAGGAACAGAAGTTACAGGTTGCGGAGTAGCCGTGGACACCGGCACACCAGTTATTACTCCTGTGGCAATCGGCTGAGTAGGCAGAGCAGTGACTGGGGGCGCCGTGCTTGGCACACTGGTGTGCGCAGGAGTCCTTGTAACACCGTCACCAAGCGATGGCTGCTGGACTCCAGACTGGGAGGTGCTGGGCGCTGCTATCGGGGGTAGTGAAGGTCCCGTTACGTTGGCAGCAAAGGTCCCAGCGAGCGTGGTGAGAGACGGTGGGAATGGAGGCCCAGTTTGGTTAAAGATGGGTGGAGCTGTGCTGGGCCCCTCGGTCATCTGTGCCTGTCGCAGCTCTGCAAACGCACTGTGCAGACTGACGGAGGAAGCCGAGTGTGAGAGGTTCATGCCGGGCACGTGAGAGGCTGGAACTGGAAATAAAGGAATATTAAATTAATGAAGGGACAAATCACATCCCAGAGTTTGCCCTTAGTAAGTATGGCACTCACCGCTCAGCTGGGGGTCCTGCGAGGAGTTGCTGAAGAACGTGGGCTCTCGCAATCGACTCTCTGGGACCGGGCTGACGATGAAGCGTCTCCCAGCAGAGTGAACCACCTGAGTGTTGAGGCAAGGAACAAAATCTGGAGCGGGGGGGAAGGGAAGGGAGAGAGGCACAACGTCAGAAAGCTACGCGTCTATATTACATCCAGGTTTGATCGATTCTGTTGCAAGGAGGGGCAGCTTTGTAAGAGCCTAAGAAAAACATATGCAGTACACTTGGATAGTCCTGTCCCCTTTGTGGCCTCTAGGAGGCAGAATCAGACAATACATTGCGCTTCCCAGCTGCACACCTTGCAGGTTCCAGTTATACAGGAAATTCCCATCACAGATGGGATGATTAAACAGGGCAGAGAAGAGATAAATAAATGAGGGCTTCTTACCAGCTCTCTGGGGCAAGTAATACACTGGATCCGGCTTCCTGAACTCCCCCTCCAGCTTCTAGAGTGAGAAAATAAGAATTTACTCACCGGTAATTCTATTTCTCATAGTCCGTAGTGGATGCTGGGACTCCGTAAGGACCATGGGGAATAGCGGCTCCGCAGGAGACTGGGCACAACTATAAAGAAAGCTTTAGACTACTGGTGTGCACTGGCTCCTCCCACTATGACCCTCCTCCAGACTTCAGTTAGGATACTGTGCCCGGAAGAGCTGACACAATAAGGAAGGATTTTGAATCCCGGGTAAGACTCATACCAGCCACACCAATCACACCGTATAACTCGTGATACTATACCCAGTTAACAGTATGATAACAACTGAGCCTCTCAACAGATGGCTCAACAATAACCCTTTAGTTAAGCAATAACTATATACAAGTATTGCAGACAATCTGCACTTGGGATGGGCGCCCAGCATCCACTACGGACTACGAGAAATAGAATTACCGGTGAGTAAATTCTTATTTTCTCTGACGTCCTAAGTGGATGCTGGGACTCCGTAAGGACCATGGGGATTATACCAAAGCTCCCAAACGGGCGGGAGAGTGCAGATGACTCTGCAGCACCGAATGGGCAAACTCTAGGTCCTCCTCAGCCAGGGTGTCAAACTTGTAGAATTTAGCAAACGTGTTTGACCCCGACCAAGTAGCTGCTCGGCAAAGTTGAAGAGCCGAGACCCCTCGGGCAGCCGCCCAAGAAGAGCCCACCTTCCTCGTGGAATGGGCTTTCACTGATTTAGGATGCGGCAGTCCAGCCGCAGAATGTGCAAGCTGAATCGTACTACAGATCCAGCGAGCAATAGTCTGCTTTGAAGCAGGTGCACCCAACTTGTTGGGCGCATACAGGATAAAGAGCGAGTCAGTCTTTCTGACTCCAGCTGTACTGGAAACATAAGATTTTCAGGGCCCTGACTACGTCCAACAACTTGGAAGCCTCCAAGTCTTTTGTAGCCGCAAGACCACGATAGGTTGGTTCAGATGAAAAGCCGATACCACTTTGGGGAGAAACTGGGGACGAGTCCTCAATTCTGCCCTATCCATATGGAAAATCAGATAAGGGCTTTTACATTACAAAGCCGCCAATTCTGATACACGCCTGGCCGAAGCTAAGGCCAAAAACATGACCACTTTCCACGTGCGATATTTCAAATCCACGGTTTTCAGTGGCTCAAACCAATGTGACTTTAGGAAATCCAACACCACGTTGAGATCCCAAGGTGCCACTGGAGGCACAAAAAAGGGCTGAATATGCAGCACTCTCTTAACAAAAGTCTGAACTTCAGGTAGTGAAGCCAGTTCTCTCTGGAAGAAAATCGATAGAGACGAAATCTGGACCTTAATGGAACCCAATTTAAGGCCCATAGTCACCCCTGACTGTAGGAAGTGCAGGAAAAGGCCCAGCTGAAATTCCTCCGTTGGGGCCTTCCTGGCCTCACACCACGCAACATATTTTCGCCATATGCGGAGATAATGGTTTGCGGTTACTTCTTTCCTAGCTTTAATCAGCGTAGGAATGACTTCCTCCGGAATGCCCTTTTCCTTCAGGATCCGGTGTTCAACCGCCATGCCGTCAAACGCAGCCGCGGTAAGTCTTGGAACAGACAGGGCCCCTGCTGCAGCAGGTCTTGTCTGAGCGGTAGAGGCCATGGGTCCTCTGAGATCATTTCTTGAAGTTCCGGGTACCAAGCTCTTCTTGGCCAATCCGGAACAATGAGTATAGTTCTTACTCCTCTTCTCCTTATTATCCTCAGTACCTTTGGTATGAGAGGAAGAGGAGGGAACACATAAACCGACCGGTACACCCACGGTGTCACTAGAGCGTCCACAGCTATCGCCTGCGGGTCTCTTGACCTGGCGCAATACTTTTCTAGCTTTTTGTTTAGGCGGGACGCCATCATGTCCACCTGTGGCCTTTCCCAACGGTTTACAATCATTTGAAAGACTTCTGGATGAAGTCCCCACTCTCCCGGGTGGAGATCGTGCCTGCTGAGGAAGTCTGCTTCCCAGTTGTCCACTCCCGGAATGAACACTGCTGACAGTGCTAACACGTGATTTTCCGCCCATCGGAGAATCCTTGTGGCTTCTGCCATCGCCGTCCTGCTTCTCGTGCCGCCCTGTCGGTTTACATGGGCGACCGCCGTGATGTTGTCTGACTGGATCAGTACTGGCTGGTTTTGAAGCAGGGGTTTTGCCTGACTTAGGGCATTGTAAATGGCCCTTAGTTCCAGAATATTTATGTGCAGGGAAGTCTCCTGACTTGACCATAGTCCTTGGAAGTTTCTTCCCTGTGTGACTGCCCCCCAGCCTCGAAGGCTGGCATCCGTGGTCACCAGGACCCAGTCCTGTATGCCGAATCTGCGGCCCTCTTGAAGATGAGCACTCTGCAGCCACCACAGCAGAGACACCCTGGTCCTTGGAGACAGGGTTATCAGCCGATGCATCTGAAGATGCGATCCGGACCACTTGTCCAACAGGTCCCACTGAAAGGTTCTTGCATGAAACCTGGCGAATGGAATAGCTTCGTAGGAAGCTACCATCTTTCCCAGGATCCGCGTGCAGTGATGCACAGACACCTGTTTTGGTTTTAGGAGGCCTCTGACTAGAGATGACAGCTCCTTGGCCTTCTCCTCTGGGAGAAACACTTTTTTCTGTTCTGTGTCCAGAACCATCCCCAGGAACAGTAGACGTGTCGTAGGGACAAGCTGTGACTTTGGAATGTTTAGAATCCAGCCGTGCTGTTGTAGCACCTCCCGAGATAGTGCTACCCCGACCAACAACTGCTCTCTGGACCTCGCCTTTATCAGGAGATCGTCCAAGTACGGGATAATTAAAACTCCCTTCTTTCGAAGGAGTATCATCATTTCGGCCATTACCTTGGTAAAGACCCTCGGAGCCGTGGATAGACCGAACGGCAACGTCTGGAATTGGTAATGACAATCCTGTACCACAAATCTGAGGTACTCCTGGTGAGGATGGTAAATGGGGACATGCAGGTAAGCATCCTTGATGTCCAGTGATACCATGTAATCCCCCTCGTCCAGGCTTGCAATAACCGCCCTGAGCGATTTCATCTTGAACTTGAATTTTTATATATATGTGTTCAAGGATTTCAAATTTAAAATGGGTCTCACCGAACCGTCCGGTTTCGGTACCACAAACATTGTGGAATAGTAACCCCGTCCTTGTTGAAGTAGGGGTACCTTTACTATCACCTGTTGTGAATACAGCTTGTGAATTGCCTGCAACACTGCCTCCCTGCCTGAGGGAGTGGTTGGCAAGGCAGATTTGAGGAAACGGCGGGGGGGGAGACGTCTCGAATTCCAGCTTGTACCCCTGAGATACTATCTGAAAAATCCAGGGATTCACCCGTGAGCGAGCCCACTGATTGCTGAAATATTTGAGACGGGCCCCCACCGTACCTGGCTCCGCCTGTGGAGCCCCAGCGTCATGCTGTGGACTTAGAGGAAGCGGGGGAGGACTTTTGCTCCTGGGAACTGTCTGTATGCTGCAGCTTTTTTCCCCTACCTCTGCCTCTGGGCAGAAAGGACGCGCCTTTAACCCGCTTGCCCCTATTGGGCCGAAAGGACTGTACCTGATAATACGGTGCTTTCTTTGGCTGTGAGGGAACATGGGGTAAAAATGTAGACTTCCCAGCTGTTGCTGTGGAAACGAGGTCCGAGAGACCATCCCCGAACAACTCCTCACCCTTATAAGGCAGAACTTCCATGTGCCTTTTGGAATCTGCATCTCCTGTCCACTGCCGAGTCCATAACCCTCTCCTGGCAGAAATGGACATTGCACTAATTTTGGATGCCAGCCGGCAAATATCCCTCTGTGCATCCCTCATGTATAAAAGTGCGTCTTTTATATGCTCTACGGTTAGCAATATAGTGTCCCTGTCTAGGGTATCAATATTTTCTGACAGGGAATCTGACCATGCAGCTGCAGCACTGCACATCCATGCTGAAGCAATAGCTGGTCTCAGTATAACACCTGTGTGTGTATATATAGATTTCAGGATAGCCTCCTGCTTTCTATCAGCAGATTCCTTCAGGGCGGCCGTATCCGGAGACGGTAGTGCCACCTTCTTTGACAAGCGTGTGAGCGCTTTATCCACCCTAGGAGATGTTTCCCAACGTGACCTATCCTCTGGCGGGAAAGGGTACGCCATTAGTAACCTCTTAGAAATTACCAGCTTCTTATCAGGGGAAGCCCACGCTTCTTCATACACTTCATTTAACTCCTCAGATGGAGGAAAAGCTACTGGTAGTTTTTTCTCTCCAAACATAATACCCTTTTTTGTGGTACCGGGGGTAACATCAGAAATGTGCAACACATTTTTCATTGCCTCAATCATGTAACGTGTGGCCCTACTGGAAGTTACATTAGTCTCATCGTCGTCGACACTGGAGTCAGTATCCGTGTCGACATCTGTGTCTGCCATCTGAGGTAGCGGGCGTTTTAGAGCCCCTGATGGCTTTTGAGACGCCTGGGCAGGCACAGGCTGAGAAGCCGGCTGTCCCACATTTGATATGTCGTCAAACCTTTTATGCAAGGAGTCGACACTGTCGCGTAATTCCTTCCACAGCACCATCCACTCAGGTGTCGACCCCGCAGGGGGTGACATCACATTTACAGGCATCTGCTCCGCCTCCACATAAGCCTCCTCATCAAACATGTCGACACAGCCGTACCGACACACCGCAAACACACAGGGAATGCTCTGACAGAGGACAGGACCCCACAAAGCCCTTCGGGGAGACAGAGAGAGAGTATGCCAGCACACACCAGAGTGCTATATAACACAGGGATCCCACTATAAATGAGTGTTTTCCCTTATAGCTGTTTTTTATATATATATATATATATATATATATATATATATATATATATATATATCCTGCGCCTAAATTTAGTGCCCCCCCTCTCTTTTTTACCCTTCTGTAGCTTACAGACTGCAGGGGAGAGCCAGGGAGCTTCCTTCCAGCGGAGCTGTGAGGGAAACATGGCGCCAGTGTGCTGAGGGAGATGGCCCCGCCCCTTTTCCGGCTGACTTCTCCCGCTTTTTCTGGAATACTGGCAGGGGTATTTTTACATCTATATAGCCTCTAGGACTATATATGATGTAGATTTGCCAGCCAAGGTGTCTTATATTGCCCCCCCCCCCCAGCACCCATCAGTGACCGGAGTGTGAGGTGTACATGAGGAGCAATGGCGCACAGCTGCAGTGCTGTGCGCTACCTTGGTGAAGACCGAAGTCTTCTGCCGCCGATTTTCCGGACCTCTTCATGCTTCTGGCTCTGTATGGGGTATGGGGGACGGCGGCGCGGCTCCGGGAACGAACACCAAGGTCGGGTCCTGCGGTCGATCCCTCTGGAGCTAATGGTGTCCAGTAGCTTAAGAAGCCCAAACTACCACCTGTTAGGTAGGTTCGCTTCTTCTCCCCTTAGTCCCTCGCTGCAGTGAGTCTGTTGCCAGCAGATCTCACTGTAAAATTAAAAACCTAAATATACTTTCTTTCTAGGAGCTCAGGAGAGCCCCTAGTGTGCATCCAGCTTAGCCGGGCACAAGATTCATTCTGAAGTCTGGAGGAGGGTCATATGGGAGGAGCCAGTGCACACCAGTAGTCTAAAGCTTTCTTGATCGTTGTGCCCAGTCTCCTGCGGAGCCGCTATTCCCCATGGTCCTTACGGAGTCCCAGCATCCACTTAGGACGTCAGAGAAAACAGTGTTATGGACCAGGAGTCCTCAGCCGGTGTAAGAGTGACAGTACCACAGGGGTACATGTTGCCACTACCTGGGACTCGGGGTAATTTAGCTGCAGACTCTTCGCCTCCTGCTCTCCTTCTGGCTCCACATTGACGTAGTCGCTCAGCATCTCATCCGCCTTCTCGATGATGTCTCTCACCTGCTCCACAAAGGAGTCTCGCTCTGTGGCCAGGATGAACACATTCTGCACCTGGGGACGGAAGAGCAGACGTGCCGATAAGACTGGCATTGACACCACAGACCCTCTCCAGATAACAGCAGAAGATTAGACAACTCACCATTATAGAGGCAATTTCCTCCGGATTGTCCCCATCCAGGTCAAATTTGAAGGTGACCATCTTACGGTTGTGGGTCTCCAACTGGCACTCTACCACCCGGTCACCTTTGTTTGATACCTACAAGAGAACATAAACCGTGCTTGGTAATGGGGCAGAGGTCACACTCACACAGAGTTCAACCGGCTGTAGCAGCATTTCCCAAATCCAGTCCTCTGAGAAATCAGACTAGTCATGTTTTTCAGGTCTCCTCGGTGAGCCACAAGTGGAGTAATTAGCACCACCACCTGTGGATCTTGATCATTTGTCAACCAGCGTTGAATACACCTGTGCTCCGGAACAGGGATCTGCAAGGATCTGGAAAACATGCACTGCTAGGAGTTCCCTGAGGAAATACGGATTTAGACTGCCTTATGTATGGCAGCTAACTGGAGTACATAAGTGGCCTGGGTACCTGAGCCACAAGAGGCTGAACGCGACCGTGGGAACAGCTTTAAAGGGGACATTAAAGCAATTTTCCTGCAGGGACAGTCTGAGTCGCAAGTATCTGAGAAAAGGATTTAATAATAGAGCAATCCCTCTCTCTCTCTCTCATCAGCTCTAGAAAAACACAGGATACCACAAAACCACCAACAGGTTGGTAGAGGAGAGACCCCACAGGTGGACACATGTAAGGAATAGGCTTCCACTTTCCAAGCATACCAGTTGCCAGACTGTCCCTATACCAGTACATGGAAAAAAGTCCAGGGGATTCAGTGTTCTATGGACAGGGGGGAATGGACGTGAATGTGGATGGTCTTGGCTCCTGCCCAATGAACCCCACAATCCATAGAAGGATATGAATTACTCGCCCAATCTGGTGTCAGGAACCTACACTTTCACTCACTGCATTTCCAAAGACTAGGGAACATTGTAACATAGACACCACCTGAAATGAGGATAATGTAATACATGTTAGACGGAGCACTAGCAACTTATAACAGGACAGCGGCCATCTACCAAAGTTTGGATGATGAATATACAGTAATTTGATACAAGCCAAGTAAATAAAAACAACAGTCCATTGTCTGCAATCAACTGAAGAACAATGAGCTTTGTTACAATGTCGTGTGACACAGTCTTCTGTAACAGCCACTAGATGGCACCATCTGCTGATTCTTAACACAGGAATGTAGTATTACCACAACAAAGCACATCATTAGTTTTGTTGGGGTTTTTTTTGTACCTAACATTTCCCTGAACAACACTAGTGACATAATAAGAGGAGGAGGAAGGAGGGAGGAGGAAGAAGGAGGAGGAAGAAGAAAGAAGAAGAGTGAGGTCAGTGCAGCAGGATCTTACATTAAGAATTCTAAGTTTAGGGCGGGTAGTTTTATCCTGCCGCGAGCGGCTGCGCACAGACTTTCGGTAGTGCCGTTTGGTGGTGCGTCCTTCGTGTCTACCGCTACCGCCCTCGTTTCCATCACTGAGCCCAGATGCCACGTCAGAGTGGGCACTGCAAGACAAAAACAGGGGGAGTAACAATTTAGAAAGGGGACCTCAAAACAAGAGCACAAACTGAATTTAGCCGAGCACAAAACCATTGTCCTCATTACCTGTCCATGGAGGAAACCAGCTGGGTGGTCTGAGGGGGCCCAGCCTCCGCAGGCGCAGTTTGAGTAACACTTTGGGGGCCCTGCAAGAAAATAAAATAAAAATTCAGAGCAATAAATTATCTGTTCAACGTGTGAGAAAGACTTTAAACGGCAGAATGGAAGGAAAACCCACCACAGCGCCCCCTAGCTTACTATCCATAAACATGCTATATCTAGCTGCACAGCAAGCAGTGCCACGGTGAGGAAGAACGCATTTCACCAGCATAAGTGTAAGTGCGCCACTCCATGGCGGGTGCCAGTGACATGCTGGTGGAAGAGCTGGCAGCAAGTGGCAGACTCACTTTCCAGCAGAAAGACCAGTGACCGTATGGCCTCCACAAAATCAAATCATCCTTCTGCAAGAGAAAGTCACCAATTAGCCTGGAATCTGACCGGCATGAAGGGGCGTTTGCGGCAGAATGTGGGCAGAGATCATGGCTACGGCTAATGACCTGACCCCCCAGATGTGTTGTTCCGCCACGTCTAAAAGTCCTATATAATAAGAATTTACTTACCGATAATTCTATTTCTCGGAGTCCGTAGTGGATGCTGGGGTTCCTGAAAGGACCATGGGGAATAGCGGCTCCGCAGGAGACAGGGCACAAAAAGTAAAGCTTTCCGATCAGGTGGTGTGCACTGGCTCCTCCCCCTATGACCCTCCTCCAGACTCCAGTTAGGTACTGTGCCCGGACGAGCGTACACAATAAGGGAGGAATTTTGAATCCCGGGTAAGACTCATACCAGCCACACCAATCACACTGTACAACCTGTGATCTGAACCCAGTTAACAGTATGATAACAGCGGAGCCTCTGAAAAGATGGCTCACAACAACAATAACCCGATTTAGTTAGCAATAACTATGTACAAGTATTGCAGATAATCCGCACTTGGGATGGGCGCCCAGCATCCACTACGGACTCCGAGAAATAGAATTATCGGTAAGTAAATTCTTATTTTCTCTATCGTCCTTGTGGATGCTGGGGTTCCTGAAAGGACCATGGGGATTATACCAAAGCTCCCAAACGGGCGGGAGAGTGCGGATGACTCTGCAGCACCGAATGAGAGAACTCCAGGTCCTCTTTTGCCAGGGTATCAAATTTGTAGAATTTTACAAACGTGTTCTCCCCCGACCACGTAGCTGCTCGGCAAAGTTGTAATGCCGAGACCCCTCGGGCAGCCGCCCAAGATGAGCCCACCTTCCTTGTGGAATGGGCCTTAACAGATTTAGACTGTGGCAGGCCTGCCACAGAATGTGCAAGTTGAATTGTGCTACCAATCCCACGAGCAATCGACTGCTTAGAAGCAGAAGCACCCAGCATTGTTGGGTGCATACAGGATAAACAGCAAGTCAGATTTCCTGACTCCAGCCAACCTGGAAACTATATTTTCAGGGCCCTGATAACATCCAGCAACTTGGAGTCCTCCAAGTCCCTAGTAGCCGCAGGTACCACAATAAGCTGGTTCAGGTGAAACGCTGACACCACCTTAAGGAGAAACTGGGGACGAGTCCGCAGCTTTGCTCTGTCCGAATGGACAATCAGATATGGCTTTGTGAGATAAAGCCGCCAATTCTGACACTCGCCTGGCCGAGGCCAGGACCAACAGCATGGTCATTTTCCATGTGAGATATATCAAATCCACAGATTTGAGTTGTTTAAACCAATGTGATTTTTTAGGAATCCCAAAACTACGTTGAGATCGCCCAGTGCCACTGGAGACATCAAAGGGGCTGTATATGCAGTACTCCCTTAACAACTTCTGGACTTCAGGAACTGAAGCCAATTTCTTTCTGGAAGAAAATCAACAGGCCGAAATTTGAACCTTAATGGACCCAATTTGAGACCCATAGACACTCCTGTTTGCAGGAAATGTAGAAATTAACCTAGTTGAAATTCTTCCGTGGAGCCTTCCTGGACTCACACCCTGGCACATATTTTCACCTAAGTGGTGATAATGTTGTGCGGTCACCTCCTTCCTGGCTCTGACCAGGGTAGGGATGACCTCTTCCGGAATGCCTCTTTCCCTTAGGATCCGGCGTTCACCCGCCTTGGCGTCAACGCAGCTGCGGTAAGTCCCGGAACAGACACGGTTCTTGCCGAATCAAGACCCTTCTTAGTATCTCTTGAAGTTCCGGGAACCAAGTCCTTCTTGGCCAAACCGGAGCCACGAGTATAGTTCTTACTCCTCTCCTTCCTATCATTTTCAATACATTGGGTATGAAAAGCAGAGGATGGAACACATACACCGACTGGTACACCGACGGTGTTACCAGAGCGTCCCAGCTATTGCCTGAGTGTCTCTTGACCTGGCGCTTCAGGTGGGACGCCATCATAACCACCTTTGGTCTTTCCCAACGGTTTACAATCATGTGGAAACTTCCAGATTAAGTTTCCACTTTTCCGGGTGGAATTCATTTATGCTGAGGAAATCTTCCCAGTTGCCCACTCCCGGAATGAACACTGCTGACAGTGTTATCACATGATTTTCCGCCCAGCGAAGAATCCTTGCTGTCATTGCCCTCCTGCTTCTTGTGTCGCCCCGTCTGATAACGTGGGCGACCGCCATGATGATGTCCTACTGGATCAGCACCGGTTGACTTTGAAGCAGGAGTCTTCCTAGGCTCAGAGCATTGTAAATTGCCCTTAGCTCCAGTATATTCATGTGGAGAGAAGTCTCCAGACTTGACCACACTTCCTTGGAAATTTTTTCCCTGTGTGACTACTCCCCAGCCTCTCAGGCTGGTATCCGTGGTCCCCAGAACACAGTCCTGAATGCTGAGTGTGCTGCCCTCTAAAAGATGAGCACTCTGCAGCCCCCACAGAAGAGACACCCTTGTCCTTGGAGACAGGATTATCCGCTGATGCATCTGAAAATGCGATCCGGACCATTCGTCCAGCAAATCCCCTGAGATCTGCCGAATGGAATCGCTTCGTAAGAAGCCACCATTTTTCCCAGGACTCCTGTGCATTGATGCACTGATACTTGGCCTGGTTTTAGGAGGTTTCTGACTAGGTCGAATAACTCCTTGGCTTTTTCCTCCCGGAGGAACACCTTTTTCTGGACTATGCCCAGAATCATTCCTAGGAACAGCAGACGTATCGTCGGAAAACAGCTGCGATTCTTGGAATATTTAGAATCCAGTCGTGCTGTCGTAGAACTACTTTAGATAGTGCTCTTCCGACCTCCAACTGTTCTCTGGAACTTGCCCTTTTCAGGATATCGTCCAAGTAAGGGATAATTTAGATGCCTTTTTTCTTTGAAGAAACATCTTTTCGGCCATTACCTTGGTAAAAGGCCCGGGGTGCCGTGGATAATTCAAACGGCATCGTCTGAAACTGATATTGACAGTTCTGTACCACGAACCAGAGGTACCCTTGTTGAGAAGGGCAAATTTGGACATGGAGGTAATCCTTGATGTCCAGGGACACCATATAGTCCCCTTTTTTCCGGTTCGCTATCACTGCTCTGAGTGACTCCATCTCGATTTGAACCTTTTATGTAAGTGTTCAAAGATTTCAGTTTAGACTATGTCTCACCAAGCCGTCTGGCGTCAGTACCACAATATAGTGTGGAAAAATAATACCCTTTTCCTTGTTGTAGGAGGGGTACTTTGATTATCACCTGCTGGATATACAGCTTGTGAATTGTTTCCAATGCTGCCTCCCTGTCGGAGGGAGCCGTTGGTAAAGCAGACTTCAGAAACCTGCGAGGAGAAGATGTCTCGACTCTCCAATCTGTACCCCTGGGATAATACTTGTACTATCTAGGGGTCAACCTGCGAGTGATCCCACTGCGCGCTGAGACTCTTGAGACTACCCCCCCACCTTGAGTCCGCTTGCATGGCCCCAGCGTCATGCTGAGGACTTGGCAGACGCGGTGGAGGGCTTCTTTTCCTGGGAAGGGGCTGCCTGCTGCAGTCTACTTCCCTTACCTCTATGTCTGGGCAGATATGACTGGCCTTTTGCCTGCATGCCCTCATGGGAAAGGAAGGATTGAGGCTGAAAAGACGGTATCTTTTTCAGCTGAGATGTAACTTGGGGTAAAAAGGTTGGATTTCCCAGCTGTTGCCGTGGTCCCCAGGTCCGATGGACCGACCCCAACTAACTCCTTCCCTTTATACGGCAATACTTCCATGTGCCGTATGGGATCTGTATCACCTGACCACTGTCGTGTCCATGACATCTTCCGGGTGATATGGACAACGTACTTATCTTGATGCCAGAGAGCAAATATCCCTCTGTGCATCTCACGTACATATATATAGAATGCATCCTATTAAATGCTCTATATGAATAAAATATTTTCAGTCAGGGAATCCGACCAAGCCAACCCAGCACTGCATCTCCAGGCTGATGGCGATCGCTGGTCGCAGTATAACCACCGTATGTGTGTATATACTTTTTAGGATATCTTTCCAGCTTCCTATCAGCTGGCTCCTTGAGGGCGGCCGTATCTGGAGACGGTAACGCCACTTGATAAGCGTGTGAGCGCCTTATCACCCTAAGGGGTGTTTCCCAACGCGCCCTAATTTCTGGCGGGAAAGGGTATAACGCCAATATTTGCTATCGGGGTAACCCCACGCATCATCACACACTTCATTTTATTTTATCTGATTCAGGAAAAACTACAGGTAGTTTTTTCACTCCCACATAATACCCTTTTTTGTGGTACTTGTAGTATCAGAAATATGCAACACCTCCTTCATTGCCCTTAACGTGTGGCCCTAATGAGAAATACGTTTGTTTATTCACCGTCGACACTGGATTCAGTGTCCGTGTCTGTGTCTGTGTCGACCGACTGAGGTAAATGGGCGTTTTTAACGCCCCTGACGGTGTTTCTGAGACGCCTGGACCGGTACTAATAGTTTGTCGGCCGTCTCACGTCGTCAACCGACCTTGCAGCGTGTTGACATTCTCACGTAATTCCCTAAATAAGCCATCCATTCCGGTGTCGACTCCCTAGAGAGTGACATCACCATTACAGGCAATTTCTCCGCCTCCTCACCAACATCGTCCTCATACATGTCGACACACACGTACCGACACACAGCACACACACCGGGAATGCTCTGACAGAGGACAGGACCCACACTAGCCCTTTGGGGAGACAGAGGGAGAGTTTGCCAGCACACACCAAAACGCTATAATTATATAGGGACAACCTTATATAAGTGTTTTCCCTTATAGCATCTTTATATATATCTCAATATCGCCAAAATCAGTGCCCCCCCTCTCTGTTTTAACCCTGTTTCTGTAGTGCAGTGCAGGGGAGAGCCTGGGAGCCTTCTCTCCAGGCTTTCTGTGAGAGAAAATGGCGCTGTGTGCTGAGGAGATAGGCCCCGCCCCTTTTTCGGCGGGCTCGTCTCCCGCTATTTAGTGAATCTTGGCAGGGGTTAAATATCTCCATATAGCCTCTGGGGGCTATATGTGAGGTATTTTTCGCCAAAAAAGGTTTTCATTTGCCTCCCAGGGCGCCCCCCTCCCAGCGCCCTGCACCCTCAGTGACTGCCGTGTGAAGTGTGCTGAGAGGAAAATGGCGCACAGCTGCAGTGCTGTGCGCTACCTTTAGAAGACTGCAGGAGTCTTCAGCCGCCGATTCTGGACCTCTTCTTACTTCAGCATCTGCAAGGGGGCCGGCGGCGCGGCTCCGGTGACCATCCAGGCTGTACCTGTGATCGTCCCTCTGGAGCTGATGTCCAGTAGCCAAGAAGCCAATCCATCCTGCACGCAGGTGAGTTCACTCCTTCTCCCCTAAGTCCCTCGTTGCAGTGATCCTGTTGCCAGCAGGACTCACTGTAAAATAAAAAACCTAAGCTAAACTTTCTCTAAGCAGCTCTTTAGGAGAGCCACCTAGATTGCACCCTTCTCGGCCGGGCACAAAAATCTAACTGGAGTCTGGAGGAGGGTCATAGGGGGAGGAGCCAGTGCACACCACCTGATCGGAAAGCTTTACTTTTTGTGCCCTGTCTCCTGCGGAGCCGCTATTCCCCATGGTCCTTTCAGGAACCCCAGCATCCACAAGGACGATAGAGAAAAGCATTTACCGTCCTAGGACCGGTCTATATGCTGCAGTTGGTGACGCAATGGTCTTGGCATTCCTTCAACCAGGAGGTCCAAAGCAACCAAGTTCTGCAGATAACAGCTTTGGTGTCCTTGAGCGAGGTCTGCACTCTGGTATTACAGGTGGAAGACTCAAAAGGTGGAGAACGTCTTAATTTTACCCTAGTAGCAAATAAATGCACCCACCATACAATGTGTATACATAGGCACACACTGCATTAGGGCCTCCCAAGCTGCTTTCACTCATCATTAATGTTATACTCATTTCGGTCCCCATACAGGCAGTGGCATAACAGCGGCACCTTTTGTCGTTGGCCCTAATGGGACCCTGACACAAGAGGTACCTGGTGAGATTCTGGCCACTAAAGCTACCATCATACTAGCCCGTTATGTGCCTGTGTATAGTGCCCTCTGGACCTCTACATGTCACAGTCAGCAGCACGTGTGCTGAACTCCAGACATACAACCATGTGCTGCCCCTATAGAACACACTAGCGTCATGCCGAGAGCAATCACCCTGCACAGAAGTGCCTGGACGCTCCGACCACCCCGTCAAGCAGAGCGGAGGTGGGTGAAGAGGTTATGGGCCTCCAGCAAACAGGCCCTCCCTGCTCTAACCATCTGTGATGCCACATAGTAATCTGCGTTTGCTACATGATGTGACCGGTGATTATAAATCAGGTCTAGTCTTGGACAGGCGGGGAATCCACCGTGACGGTGATCTCTCTCGAGAAATAAAGGTCACGTGACGTTACAGAACACACAATTACAAAATAGTCTCCTCCAACGTTACGCGAGACAACAGACCACAGGGTGCTTGTAAGACGCGTCTGTATTTTATGTAACGTGGAGTGTAAAGTGAACGTAGCCGGCTACCTCTGTAACAGAATGTGGCAGATTCACAGGCACAGAGGCCGCAGGCTGCACGATCGTCCCGTTGCCGTCCAGGTAAGGCTGTGGTAGGCCAGGATGGTATCCGGGCTGTGGCAGGCACTCTGTGTAAGCGGTAGGGGACACGACTGGTGGAGGGTAGACTGAGGAAGGAGGTAGGCCCGTCTCCATTGGGAACTGAGATGGAACAGGAGGCTGGAAGCCCTGCGATAGGGACATAGGAAAAAGAAGTCACTGGATGAGCAACAAGTGCAAAAACACATTACCGAACAGAACACACACAAACATTCACTGCAGGACAAACGCTGGACTGTGTGCTAGCTGTGTCCCCAATACCAGTGCAAACACTAAAGCCATCTAAGCAGACATTTGCCTTCATTCAAGGGATATCCCCGATTCATTCAATAGTTGGTGACATGTGAGGAAACCATCAGTTCCCAGTCTGGCCTGCAGGTGGCAGTACCTGATATGCAGAGTCTTTTTGAGGCACCAGCAGCTCAGCAGCTTGTCCCAGGGTGGTTGGCAGAGCAACAGGCGGAGGCACAAGTTGTCGGGGGACAGGGGTTAAGTGTTGGAGAGCAACCGGAGTTATGTTACTTGAGGAAATAATTGCAGGGCCAGCCGGAAGCGCCGAAGCCTCCAAGGAATAGGATGGCAACCCTGATACTGGTTGTCCAAAGCCTGGTGACATTGGTACAGGAAGGGTTGGGAAGCCAGCGTGCATCACGGCAATGGGCACGGACAGTGGCAGCTGTGGGGCAGTAAATTGGGGGAGGAGCGGAAGGGCCACCAAAGGCTGCGCCAGTGGTAGGAACTGAGGCGGCAGGGAGGCAGCCGCAGTCGGGACAACGGCTGGGTATGGGATGGGCATGACTGCTGCAGGAACCACAGGCTCTCCATGGATAGCTGGTAAAGGCGGTGAGATGGGGAGCTGGCAATCAAGAACGTGTAAAAAAGAAAACAAATAAAAAGAAACGTACAGATGATTTTATATTTTAGCAAGCTAGGTTCAGAGAAGCAGGACCTGTACATATTAAATCAGGGACCAAATTCTAATGAAAGAAAAGTCAGCGTAAAGAGACGTGCAGGTAACAGGCAGGAGACGGAGGGGGGGGGGGGGAGGGACATGCTACGTCACTATATCTCACACACCTCTCCCAGCAGAGGTCACATGATGCAGGGGCAGCCATGAGAACCCAGCAAGAGCGCACGGTGTCTTCCTGCCTCTAACCATACAGGCCGCATGTTACATCAGAATACCTGCCCTCTTTATTACAATGATCCTACAGGGACAAGTCATGGCCTGTGTGATCCCTATTATGCTAAGGAGTGTGAGCAGAGCCGGCCTTATGCATAGGCAAACGCCTAGGGAATTTGGTAAGCTTAGGGGCACCAGCAGCTTCTGCTGATTAAAATGATATGTGGCATGCCTATATTCTGTGTATGACTGCGGCTGTATCTGCATATGAAATGCTACATTGCAGTGTATTCCTGGAAATCACTGTAATGTAGCATTTTCGTATGCAGATACAGCCGCACACAGAATATAGGCATGCTGCGTATCATTTTAATCAGCAAAAGCTGCTTGTGCATCCTAGCCACAAAGTAATGCAAATAATAAGATGCATTTTCATAAACAAAAGGCGCCCGACGTTAGCAGAGCTGCCAGCTGACTCATGCCAGGCATCTCCTGCAGAACTAGCGACGGTGCTAGGGGGCACCAGCCAAAATCTTGCCTAGGGCATCACATCATATTGATTAGGGCCGGCTCTGAGTGTGAGAATAACCATATAGGACACTTGTGCTGTTTCCACCATCTTACTGAAGGGCCACTAGCAAGACTTTCTTCTCACACGTTTAATATGCTTATGAGGAGGAAAACAAGAATGAATCACTACGTGTAAGGACCCTGCCTCAGCCCAGGTGCTAACCATACACAGACTTTATTTAAGATATTTAAAGCTGTACCATCTAAATATTAGCATTTACTAAGGCACCCACGTCCTGATCCCTGGGAGAGGCTGCGTCATGCTGCCATTTTTCCAATTGAGCTAACCAACCTTATGTGGCGGAGCGGTGGTCTTTGTGGAACCACATGCAGCGACCATCTGTGCACCAGGTAATACGTACTGCGTAGAATATCCCACAGGCCACCGCTACACCTGTAATCTATCCAATCTGGCAGAGTCGCCCAATAAAAACAGGTTGAATAAAGGAGACCCCCCCCATCCCCCACTGTGGTAAGTGACATGGCGGTAAGTTACCGACTGCAGTTGCTATTGGCCAGGTTGAGGGCATACCATGCAGGGAGGAGGGTGAGGGTGCGGAGGTAGAGCAGAGACAAAAAGGCAATCATGCAGCTAGGAGTTTAGCAGGACACACGGCCAAATTATAGGCATAAGATTTTCTGCAATTGGCAGGGTTAGGTGACAGGCGGGTGCAGGGTCTCCCCAGTCTGTAGACCAGTCTGTGGCAGGGAGTAGAACACTATCTGCCCATCCCTGGTGAACACAGCCTCTGTTCAACCGGTGTCCTAAACGTGAGCTGCGCGTGCAAAGGGTGGAACGTGCCAACACCCTCATTGGGAATCACTAACGTCTATTAGACCATGATCTGCATAGAAGGGAGTAATGGTCCCACACAAGATAGGTAACAATAAATGACACACTACGAGTATACCAGCTGGCATCTTTACATATTGGTTAACGTGACTTTAATCTCAGCGGTGTCACTTAGTCTGCCAAGTAGCAGAGCCGATCCCTCCTGTGTGTGTTTAGTATTGATCCCGTGTATGTCGCCATTTAATGACAAGACTGGGAGCTGGCGTTGTCATTGCTTGGATAATGTAGGAAAATGGGCAGTGTTAGACGTCACCAAGCTGAATACCCATTTCTGCCGAGTGCCAGTCATATACGCTTGGTCCTTCTGAAAGTGCGTGTTACCCGGTTAGCACTAGGACCTTTAACATAACGCTGTAAAATTACCGTTTCTGCACCAGACTATAATGAAACGTGTGGAAGACTAACTGAGCCATCTAGCCCGCGCCACTCACCTGGCTCCCTGTGGTGGCAGCAGCAGGAGTTTGGCCAATGACGGGTTGCGTTGGGGCGGACAAGCTGGAGGCGGGGGTTGGCATCTGATACTGGGGAAGTGGCTGATGCTGAACACCCTGAAACACAAAATGAAGCCAGTGATCACCCTGAAGACCCATGCAGAGGTGGCCCGTGTTTCTGCGCTGCAAGGAGAACCATCCCAAATGTCAGGGGATAGTTACTACACCTCTGTAGACCAAACTCTGCATTAACAAACAACATCCCCCCCACGTCAGGCGCTAGAACCTCTCCTGCAGTATGCAATCCGACCTGTGTCGACGGGCTGTCGGTGCAGGTAAGTATTTTGAACTCACAACCCTCTAGAACTCCAGATTTCCCCTGTAAAGATAAGCAGGTGGTGCCTGATATGGGGATACTGTCCTGTTTATCACTCACCTGTGTATGGGACGCAGGCTGGGTGCCGACACCCGTCGGCACAGACGTAGCGGCGGGCTGTCCCGGAACCTGTGCCTGCTGGAGTAGGAGGACACCAGATTACAACGGTAACAATAATACATATGCTACGAATGCCCCTGCCTTTTTAATAATCAGATTCTATCTTTAGAAGTAAACCTGCATCTTGATTCCCCCACAACACGGCAATGCTATACATATATAGAAGCTCCGCAGAGATACATATAGTCTCAGGACAGATCCAAACGTTTCTGTGCCGATGGTTAGGACCTCTATCTGCTGCTTGGTGAGACCAGATTACAGGGGTTGATACACTGAGAAGCCGTCACATATGACGGAACTATGTACCTGCAACTAACTACTGACCACTTGTTTATCTGGCCAATCAATGGCTATACAAAGGGAGGTAGAGAGTACAAATAATTCCCGGTATCCCTATAACCACCAGATAGACAGGTCACATGGCTCCCTAATAAGCAGAAACGCGTCAGGAGATACAGTGATCACCCAACACAAAGAACCGAATATTGGGGACATACAGGACAGGCCATACGAATATTATTACCAGGACAGGAACCCTGGCATTGGCCCGTAGGGATTTCTAAGCCTAGTTCTCATCAGACGGAATTCTAACGCAGAATAATAGGATTTTGGTACTTACCAGGTAAATCCTTTCCTTTGAATCCATAGGGGGCACTGGAGTACTCTTGGGATATGGACGGTTTCCGTAGGAACAGGGCACTGAATATTTAAATTTAGAACACTCCACCCCTCCATACTCCCAGAGTACCTCAGTGTTTTTTACTGAGCCGAACAGGAACTATAGAGAGGTTGACAATGGAGTATTACATATAACATAACGGACAACAACGAAGTTGACACATAAACTAAACAGTTGACACCATAACCAGCACTTAATAATTTGAACCAGTCGGTGAGAGTGTGTTACCATAAGATCCCATGAACTTACCACAAACCAAGTAAAACTGCTCTGGGTGGGCGTCCAGTGCCCCCTATGGATTCAAAGAAAAGGATTTACCTGGTAAGTACCAAAATCCTATTTTCTTTTTCATCCACTAGGGGTCACTGGAGTACTCTTGGGACGTACCAAAGCTTCCCCCGTGGGCGGGAGAGCTGTTTGACACCTGTAACACTAGGCGGCCAAAGCTAGATGCTGATGCCGCAAACGCATCAAACTTGTAAAAGCGCACAAACGTGTGCACTGAAGACCATGTAGCCGCACGGCAAAGCTGCGTCGCTGAAGCTCCACGACCAGCTGCCCATGAAGTTCCCACAGAACGTGTGGAATGAGCTGTTACTGATGTAGGCGGCTGTAACCTAGCATGAAGGTAAGCCTGACGTATAGTCAGTTTTATCCATCTGGATAAGGTCTGCTTAGAAACTGGCCAACCCATCTTGGCAGCATCATAGAGAACAAACAACGTATCCGTCTTACGAACTGTAGACGTTCGGGATACATAAACGCGTAAAGCGCGTACCACATCCAGAGTTCCCGAATGTGATGTCAACACAGGAACCACTATTGGTTAATTGATGTGAAAAGATGACACTACCTTTGGTAAGAAAGCGGGATTCGTCCGAAGTTCCGCTCTGTCATCATGAAACACCAAATACGGTGGCTTGCATGACAAGGCACCCAAATCTGAAACACGCCTTGCCGAAGCTAAGGCTAGAAGAAAAATCATTTTCCAAGTGAGAAACTTAATATCCACTTGCTGTAAGGGTTCAAAATATGAAGACTGTAAGAAATCTAAAACCAGATTCAAGTCCCATGGCGCTGTAGGTGGAATGAATGGAGGCTGTACTCTGAGGACACCCTGCAATAGAGCCAATCGTCGTTGAAAATAAATTGACAACGCAGATACCTGCACCTTTAGTGTAGATAAACGCAGTCCTCCATCCAACCCAGTCTGTAGAAATAACAGAAGACGGGATAACTTGAAAGATGATGTCGGAAACTTACGAGTTTCACACCAACCTATATAGGCACGCCAAATTCTGTAATAATGAGCTGCCGTAACTGGCTTCCTAGCTCGTAACATTGTTGGTATAACCGATTCTGGAATGCCCTCTCTTCTTAAGAGGGCTGTCTCAACAGCCACCCCGTCAAACGCAGCCGCGCTAAATCGGGGTAAACGGACCCTGTTGTAACAAGTCCGGACGTAGAGGGAGGGGCCAAGGTTCGTCTGCGAGTAGTCCGCGGAGATCCGAGAACCAAGCTCTCCGAGGCCAATGAGGCGCCACTAGTATGACTGTGACAGACTCTTTTGATCCGTTTTAGCACCAGAGGGAGCAACGGAAATGGTGGAAACAGATACACAAGGCTGTACGGCCACGCGACGGTGAGAGCATCCACCGCCACCGCCTTTGGATCTCTCGTTCTGGACACATACTGGAGCGTTTTGTGATTGTGTCGAGACGCCATCAGGTCCACCTGAGGGTAACCCCACCGCTGAACCAACATGTGAAACACTTCTGGATTTAATGCCCATTCTCCTGGATGAAAATCCCGACGACTGAGAAAATCCGCTTCCCAGTTGTCCACTCCCGGAATGAACACTGCCGACAATATCACCTGGTGGTATTCCGCCCAATTGAGGATTCGAGCTACTTCCCGCATTGCCATGCGGCTTCTCGTTCCTCCTTGTTTGTTGATGTATGCGACCGCCGTCGCATTGTCTGACTGCACCTGGACAGTCTGAGACCGAAGCATGTGTACTGCTTGTCGTAGCGCATTGTAAATTGCGCGGAGTTCCAGGACATTTATAGACAGCAATCTTTCGTGATCCGCCCAGAGACCCTGGAGCTGACAATTTTGAACTACAGCTCCCCAACCTCTGAGACTGGCGTCCATCGTTAGAATTATCCAATTCCAACCGCCGAACAGTCTCCCTGCGGTTAAATTGTGTTCCTTGAGCCACCAGAGCAGAGACACCCTTGCCCTTGGCGACAACCTCACCCTGTGGTGAATCTGCAGATGCGAGCCCGACCACTGTGCGAGCACATTCAGTTGAAATGGACGCGAGTGAAATCTTCCGAACTGAAGCGCTTCGAAAGCTGCCACCATTGTGCCTAAGAGGCGAATGCACAAATGTACCGACACTGTGCGTGGCTTGAGTACTAATTGTACTAGATGGCGTAGAATCTGTACTTTCTGTTGTGGTAGGTAAATTCTTTGATTGACCGTATCGAGAATCATACCTAGGAATTGAAGGCGTTGAGACGGAATTAGATGTGATTTCTTGAAGTTGACAATCCAACCGTGGTGAACCAGTACATCGTATGTTAGCAGCGCATGTTGGAGAAGCATCTGTTGAGACGGCGCTTTGATGAGCAGATCGTCTAAATACGGAACTATTGTCACTCCCAGGGATCTGAGATGAGCTATCATCACAGACATCACTTTGGTGAATACCCGAGGCGCTGACGACAGGCCAAACGGTAGAGCCTGAAACTGGTAATGGTTTTAGCGTATTGCAAACCGCAAGAATCTTTGATGAGGCTGCCAAATTGGAATGTGTAAGTATGCATCCTTGAGATCTAGCGCAATCATAAATTCCTTTGGCTCTAAACCCGCAATCACGGAACGCAGAGATACCATCTTGAATCTGTAGTAAGTTACGTACCGATTGAGACCCTTTAAGTTCAATATTGGTCTGACTGAGCCATCCGGCTTCGGTACCACAAACAGACTGGAATAATAAGCCTGACCCTGTTGATGTACAGGGACCGGAATCAAAACTGCTGAATCCAGTAGGGACTGAATGGCAATTTGCAGAACCGCCCTCGTGTCGTCCGACAGAGGCAATCCTGTCTTGAAAAACCGCAGTGGCGGAAGACAGTCGAACTCTATTTTGTAACCTTTTAACACTAAATTGCGGATCCACCCATCCGCGGATGTCTGGAACCACGCCAACTGGAACGTCTGAAGGCGTGCTCCCACAATCGGAGAACCGAGATGGGCTGGTAGCCCGTCATGCCACTGGCTTGTCGGTAACCTTAGCGTCCTGACGACTTGTGTTGGTTTGTTGGAAACCACGTCCACGTCTACCAGGCGTGGCTGTTCCCCTGCCACGTCCTCGAAAGGACTGAGGTCTAAAGGATTTGAACGTAGGTCCAGAGTACCTCCTTCTTGGTACCGGTGGAGGCAATGGTAAGAAAACCGACTTTCCTCCCGTAGCCTCAGCAATCCATGCGTCCAATTCAGGACCAAACAACTTCTTGCCATCGTAAGGTAACGCCTCTATACCTCGTTTGACCTCTGCCTTCGCTTGCCAAGCACGCAGCCAGAGTGCTCGCCGTGCCGTAACTAGCGACGATGAAATACGAGAAGTGAGCTGACAGACGTCAGTAGAAGCTGTACAGAGATACTCTGCAGCCTCACACATTTGATCTGCAAGAAGTATAAGGTGTTCGTCATGTAAGGCAGACTTAAGTTCTGTTATCCATACTATGAGCGCCTTAGTGACCCAGATACCAACCAAGCCAGGTCTCAGCAGCACTCCTGCTGCTACATACATGGACTTTAGCATAGTTTCTATTTTGCGATCTGAAGGGTCGTTAAGCGTAGTAGCCGCTGGCACTGGTATGGTTAATTTCTTTGTAAGCTTCGACACTGACGAATCAACTATTGGTGGATTCTCCCATGTACATGTCACAGAGTCTGGAAACGGGTAACTAGACTTAAATCTGCGAGGTAAAGCAAACCGTTTATCTGGAGCCTGTCGTGTTTCTATTAACATCTTATTAAGAGACTCCGACACAGGAAAACTTATGGGAGTTCTTTGTCGTTTAGTAAAGACGACCTGATCATTTGTGAGAGGCTCCTCAGTTTCTGTAAACTTCAGAGACTGACGCACCGTTCTGATGAGATTATCAATGCCTGAGCTGTTAAAATCCTCACTGTCTGACTCCACTTCGCCCTCCTCACCCTCATCTTGTGCCGTGAGGTCTGGCATGGAATCGTCAGAATGCAACATGGCAGAAACTGGTAAATCATAAGACATATGAAAATTATCCCGTCTACCCAAAATGGATTTGGACCTTTCGCAAGGCTGAGAGGCCTCCGGTAGTTCTGGCGGTCGCAGCCTAGACTCAGATCTTGCCGTTTCCCGCTCCTGTCGAGCAGCGGTCAATTCTGATTGCAACCAAGCCAGTACATTGGCTAGCATTTCCCAAGGAGGGTTCGGGGAGGAAATTGGCTGTAAAACCGGAGCAGAAATTGTATTCTGAACCGAATCCACAAAACATACTGTACATGTGGTAGATCCATCCGGTAACACACTGCTACAGACTTTGCAATTATGCTTTTTAGTTTTTGCTGGTGCCTTACTCATTATGGCGACAGACAATACAATACACAAAAAACAGACACTTGCACGACTCAGTAAAATAGTACTAAGGTGTCTCTATAGATATATCTGGCCAAGTGCAGTACACGTGGCCAGTACTATGAAATGTGATCCCAAATTCCCACTAACACCCCTGCGCCTCCGGTGGAGTAGAGATGTAGTACTGGAACGTTCTGGAATCACAGAGGAAGACACAGGAAGCATGGTTAAAATGGCTGCCCATGCTCTCACATGCAGTTACTATGAAATCCTGTGTAAATATAAATACCCCTGCAGCCTAGCATCTGCTGTTGCTGCTGCAGGGTTATCTTACTGTATTGCCCCCTACTATTGCCCCCTGTTATGAGGTAATGCCCCCTCCCCCCCCTGCCTGCTTTCAGATGCAGAGCGGCGGGCAGCGCAGCGTGTGGGGCCACATCCTCTCCCCAGTGTCAGAGATCGGGGATCGTGAAGCGCTGTGAGCAGCGGGAGCCGGGTATCGTGCGCTGTGAGCAGCGGGAGCCGGGTATCGTGCGCTGTGAGCAGCATGAGCCGGGCCGGAAGTACAGCGGTGGGGGCCGGTGCAGCGTGAGCGGCCGGAGCAGCGTGAGCGGCCGGAGCAGCGGAGGCGGCCGGAGCCGGCGGCAGGCGTCTGCAGAGGGATCCCGGCGCAGTAACAATGTCCCCACACCTCGGGGCGGCCGCGGGAGCTGACCGCCCCGTACACATACCTTCACTCCTGCAGCTTGTGATGAGGCTCCGACGGGGCTTCTGTACAAGCGCCGGCCAGCCTGAGCAGGAGGATCTGTGTGTGGCTGTGAGGGAGCTCATTCAGTGAGGACCGACACGCCACTGCTGCTATCAGCAGCTTGCACTATCCCTGACCCTGCCTTTTGGAAGGGGGAAAGGGATGTGAAAAAAAAAAATTAAAAGCTTAAAACAAAAATTATTCAAAAGAATTGTGGACCCAGCCACAAACGACCTGTTGCTGCTTCGAGCACAGAAAAAACACTGAGGTACTCGGGGATATGGAGGGGTGGAGTGTTCTAAATTTAAATATTCAGTGCCCTGTTCCTACGGAAACCGTCCATATCCCAAGAGTACTCCAGTGACCCCTAGTGGATGAAAAAGAAATAGCGATAAATGCAGAGGACTCAGTATTGCTATTCTAGGTTTACCATACAAGCGAGCCAAACCGTTATCACAGTAACTAAAATCCGCTTTTCCAGCGGAATAAAGGAGAAGTGTCGCACGTCTTATCCATAATAGCACGGCAGTGTCCACGGTCTGTTCCCGCAGGAACTAGGTCAGAAGGGTCTACATGTAAGAGATAAATTCCCATCTAACAACCTGTTGGTTATATACCGCTGGCTGCGCAGAGAAGGGCGCTGCTCCAGGCTGGGGGAAGCAGAAGAAGACCTGTGGCTCCTGATACAATGCCTGCGTGTACATAACGGAGATGTCCGAGCCGGTCGGCGGTGGGGGAGACAGATAATCTCCGGGGTCTGAGGAATGTCTCTGGGAGGAGGAGTCGCTGGAGTACTCGGAGCTGAGATCTGATCCGTTGCATCGGTGGGAGACGGCCTCCGGGCCATGGTGGTTGCACTGCTCCTCGGTCACAGTCTGAAGACGACTCTGCAGCAATGAACTGTGAGGAGCCTCCTCTAGCTCAGCAGAACCACGGCGTGCGCGGTAGACGCGGTGCGGCAAGTACACAGCGCCCTCAGGTCCGGATGAATGAACATGGAACTCAAACACGCAACCTTGGTGGCCCTCACTGCCCTGGGTAAGGACTGGAGGAGCAGACTGAGGGACAAACACCTGATGGAGCATAATGTGGGGGTCGGAGATCACTGGGGCCGACATACTGCCTAGAGGCGAGGGCTGGTTTAACCCACTTTCCAGTCTCAGGCTCTGGACTGGGCGAGCGATGTAACTTTGTCCAGTTTGATAGTCGAACACTGGGCCAAGCTGCACCAACATTGGATCTTTCATATGCCCAGGTCCAGCCACGGTGCTGAAAGCGTCACTCTGCGTGCTGTAAGGTAAGCCGGCCAAGTACACGGTCTCCACCGGTCTCGCGGAGGCATCGCTTGCTGTAACCGGCCTCCCATCTACAAACATGGCACCATCATAGCTTTGGTGCCTGTGACCGGTCTCTGAAGACCTGACTGACGGCTTGCCTAGGACACTCATTCCATCTGACCTCCGGTTCACGGCGTCCAAGCCGGGCGCAAGAGGACTTGGCCCGACAGCCCTCAGGTGTGGCTGGCCACTGCGAGCCTGAGAATCCAGGAAGGAGGTGCTCTTCCTTCGTTGCGTCGTGGCCACTTTTAGGGATGAGAAGGTGGGTGGTGGAGAAAAGGACATGGGGCGCTCATGAACGCGCGGGAAAAATAGCGGAGAGTCTGGTAGCGTTGGATGTGCCACGGATTGAGGCTGCATTAATATGGACGAGATAAGGAAGGTGAGACATTTAGACAACAGGAAAAGACGAACAAGCAGTGTTTATCTTACAAATCGCCAAAAAGGAGTGCGCGGGGAGTCCGACGGACAACATAAAGGGTCATTAAATCCATGCTGTGCCGGCGCGCACATAGGCTGCATTAATGGCGACATGCTTTGCTAATATCTGCGCTAAGCCTTTCAGCAAAGACAATAGTCCCTACTATCGCTTCTGTCTTATAGAACGGATGTTCTATACAATACCGGAAACGCTGAATATGCGGAGCTTACCTATGCTGCCGGTAAATATCTCAGTCTAGACAAATCAAAAATAAAATGCCAGATTGTTATAGTATAATGGGCCAGATTGAGACTTGTACGCAATGCAGTTATTTCCGATGTTCAGCGATTATCGGCAAACTACATACGCCAAAGTCGCACTGCGCATGCAGCAAGGTAGCTGAACGATGCGAAGCACACTGAGGTTTCATTTACAAAGCGATTGACAATCGGAGGCCCATTTCGGGAGGTTACCGGGAGCGGCGCAATAACGCAGACGTTTCGCGGAGTGCCTTAGACTGCAGCAGCGATGCCATGTGCATAAAAATACAGTCCTTTATCGAAGGATCTGCCAACTACGCTGTGTATTTGTACATAAACGCTTGGAATTCCAATGGGCATCTCAATACCAGGTGGCAGCACATATTTGCTCTCATACAAATTCGCAGCTGCTAATGCATTAACGTACAAGTGTAAATCAGGCCCAGAGTACTTCTCCAGCCTAAATCCTGAGGAAGCAACGGCAAAGATGTCAGCAGCTTGTGCCTGCAGCGGAACCATTAATGCAGCCTCTAATGTAATACCAGGGCGGTAAGACAGGAGGGTGTTTGGTGGAAGCAGAAACCTAGTCATTAACAGTGTAATGTATGCTATCAGGGAGGGAGAGCTAGGGGGACGTGGAGGGAGAGCTGTGGGAGCGTTCTATTGCAGCACAGACGTGGAGGGAGAGCTGTGGGAGCGTTCTATAGCAGCACAGACGTGGAGGGAGAGCTGTGGGAGCGTTCTATAGCAGCACAGACGTGGAGGGAGAGCTGTGGGAGCGTTCTATTGCAGCACAGACGTGGAGGGAGAGCTGTGGGAGCGTTCTATAGCAGCACAGACGTGGAGGGAGAGCTAGGGGAATGTTCTACATCAGCACAGACGTGTAGGGAGAGCTAGGGGGATGTTCTATAGCAGCACAGACGTGGAGGGAGATCTTGGGAAGCGTTCTATAGCAGCACAGACGTGGAGGGAGATCTTGGGGAGCATTCTATAGCAGCACAGACGTGGTGGGAGATCTTGGGGAGCATTCTATAGCAGCACAGACGTGGAGGGAGTTCTTAGGGAGCATTCTATGGCAGCACAGACGTGGAGGGAGATCTTGAGGAGCATTCTATAGCAGCACAGACGTGGAGGGAGATCTTGGGAAGCGTTCTATAGCAGCACAGACGTGGAGGGAGAGCTGTGGGAGCGTTCTATAGCAGCACAGACGTGGAGGGAGATCTTGGGAAGCGTTCTATAGCAGCACAGACGTGGAGGGAGATCTTGGGAAGCGTTCTATAGCAGCACAGACGTGGAGGGAGATCTTGAGGAGCATTCTATAGCAGCACAGACGTGGAGGGAGATCTTGGGGAGCATTCTATAGCAGCACAGACGTGGAGGGAGATCTTGGGGAGCATTCTATAGCAGCACAGACGTGGTGGGAGATCTTGGGGAGCATTCTATGGCAGCACAGACGTGGAGGGAGATCTTGGGGAGCATTCTATGGCAGCACAGACGTGGAGGGAGATCTTGGGGAGCATTCTATGGCAGCACAGACGTGAAGGGAGATCTTGGGGAGCATTCTATGGCAGCACAGACGTGAAGGGAGATCTTGGGGAGCATTCTATGGCAGCACAGACGTGGAGGGAGATCTTGGGGAGCATTCTATGGCAGCACAGACGTGGAGGGAGATCTTGGGGAGCATTCTATGGCAGCACAGACGTGAAGGGAGATCTTGGGGAGCATTCTATGGCAGCACAGACGTGAAGGGAGATCTTGGGGAGCATTCTATGGCAGCACAGACGTGGAGGGAGATCTTGAGGAGTATTCTATGGCAGCACAGACGTGGTGGGAGATCTTGGGGAGCATTCTATGGCAGCACAGACGTGAAGGGAGATCTTGGGGAGCATTCTATGGCAGTACAGACGTGGAGGGAGATCTTGGGGAGTATTCTATGGCAGCACAGACGTGGTGGGAGATCTTGGGGAGCATTCTATAGCAGCACAGACGTGGAGGGAGAGCTAGGGGATAATTCTATGGCAGCACAGGCGTGGAGGGAGAGCTAGGGGAGCATTCTATAGCAGCACAAACGTAATAAAACCTCTAACACCATTACTATGTTTTTATACAGAACACTGTTTGGGTGTAACACATTACATAGATCAATACTAAAAGAAACCAGGAGTGGTCTGTATGGGAGCAGAGCCTTGTCTCCTATAGGGAGAGCTGGGAAGTGTTATTAATCCACCGTTGCTCATTTATAACACTGCTGGATTGTGCTGAGATTAGAGAGAGTATGAATATGTATTATGCGCAGTACTGGGAGGGTAACGCCAGCAGATCAGATCTACAGTAATATTACTAAGCGTTACCATGGAATACTCAGACTTAATGGAAACTTACACTATACTGTCTGCACTGAGTGAGGTCCCTGTCCTATCTTCTCACTCACAAGTTTCAGCTTCCACCCAACGCCGATCTGTACGTCGCACCATAGAGAGAAACGCGCGGCCAGCTGCATGTATTTAATGGTGACTTATCTGCCATGCCAGGAGATTCAGAGCAACAACACATACAGGGCTGGTAGAGAGGGTGGGCAGGCTGCAGCGCCGGTGGTGCTTGCGGGTGCCGGCGGTCTGCATGGGCAGGACGCTCTCTAGAGCCTTGGAAAGCTTTGCAGCAAAGGATTCCTCAGGGGATGTCCAGGGCGGAGAAGCGGGTGCAGACCGCACATGGGGAGGAGTGCAGGGGGCACTGGGGAGGAAAGGGGCAGCAGCGGAAAGGATGGGGACACAGACTGACATGCTACGACCTCGGCGGGGCTACAGGAGAAAAGATAAAACACATAAAACAAACTTCACATTACAAAAAAAATAAAAGAAAACAATAGACATATGAATGAATAATGATACGAGGCGCTAAACACTCGGTGAGACTGTGGTGTCAGACTGATGGGATGAAACGGAGCAGAGGGGTGTAAGCTCTGCAGGTTTGGGGACTGTTAATGTTACATAGTTAATGCATGGAATGGAATTAGTAGACACTAGAGGAGGTCAGGTAGGATAGAGAAGGGTCATTATGTAAGGAAACACAAAGACAAACGTGGATTTCACACAAGGAACCAAAACCTGGTTCTTAAATACTACAGCAACAGACAGGACAAAGTGCTATATTCTCATGAGGTTTCCGTGTGGAACTTGGCAAGCCACTAGGTGGCGCTGGATCAGGACGAATCTCATGGCGGTGAATGGATTTGGGTAATGTTTGCAGAAGGGATCACGCTCTCAGATCACCTATTAATCCGGACATAAAAGGCAGCGACAGGACCAGTTTAGGCACTGGGTGGTGTTGGTTACTTGGCCTTTGAAACTCCTGCCTACTATCTGAGTATTTTAACCCTCTGCGGGTGTGTCAGTTCACAGGTCACGGAATCCATTAGACAAGAGATTAACAGGTTATAAACAGGGTCAGTAGAACAATAAGAGGTCAGTCACACATTCCCTAAAGCTAATCTGCATAGAAGCATTTAATGCACGGTGAACAGATTGCTTAATAAAAAGTCTTGTTTTAAATTAAATTCATTACCACCGGGCTGTATCTCTTAATATTCACACCTATCCTATATTATAAAAAGGCTAATGCTGCTTCACAAATGTGTACTGCGCGCCGGCGGCCGCTAGATGGCGCCCGACGGAGAAATTCAAGTGTTGCTCTGTTCGGCTGCGCACAGCTGCTGGCGTTGACATCACTGTTATGTTGTTCCGTCATTCTGACGGGCTGGTAACTAGCACTTGATATGAAATACAGGACGTTCCGCTTTAGCATGTGAAACACAGCAGCGGGTGGCCAAGCTAAACCTTTGCCGTTATTACAATTAGTGTAGATCAGGTATACATTAGTAAGAGAGACAGGGAGATTTATATATGAGGGACTGTGTGTAGTACACAAGAGATGTCAGACACAAGTTTCCGTCCTGCGTGTAAGAACATCACATTTCCAACTGAACATAAATCATGATACAAAATAAACCATATAAAAGGGGACAGGATAAAAGGATGCAGAGGCCCAGGGCAGTGCAGGACATCAGGCAAATAACGTAAAGCCACGAGGGGGTGTATAATGCGGGAATCACATGCAGCGTGGTCCATCAGGGTACAATCACATTGTGTATTTCCCAGTACACAGATAAATATATGGCCAGTCACCAGCTGAATGTGACACTGCAAATGTACAGGGGTGGTCATTCCGAGTTGATCGCTCGCTAGCAGTTTCTAGCAGCCGTGCAAACGCTAAGCCGCCGCCCACTGGGAGTGTATTTTAGCTTAGCAGAAGTGCGAACGAAAGGATAGCAGAGCGGCTACAAAGTTTTATTGTGCAGTTTTAGAGTAGCTCAAAACCTACTCAGCACTTACGATCACTTCAGACTGTTCAGTTCCGGATTTGACGTCACAAACACGCCCTGCGTTCGCCCAGTCACGCCTGCGTTTTTTCTGGCACGCCTGCATTTTTCTTAACACTCCCTGAAAACGGTCAGTTGACACCCAGAAACGCCCTCTTCCTGTCAATCCCTCTGCGGCCACCAGTGCGACTGAAAAGCTTCGCTAGACCCTGTGCAAAACTGCATCGTTCGTTGTAATAGTACGTGGCGCGTGCGCATTGCGCCGCAGAAGTGCCTTTTTTGCCTCATTGCTGCACAGCAACCGAATGCAGCTAGCGATCAACTCGGAATGACCACCAGTGTCCCTGCCACATACACACAAAGACAACAGGCATTATTATTCAGATCTAGTGTCAGCATAAACATTAATTCCAATAATTCAGCGAGAATGGGTCTGGACCAATATCCGCCTGCATTGCCTGTAAGTGGCTGACGCATTAATGGGGCGTTTTCTGTATACTCAGATTTAGCTAGTGATAGACAATTACAGCGATACAGTTACTTATATGTACAAATAGAACTATATTGTAGCTAAAGTTTAACGGAAACATGAATTTATCGCACAGATCCCAATACAACGTAAACGGAGGTAATAGCTACTGCAGATTTAACAACATTTAAACGATGAAGAAATAATTGCGTATCTGCCTACGTTCGGTTTCTACAGGTCTGAGAAAACGAAGCGCGGAAGTATTTGACTTCTCCTATAATATTAGCCTTCTTACCCCCAGAAAAGTGGTGTATCCCCCTGGCTGCGCTGCAGGCTGGACACTCGGCGTGCTGTATGCAGGGACTGCGGTGGGAGGCAGACCCGGATCCTGCGGCGAACCGTAAGACGCAGCTTGCTGACTGCCGACGTGAGACTCTGCGTACACAGAGGAGCCCTGTCCGCTGTCCACCGTGCCATCCGCTGAGAGGGAAGACGAGGACACAGATCAGTATAAAGGCAACACAAAGACAGCTATAGTACTATTTTTATTACTACTGAGACTATTTTTTAGTAATAGAACCTCTGCGCGTTAGTGCAGCAGATGTTTTCTAGATCAAGAAACTTTTTAAAACGGTCGAGGTGGAGAGACTCCAGAGCGATTCTCACACCGGACCCCAGGGCAGCTTCACAGACAACACTCACATGTGACGGATACGCTGGGCTGCTGGTATTGCAGATGCTGATCCGCCTCTGGCTCCTCCGGCTCCACCTGCGAGGAAGAAGCGTTTACCAGGCCGGTGGAAGCTGGAACGGGGACTGCAGTGGGTTTGCCGGTGCCGAGAGGGGGGCTCTGAGGCTGCACCTCCGCCTGCTGAGACTGGCTGCCCTCCTCCTGTTTCCTCTTCTCCTGCTCCGCCCGCACCTGCTGCCGCTGCTCTCGCTTGCGTTTGATTAGCGACACTCTGTCTTTGATTGCCTTGGCCATTGTTTTGTGGTCACCTTCACAGACATAGCCGGATTCCACCTGGCCGGGAGAGAGACGGAGGTTCAGCCAGCATTCTATGGTCTCCTGGCAGACTGTAGGGAGGGGGGTGGAGTTGGGGACTAGTGCAGAGGTGGGGAACCTCCGGCCCGCGGGCCGTATAAGGCCCGCAAAGCCTTTTGCTCCGGCCCACCTGCTTCTCCCAGTGAAACACGCCGCCGCTCAGTCCGGCGGCAGCGTGTCTCAGCTGTCAGTGTCAGGACAAGGAGGAGAGCGCCGCGGCGGCGTGTAGAACTTGAAACCAGCCGCCGGTTCGTGAGCGAATCAGAGCTCGCGTACTGGCAGCCAATCAGGAGCCGCGGCTGCCGGTCCGCGAGCTCTGATTGGCTCTCGAACCGGCGGCTGGTTTCAAGTCCTACATGCCGCCGCCCAACATAGCCGTGCTCTCCTCCGTGTCCTGCCGAAAGGAGCGGTAAGTAGCACAGAAGGGGGGGGCACTGTGGGGGCATCTGTATACCCGACACTGTGGGGGGCATCTGTATACCCGACACTGTGGGGGGCATCTGTATACCCGACACTGTGGGGGGGCATCTGTATACCCGACACTGTGGGGGGCATCTGTATACCCGACACTGTGGGGGGCATCTGTATACCCGACACTGTGGGGGGCATCTGTATACCCGACACTGTGGGGGGCATCTGTATACCCGACACTGTGGGGGGCATCTGTATACCCGACACTGTGGGGGGCATCTGTATACCCGACACTGTGGGGGGCATCTGTATACCCGACACTGTGGGGGGCATCTGTATACCCGACACTGTGGGGGGCATCTGTATACCCGACACTGTGGGGGGCATCTGTATACCCGACACTGTGGGGGGCATCTGTATACCCGACACTGTGGGGGGCATCTGTATACCCGACACTGTGGGGGGCATCTGTATACCCGACACTGTGGGGGGCATCTGTATACCCGACACTGTGGGGGGCATCTGTATACCCGACACTGTGGGGGGCATCTGTATACCCGACACTGTGGGGGGCATCTGTATACAAGACACTGTGGGGGGCATCTGTATACCAGACACTGTGGGGGGCATCTGTATACCAGACACTGTGGGGGGCATCTGTATACCCGACACTGTGGGGGGCATCTGTATACCCGACACTGTGGGGGGCATCTGTATACCCGACACTGTGGGGGGCATCTGTATACCCGACACTGTGGGGGGCATCTGTATACCCGGCACTGTGGGGGGCATCTGTATACCCGGCACTGTGGGGGGCATCTGTATACCTGGCACTGTGGGGGGGCATCTGTATACCAGACACTGTGGGGGGCATCTGTATACCAGACACTGTGGGGGGCATCTGTATACCAGACACTGTGGGGGGCATCTGTATACCAGACACTGTGGGGGGCATCTGTATACCAGACACTGTGGGGGGCATCTGTATACCCGACACTGTGGGGGGCATCTGTATACCCGACACTGTGGGGGGCATCTGTATACCCGGCACTGTGGGGGGCATCTGTATACCCGGCACTGTGGGGGCATCTGGATACCTGTCGCTGTGGGGGGGAGGGGGGGGGGGGGGGGCATCTGTATACCTGGCACTGTGGGGGGGGGGGGGGGGGGGGGCATCTGTATACCTGGCACTGTGGGGGGGGGGGGGGGGGGGGCATCTGTATACCTGGCACTGTGGGGGGGGGGGGGGGGGGGGGCATCTGTATACCTGGCACTGTGGGGACATCTGTATACCTGGCACTGTGGGGGGCATTTGTACACCTGGCACTGTGGGGGGCATTTGTACACCTGGCACTGTGGGGGGCATTTGTACACCTGGCAATGTGGGGGCATTTGTATACCTGGCACTGTGGGGACATCTGTATACCTGGCACTGTGGGGGGCATTTGTACACCTGGCACTGTGGGGGGCATTTGTATACCTGGCACTGTGGGGGCATTTGTATACCTGGCACTGTGAGGGGCATTTGTATACCTGGCACTGTGAGGGGCAATTGTGGATCTGGCACTGCACTATTGGGGGCATATGTGTATCACGTCCCATTTTAACTGGCCACACCCATTTTTTGGCGCGCACACACAGTACCTCTATGGGGCAGACCTGCTGGGGGGCAGGGTCATTTTTTAAGTTGAGAATTTTTGTATGGCCCCCGAAGGATTTTATAAATATCCAAATGGCCCTCGGTAGAAAAAAGGTTCCCCACCCCTGGACTAGTGGAACTGGTGCTCAACAATTAAAGCAGGATGGCTACAGGCTGGGTGGGTACTGCCAATGAGGGGAGTAACACAGGGTGGGGGGCATAGAGTGTCACAGAGACTAGACTGAAAGGTCCAACGGGGGGCGGAAAGGAGGCATCTCCATAGGAGAGCAGAAAGGGAATAAAGCATAACCCGGCACACAGAGAGAACGGAGCCAGAACTCACCATTTCCTGCGCTACGTCTTCCGGAACATCCCTCTCTAGGTCAAAGGAGAACTCTATGGCCTCGTTATCCTTGTATTTGCCCTTTAGCTTCTTGATGTCCTCAATGCGCAGCCACAACTTGATGGCTATCTTCTCCCCATCATCCTCTTCCGCCAACTCCACTCTCACCCCAGTCTCCTCCTGGAAGAAGGCGTGGTTCAGGAGGTCTTTGATGGCGTACCTGTACAAACCGCAATGCAGTGTCAGTAATATATGCACCAGGCGGGCAGACGTCAGAGGCCCTCTTACAGCCAGAACGCCTCGCTCACCTACCAACAGCACAGGAGGGCGCCAGGGGTTGTGCATTACCACCTGGGAGCCCAAAACAGGCAGCAGGATAACGGGTAACATGGCCCCCTATAAATTTGGGAACTGCTAAATGAGACAAGGGCACTGAACCACCGCTGCCTCTCTGTACATACAAGGGAGGACAAAGGGTCACTGGGAGGCGGTATAAGACAGGTAACTTTATACTCCTCATCTCAAAAAGATTTAAGAGAATTAGCAAAAGAATGATGCATTGTATAAACAAGCCGGCTGCCTGAACTCTGTATCACACACAGATCTCACCAAACCAGTCTGACAGGAGACTTCTAGCATTTCTTATAGATGTGCTGATTAAACTAGCCTAGCCCCTGCCACTCCCCCGCGTCAGCCTAGCCCCTGCCACTCCCCCGCGTCAGCCTAGCCCCTGCCACTCCCCCGCGTCAGCCTAGCCCCTGCCACTCCCCCGCGTCAGCCTAGCCCCTGCGTCAGCCTAGCCCCTGCCACTCCCCCGCGTCAGCCTAGCCCCTGCCACTCCCTAGCATCAGCCTAGCCCCTCCCACTTCCCAGCATCAGCCTAGCCTCTCCTACTCCCCCGTATCAGCCTAGCCTCTCCTACTCTCCCGTATCAGCCTAGCCTCTCCTACTCTCCCGTATCAGCCTAGACCCTACCACTCCCCCATATTAGCCTAGACCAGTGATGGCTAACCTTGACACTCCAGCTGTTGTTGAACTACACATCCCAGCATGTCCTGCATCAGTTTTAGCATGGCCAAATAGCAAAACTCTAGCAGGGCATGCTGGGATGTGTAGTTCAACAACAGCTGGAGTGTCAAGGTTAGCCATCACTGGCCTAGACACTCCCATTCCCCCATATTAGCCTAGCCCCTCCCAGTCCCCTATGACAGCACCGCGTGAATAGGCCAGAGCTGGTCAAGTTAAAACACTCTGTGCTGCTGTTACCATTCTAGAGGCTAGACAGCCCGCACACTGAACTTACAGGCGCTTCGGCCTACCACACTGTAAGAGCAATGCTGTACTTTAAGCTAGACTCTCGGTACCTTTCATCTTTATTCTGCCGGATGCATCCCTCTATGATCTCCTTCACCTCTGGAATGGCGACCTTGTCGAAACTGGCCGGCTTCACACCCTGAAATGTAAGCGCAAGAGCACAGGAATCAGAGGGAAGGGCGCGTAACACCAAGCTATAGCAATTCCTCCAATCATAGGTCATTTGCACCATCAGCCGCAGTTCCAGTAAATGATTTTCAGGCTCCTCATGTAATAACTAACCCTTATTACACCTGCGGCAGCAGCACAAGGTGACCGCCGTACACCAGTACTCTACAGCCTAGCACTCCGATACACAACATGAACTGGGTGCAATAACGCAGCGTTCTCTTCATGTGGAGAGGGACAGACACCAGTTCTATGACAGAACACTATGAGCAGCACAATAAATAGGTCTCCATGCGCCAGATTATAGGGATTAAAACGTCAGCACAAGAAGCAGTTTAAAAGGATTCAATAAACGTTAGAAGCTTTGGGGTAAATTTACTAAGGTGGGTGTTTTCTAGAACTGGTGGCATTTGCTATCACACCTCTCTTTCTACACTCGCACTTCCCGCTGACCCCAGGCCAACATCGCTGTGTGACCGGATCATACTGTTTTGTTCATAATTGTAAAGCGCAACAGAATGTAACTGTTAATAAAGTAGGATGCAACGCGAGTACTTACACATCTGGCCTGCAATACCCATCACTAACAGGGCAAATGGTAAGTAACTTAATATAATCATTTGCCCTAGTGGTGGCTGGTTTGCATAAATCACCCCTTTATTACCAACACATGAACCAGCTAATTGGTATTTTCAGGCCTGTTCAAGGCGCTTCCTGCTCCACACAACACAGGGGTGAACCTGGGGACCCCGTCTGCAGTCCCAGTGAGGCTCTGCACTGCTATGAGGAGCAACAGACACATCTAATACAGTGTCAATGATCTGCAGCTAAGGGAATGGAACAGTGCTTCACCTAAAAAAAAAAACCCACTGAGGTTGCTCACTACTCACTGCCATATGTCTATGAAAGTCTGTGCTAAATCCTAAGTCACTGACCAGCATCTACCAGCAGCAATATACAGAAGAGGAGACTACCTCACTTACTAGCAGGCACATCATACCTTCATAAATGTACAACTGGACCCAATGGCCAGCACCAGAATATAACAAGCGCCAGATAACCCATTATGGAATATTGCAGACAGTAAGTGCCACCCAGGCCGAAGTGGTAAGTTTCCACACATGGCGCTGCGGAGTACCTTACTACATTTAGCCTATGGGCCTAGAATCAGGTAAAGAATAGCTGACACCTGCAGTAACACAGCATGGCATGTTTTCCTGTTTCCAAGTTGCGTTACTGCAGGTGACAGCAGACGGACACTAGGGGGAGGGGTGGTGGGAGAAGATAATTTTCTCATCAACTGGATCTATAGCAGGCAACCATAGCACTGGGGGTGCACTCAACACAATGTGCTGCCGGGCCAAATTACGTAGGCATCAGCCAGTTACAGTACCCCAGCATCACCGGTTTTCATGCGCCCCTCTAGGGAAGACTTGCAACGAAGACGGACGCGATTTCATGGCGTTGAACTGAATACAGATCACAGACTAAAGAAGCAAAAGAAAAGTATATAACGCAGAAAGTCACACCTAACATGCCGTAAGCCTTTGCATTACACAAAATAACTCAAGAACCTCTTCTACGTGAAAGGAATTACCCTCGCCCAATGTGCTATATTGTGTCACAGGGTTAAACAAACACAATCCAGTGTCATCAGAAAATCTGCCCAACATCTCATCAGTTGGACGGAGAGAACGCTTACCGGCACGCACCGAATGCGATATCACGCAGACCCTTCCACCGCCTACAAGGATTAAACAATAGTGGGAGTTCCGGCACCAGCAAGGAGTGATAGAACTAAATACGTTTAACCTTAAAAGAGCACAGCAACCAATCCTGAACAGCTCCATGTGCCAGCTGACAGGGTGCCACTGAGGATAGTGACCCTCAGTCTGCCAGGAGGAGGATAGTCAGGTACTAGCCGATGAAACATACACATACTGTACAGAAATACCTCCGGCTGGACGGAACCTCAGTCTGCCAGGAGGAGGATAGTCAGGTACTAGCCCTATAGGTCAGACTAGCTGATGAAACATACACATACTGTACAGAAATACCTCCGGCTGGACGGAACCTCAGTCTGCCAGGAGGAGGATAGTCAGGTACTAGCCCTATAGGTCAGACTAGCTGATGAAACATACACATACTGTACAGAAATACCTCCGGCTGGACGGAACCTCAGTCACAGATGGAAGAGATCCCACAGACACAGGAAGATTCCACTCTCCTTACACATCAGTCACCCACCTTACTCCCCGGACAGTCCCGGGAACAGCAGCAACAGTGCGAGTTCACAATGAGAATCACAGGGCAGAACTCCTTCCAGGTATAATCCATCAGGCAATGTGAGGGAGCCCAGGGCCGGGGGGGAGAGTAACTCTCACCGAACGCTGGATGGGACGATGCAATCGGGAAGGTAACTGGACATTGTTCCGGATCTGTGAGATCAGGCAGGAACACAGCCCGTTCTGCCTGCCAAGCCCATTATCCAGGATGGGAGGCAGCTCAGGTACGACGGACAGCCCTATGCAGATCAGCCCCAGCTCACAGGTGGAATGACACTTCCCATTGGTCAATCTCCCAATACACAATCTCCTCCTCCTCCCCAGCCACCACCGTGCAGCTTTATAGAAGCATCCTAAGCGTTAAATAAACTGTAGTGAGCCTAGCAGAGGTTATAGTCCCACCAGACGACCCCTGCGGCTCTATTCACAGACAATCACTGGCAGATAATTACTGATAACGCACACAACCATTGTCTGCGGCATTGTCAAAGGGCACAGATAATGCAAACACTTCACATGTAACAGCGAGAGGCACGTATAATGCTACTGATCCCTACGGTGCACACCATCACAGCATAGGGATCACTACACCATATTACATTTAGAAGACCGTATTCTCCCAACAGGCAGTAGATAGATGCACATAACCTTGTCAGTAACCTGGCATGCCAGGTTTTCCATGTCCCCCTGCAGTGAATGGCATACGTACATAAGTAATTAGGTTTCCTTCACACAGAATGTTCTACGATCCCCCCCCCTGGCATCCTGGCACCATGGGCCCTGTACTCCCCACTTAGGTTGCCCATAAACAAAGGTAGATCTGATCCTAATATATTTGTGAAGAGCGGTCCCTATACCTGCTTTTGCCACCTGGCACACAGCCGGTCAGAGCCCGCGGGCTACAAGTTGATAGAGCACGGCCACACGCACCAGCCTCTATAGACGCCATCTGCAGCCAATCAAGTCTAAAACTAACGAGGGATTTAACTTTGGTGCCCGGTAAGTGCGGGTGCCAATCCAGTGAGTGGTAACATTTTACATCTGGTGTTTTCTAAAAGGAAAAAAAAAAAGTTTGTATAATATAGAGGGGGAAGGGGGGGATTACACGTAAGGGGTTACCGGGTCGTCACAAGACTAAACACTGACTAATCAGCATGTCAGATGATATTTTGTAACAATGAGGGGAGACACTGTGCTCCAATAGCAGAGTCAGGGCTTCCCACAGCCCCCAAGGTCCATTGTGCGGAGACGTGATACAGTGTAACTGCTCATTGTTCAGAGATAGCGGCTGCAGACAGAACACAGCACATTGTACGCGCTGGAGAATAGTTAATGTGACATTATTAATCTGAGACACTGTTACACTGTCTTCAGGACTCATCAAGGTCATCAACCCCAAGAGCCGGTTGTTTGCCATCCTCTGTGCCCCATATATCTATTGCTAATCCTGTACTTTGTAGCATGATTGCAGCACTTCTGTCACTGCAGTCTGGGAACGGCATTTACACAATAATATGTGAGCACCTACTCGTATACCGCTGAGCTGTCGCCTGTGACACTTTCCCTTGTTGTGTATATAGACCGGCTGGCCGCAAAGCAGAGATCTACGGATCATTGAGTGAAGATCTCTGGCTGTACACTCTGTAGTCAGCGTGTATAGACGCATATATACATACGTGATCACAGAAGGATCACACAGGACGGGTAGAATATGAGTACACTTAGCACAGCAAATGGGAAGCATTTATTGCTGGCTATATCACATACACTTTTATTATTATTTGTCTTACAGGGCACAACAATGCCAGGCCTCCAGAACGCACCCGTCTGCTCCCATCACCCCTTCCATCCCAAATACTCTGCTAGTGTGAGCCACTTCCAGTGACGAGACTGACCGAGCTGACCTAATAAGTAACTACTGTATCCCCTCCCTCCGCTGCACGTCAGCACGCCCCAAGCCTGGGCACTGGGAGGACCGGACAAGAGGGCGGAACGCTTCTACACAACAAGCTCGTTACTGCGCTCATTACTCCACACCAGTTTGGAACAGGACCAGGCTGGACAGTTTCCCTGCAAGACCAAAACATGTTTGTATCTAAAAGTATCCGACTGAGCGCTGGGATTAAAATTAACTTTATTACCGGACACAAGGATGCAGCATGAAGAAGTCAGAGCACAAAGTGTTAAAGCTCTATGTACAGCCTGGTCCTGAATAACAGGAATATAAAATGGATTCATCCTAAACCAGATGCACATTTATTTATGAAGCAATATAGCTGTGTCCTACCCTGTAACATACAAGGTCACGCAGGCTGGGCTGAATATAAACAAGGTAAAGTGCACACAGGACACGTGTGTACAGACAGTACCACGCTTACACCTGTCATAGGTTACAGTCTGGCCTGGCCCCTATCCGTGTGGAGCTTGTATGTTCTCCCCGGGTGTGGATCATAGGGGCGACCGAACTTAGGTCGACCACTATTGGTCGACAGTAACTAGGACGACACCTGAAAATAGGACGACACCTGAAAATAGGACGACACCTGAAAATAGGACGACACCTGAAAATAGGACGACACCCGAAATAGGACGACACCCGAAATAGGACGACACCTGAAAATAGGACGACACAAGGTTTATTTATTTTTGTCGCCATTTTCTTCGTAGTATAACCGTGAACCCCAATTAGTGCACCGTGTCCCCTTGCATGGGAGCAATCAGGCAGGGTGCACAGGTCACCGTTCCCAATTGTAGTCCATGTGGATCGTAAAGTATGAAAAATATGATTAAAAAAAATTGTGAAAAACTCATGTCGACCTAGAAACAATATTGACCTAGGAACCATGTCGACAAATAATGGTCGACCTAGAGACCGGATACCGTTCTCCCCACGCTTTTGTGTATTTCCTCTGGTTTCTCCCCACCAACCAGATTTTAAATTTAAGACTGTAAGCTTCTGAGGCAAGGACTGAATGATTACATATTCAGTGTATAGTATTGCATAATATAGGATAGGTGCAATATAAACGGTAATTAGAGGATGAGTGAGAGCAGCAGATTATTCCCTTATCATAGGTCTGCAAACTCTGTCCTCATTACCCCACACAGCGCATGTTTTCCAGGTCTCCTCACAGAATCACAAGTGAAATAATTAACTCCACCTGTGGACCTTTTAAAATGTGTCTGCGAGTAATTAATACCCCTGTGCACCTGCTGGGTTACCTGGAAAACATGCAGTTCAGTGCACAAAGCATGCCGTCACACAGCCACAAACCAGAAATCATGGCGGTATAATGGGAAGTTCTAGATTTAATATGGGTTCTGGAAAGAGTTAGACGCACGAGCGAGAGCGACACCACAAATCTTACTGGATCTGTCCGTCAAGGGCCTCATTTGTCAGCAGTAACATGCTCAGACTGGATAAATGCTGATTTGGCCCCACCCACTTTCACACAAGGGAACACTGATCAGATAAGGACTGATGCAGTCCCGCCCATTTCTTCTGCGTGTCTACATGTAGCCGATTATTGATGGACACAATAGGTGCGCCCAACGCTAGACAAACGCACCACATACAGAAATATGGGGAAGGAAATAGGACGAGTGGGCACACTGGCATTAGAAAGAGTTAATAACCAAAATAACATCAAAGACCCATGTGCTAAAGTGGTGTCAGGAGGTGGCTATATTTACTGACGCATGAAAATCTGACCTCCTTTTGAACTCATAAAAGTACTGAAAGCGAACACCGGGCCGGGCTTTGACAGCAGAAAAACAAGAGACTGTTTAAAGGGAAAGTGCTGGGAGAAGAGACTTATACCGTAGGTCGCTGAGCTACTGCAAAAGTAACGCGCTCTGCTCTTACAGGGGGGCGCTTTGGAGGAATGGTCGTCTTGATCAGACACAATGGCTGAGTAGTATGCCACCTGGTGTGTACAATGACAGCGGCAAAGGAGGGGGAACAGGGAAACAACTAGAATTACAATAGGCCTGGACAACGTGTGGCACTATGAGCCCCGGCGTGCTTTGCCAGGCAGAAGAGAACTGGTAACTGGCAGGGTATGCTGGGATTTGTAGTTTCACAACATCTGGAGCAATACAGGGTGTCTAGGCCTGAACTAGAAGCGGCAGAGAGACAGCCGGCGTGACAGACCATGCGCGGCAGAGAGAGCGCTCCAGCGTGACAGACCATGAGCGGCAGAGACACAGAAGGCGTGACGGACGATGAGCGGCAGAGACACAGAAGGCGTGACGGACGATGAGCGGCAGAGACACAGAAGGCGTGACGGACGATGAGCGGCAGAGAGACCGCCAGCGTGACGGACGATGAGCGGCAGAGAGACCGCCAGCGTGACGGACGATGAGCGGCAGAGAGACCGCCAGCGTGACGGACGATGAGCGGCAGAGAGACCGCCAGCGTGACGGACGATGAGCGGCAGAGAGACCGCCAGCGTGACGGACGATGAGCGGCAGAGAGACCGCCAGCGTGACGGACGATGAGCGGCAGAGAGACCGCCAGCGTGACGGACGATGAGCGGCAGAGAGACCGCCAGCGTGACGGACGATGAGCGGCAGAGAGACCGCCAGCGTGACGGACGATGAGCGGCAGAGAGACCGCCAGCGTGACGGACGATGAGCGGCAGAGAGACCGCCAGCGTGACGGACGATGAGCGGCAGAGAGACCGCCAGCGTGACGGACGATGAGCGGCAGAGAGACCGCCAGCGTGACGGATGATTAGCGGCAGAGAGACCGCCAGCGTGACGGATGATGAGCGACAGAGACCGCCGGCGCAAAAGACAACCAGCGGCAGAGACACCGCCGGCGCAATAGACAATCAGCGGCAGAAAGACAGCCAGCGTGATGGACGATGAGTGGCAGAGAGACAGCCGGCGTGACGGACGATGAACGGCAGAGAGACAGCCGGCGCAATAGACAATCAGCGGCAGAGAGACAGCCGGCGCAATAGACAATCAGCGGCAGAAAGACAGCCAGCGTGATGGACGATGAGTGGCAGAGACACAGCCGGCGTGATGGACGATGAGTGGCAGAGACACAGCCGGCGTGACAGACGATGAACGGCAGAGAGACAGCCGACGCAATAGACAATCAGCGGCAGAAAGACAGCCAGCGTGATGGACGATGAGTGGCAGAGACACAGCCAGTGTGAAGGATTAACAGAAGACATCACACAGCCAACATGAAGAGAGCAGAGAGACAGACAGCGTAAAGGACTGACAGACAGTGACTCTGCAGCCAGCTGTCCCTCACTCTACACCGCAGTCACTTGGGAAGCTGGGAGAGAGAGTGCGCTAGTTTCTCCTGTACAAAAAGGTCCAGTAATGCTGAAATGCATATAGCCTGGACACTTACCCACCCAGCATCTACTATGGATGCTCTAACCCAGGGGTTCTCAAACTCGGTCCTCAGGACCCCACACAGTGCATGTTTTGCTGGTAACCCAGCAGGTGCACAGGTGTATTAATTACTCACTGACACATTTTAAAAGGTCCACAGGTGGAGCTAATTATTTCACCTGTGATTTTGTGAGGAGACCTGCAAAACATGCACTGTGTGGGGTCCTGAGGACAGAGTTTGAGAACCTGTGCTCTAACCTACACATTCAGGGTGTGCGCCAAACACTCACCGCTACCACCCAACACCCGTGCAGTGCTAGCCGATTCCAAATAAAGCGTCCCTTCCCCTAACACAGCGGAGACTGTTACCAGCTAGCTCATGGGAAACTAGTGACATCACAGATGTATATAGGAGTACAGGAAGCAATATTCCTCTGCACACCGAGTTTCTGGTTCATGACACTACAAGAAGCGTACTGTACCTCTCCTTATGGGATTAATTAGCATTTCAGGTGTCAGAGCCAGAGTCACAAGGACAGACATGATGATCTAATCACTTATCCGTATTCTGAAAAGTGATTTCCAAAAGGTCCTGAAGAACCCACTTTTATCCCTCAAGCTGCTATTTTTGCTATTAGGGCATGCTGGGATGTGTAGTTCCACAGCAGCTGGAGGGTCGCCATGTTGAATAACCCTTCTCTATATACCAAAGGAGTTTCTTACACCATTCAAAATCGTGTTCTATATTCCCTAAACATCACATTATATCACCACGTAGAACGTCGGCTTTGCCACCGCAGGTCAGACGCAGACATAAAAGTGCATGAGTTTATGCAATGTGACCGGTTACATAAAATCACGCGACTGAGTTCTCCCACGGGAAAAGGAACATGGGTCGATGGCGATTAAAAACAAATTCTTCAAAGATTAGGGAGAGAACACCTCTTCCCCCCCCCCCCCCCCCCCCCCGACAGGACACTAATCTGCAATAAGCAGTATAGAGTGCATCGGTGTGACTCCTGCGCTGGCTGATATACAGGGACAGTCAGAATCCCCCGGGGAACAGTTCCGCCGTGTCCAGTCATTTGCAGTCGTAGAGAGGGGCGGGAGCTAAAGCACTGAAATAGGAAATCTTTCCATAACATCACGTGCTGGACACTAGAACTGTAGTTACACAGGTATAAAGGACTATTTCTCTGTTTCACGGTTTTGCAATCGCTGTGAGCAGAAGGCCCTGAGGTGTAATAGTCTGCGATCTGCAGGAGCCAGCACAATGCTGCGCGGTCACTAGACATGGCAACAATTCAGTTTTTCTTTTAAACTAATTGTCGCTTTAAACCTATTGACTGTCCTGCCGGAATCACAGCAGCTCCTGCAAACCGCAGGTTATTACACTTGGCCCACTGCGTCTTTACACCGGTCACTTGCTCCCAGAATAGGCCCCACTCAATTCAATTTTGGGTGAAGGCTCGATGCAGCGTTGCAGCACCTGGCGCTCGCAAGACTAGTACGGGTACAATTCCCAGCAGAACTGCGGGTTTTTCCCACTACTCCAAATATAGAAGGCATTGTGCACAATGGTGCGCGGTGATTCCACTTCATCACGGACAGTTTCCTCTCTTCCTGGAATTCTCCTTTTGCTAAGTAAAACCAGGATGGTATCTCTATACTCTAATGGCAACAAGCTGCTCTGAACTCCTCTCGTGCAAACACAAATGGATGCTGATGATATCGGCTCTCGGTTTTAGACACCGGTGAGCAGCGAAACGCCTGGCTGACCGCATACAGCGGCCGCTTGTGTCCTACCATGGAAAATCTGAGTGTCGTGGCCACGTGGACCAGTGGAGAGATTCCGAATCTAAGAGTGTGACTATACACGCAGGGTCCTGCCCCCACGTGGTATAGACCCCAGAAGGGCAAGAGGACATGCTCACCCTAAGGGCAGGCACTTAGCTTACTGTACGATTCCACTCGCAGCTCAGGTCACTGAACTCTACCAGAACTCCTTCACCCAATTAATAACTAACCAGGCTTCAACCAAAACTAATTAACCCAATGAAACCCAAACCGCAAATTGAAACAGTAAGTCCCCAGCCTCTATACTAACTTATGGGTGGTAATAATTCTGCAGTAAGAGGTCTGGACAATTTCTACACTACAGTTCCAATACTTTGTATACGTTTTCATTTTTACTTGCAGGGGACAGACATTTAGCAGGCTGAGGGGGGTACACATACAGGTGGGACGCGGTCAGCCTCCCGGCAGTCACGTGACAGACGCCGGAATCCCGACATCTTGAAGGTAAGTATCGGGGTGGCGGTTGGGGGGGGGGGGGGTTTAAGCTGTAACCCCCCCTTCCTCTCTGAGTCTGGACCAGCTGCCACCCCAGGCTGGTTAGGGTAGGGGGCAGGGTTAATTAATTACCCCGTCCCCTTTTGTCATTCTAATTGTCGGGAATGCGGGTGTTGGTCATGTGGCCACCGCCGGCAGCCAACCGCCAGGCTCCAGTATCTCACCCATACAGATGTGTCCTCATGCATCCAGTCTGAATACAGCATGCACACCTGTATAGTGTGTGTGACTGAATCTATATACGGAGAAAACAAAGCTGCCGCTGCTACATTGTAAGCCTTTCCGTACAGACTCAAGTGTCATATCACATTACTCAGCGCAGTCTCCTTGTGCTGATGCTTGAAGATGGTCACGTGACCTGGTGCGCCAGGAGGGGCTGTTTGGCGTGACTGCAGCAAAGGTGTATCAGGTCACATCTGTAGAACAAACTAGGAACAGGATTATAGATTAATAAACAATTTAGGTGACAGGATTATTTTATCATTACAGAACTAATCCCACACAACAGGCCTGTCAATGGCTGTACCAAGGCTGAGCACAACTTACATTTACGATTAAACGTGAATTAAAGAAGATTATAATCACTATCCAAACAGGTGTCTGCATTATCACTGAATAAGTGTCCAAATGTGATAAAGGTTCCCTTCCGGTCGCCCGTTCATAGACAAGGTGGCCGTATTACTGTATCTCTAGCTAGCAGATAGCATTGTCTACAGGGCGGAGAACCCTCACCTAGTAAGCCATGACGGCTGCGCAGGGCTCTTGTAGAGACACAGTGGCCCTGAGCAAACAGATTCCAAATCAATGACACACAATGTTAACGCACAGAATCTCGTCCTTTTTTCAAAGGAACGGACACAGAAGAATCATCACAAAACGAGACCTTTGCTGGTTTAAACAACTACTGACCCCAAAATACAGGTCGGGTTAAGATAACACGAAGAGACAAATAATAAAAAAAATATATAACAGGGGTATTCAACATGCAGCCGTCAAGCTGCTTTGTAACAACACATCCCAGCATGCCCTGCCACAGTCTGCGCATGCCCTAATAGTGCAACTGCATCAACATGCTGGGATGTGTAGTTCCACAGCAACTGCATGTTGAATATCACTGCTATAGAGGATTCTATAGTATGTACCCACTATGGGGCTTATCACTATGTTTACACTAAGGGGCTTATTTAACAAACATCACGTGTGCGTCACGCTACTGACTCCGGTGAGCCAGCCCGTATGTTTCCTGTGAGCGGAGAGTAAGTACACAGGACCTGCAACAACGCATAAAGGGAACAGCAAATGGAATTCCACAAGGGATTGGGTACAGAGGGTTCTGTTCTGTACAGAAAATCTACCTGTAACTGTTTAACAAAGACAGACGTGACTGTGGATTTATGGTCGCCGGAAGGCTCAGCGTACAGGTGAGCGCCCCCTCCTGGCTGCAATGCAAGAAGCCATCAGATCTGCAAACCTAAAACTAGCAGGCGATCACTAAATCCGCAGCTACTCACAAGGCGGCATCTGTGTACGGGGTTTTCACCAGAAGCACAGGCGAGCACCACATGCAGACTGTCAACGAGTTGTGCTGGACAGTCACACTGCTACAGGAACACAGCAATTTACTATAGTGGAAGGAAGCGGCCATTACTCCGGTGACACCAGGGAGGTACATGTATGCATGTAAGGTCGGCATCTCACCTGGAAGTGGTTAGTGATTATGGGGGTCATTCCGAGTTGTTCGCTCGCTAGCAGTTTTTAGCAGCCGTGCAAACTCTATGCCGCCTCCCACTGGGAGTGTATCTTAGCTTAGCAGAAGTGCGAACGAAAGGATCGCAGAGCAGCTACAATTTATTTTTGTGCAGTTTCTGAGTAGCTTCAGACCTACTCAGCGCTTGCGATGACTTCAGACTGTTCAGTTCCTGATTTGACGTCACAAACACGCCCTGCGTTCGCCCAGCCACGCCTGCGTTTTTACGAACACACCCTGAAAACGGTCAGTTGCCACCCAGAAACGTCCACTTCCTGTCAATCACCCTGCGGCCAGCAGTGCGACTGAAAAGCTTCGCTAGACCTTGTGTGAAACTACATCGGCCGTTGTGAAAGTACGTCGCGCGTGCGCATTGCGCCGCATGCGCATTAGTGCCTTTTTTTGCATCATCGCTACGCAGCGAACATTTTCAGCTAGCAATCAACTCGGAATGACCCCCTATAGCCATTGATATATTATATTTGCTATTTAGTATATACTGAATGACAATTTCTATAGGAGGCAAAGGGCATCTGACAAACAGTGATTCGCTGACCTCTCCTTTCTGACTCATAGGCAAAATGTTCCTCTGGCCTACAGAGGGAATATACCACCATCACCCTGGCCACTGCGGCTGTACCCAACATCATCTGTCTGCCTAGTCTCCTGCGACTGTATTATGATATTCGGACAGACAAAAGAAAACTTGAGGACACAGATGGCACCACCTACTGGTGCTTCTTGTAACTTGTGTCATAGCAGCCAATTTCTCTGGTGTTTTACAGAAACTAAGCGCATCTTCCCTTGTGCACATTACACCCATTAATTAGAATGCAGATATTGTATCACAGGCCTTCACAACACTCACTAGCCGCTACATACTCAATAAACTACTAAATGTATGGGGCAGGCTAGCCCACCAAGTTACACGGTAACATCGCTTCATAGTATTCGGTCGGGAGACTTACTAGGGTATTCAATTATCCGCAAATTCGCGGCAATCGGGCGAAAATTGCAGCGAAAACGCTCCGTTTTTCGACCTATTTAATTCCAAACGGGTTTCACCTGAAAATTCTTGCAGTGAAAAGTGCAGGTGAAAATGGGCAAATCAGCCAGTACCCCCAAAAATGCTAAACTAACATAGGAAAACAGAAGAGAAGTGTATTAGAGATCACATTAGAGAGTTTTTGGGGACTTAAATTGTGTGAAATGGCTGTTATATGCATTTTTTTTAAAATGCAAAAAAAATGATAGAAAGCAAGTTTTTTTGAGCAAAATAAATGCGCTCATTAAATTCGGGGTACATGAAAATGGGTATAAGTATATATTTGGGTCATTTTAGGGTACTTTAAAAAAAAGTGGAAACAGACCGATTACTCCCATCTGCAAGCCTAAAAACACCTGTCCCACTCATAAAGCACCCCAATATACCTGTACCATACCTTGAACCCCAATTTCCATCACTTTGTACTTTTTCACCCCAAAAATGACATGTCATTATTGGCCAATTAAAAATAATTTAAAACTTCAATGTGCCTAATTAGTCATTAAGACGGGTGTCCCAGGAGTTCTGTACCATATCCAAACATTTTTACCTTAAAATAGTGACTTTTCCCAACTTTTCACCTGCTTCAGAGTAGGTGAAGTGAAATTAGTGAAAAAATGATCACCGATAAATTTTCCTGGAAAATTGAGTAGGCTGTAATTGCGTTTCACGCAAAAAGTCCGTTATCGCTGCTAAATGAATATACCCCTTAATACGGATGAGAAAATAATTAGATCTGTTTCTGATCAGCAGAATGTTAGAAGTGTATAATCAGTGGATTCTTAAAGCGTGGTCCCAATCAGAGGCGGTCGCAAAGGATCCCAGCATGGTCTCCGTTAAGTCTTCAGCTCAGCGGTGATCCAGCTGCTAATAATTTAGTGTGATCACGTGGCAACCTCATTACCCGCAATTCTCCACCCCATCACATGACCACCCAGGAGCTCTGTGACTGACTGGCTCACACTCCACTCAGGTGAAAAACTCCTGTAAAGAAGCACAAGCCGCGGCATTCTTGCAGTAATAGCCAGAAAGAGACGTCAAACAGATCATTTTTGTAAACGGACCTAAAAAACTAACCAGCTTCGAGTAAAGAGGCACAAACATACATCTGTAGGAAGAGTCTAAGGGGCAGATGTATTAAGCCTGAAGAAGTGATAAAGCAGTGATAAGTGCAAGGTGATAACGCACCAGCCAATCAGCTCCAAAATGTAAATTAGCAGTCAGGAGCTGACTGGCTGGTGCGTTATCACCTTGCACTTATCACTACTTTATCACTTCTCCAGGCTTAATACATCTGCCTTTAAGTTTAATATAAATTACTCAAATTGCTGACTTAATGGAACGCTAAAGGGTGTTCCATCAATGTATGCCAACCATTTCCTGAAAGAAACCCTCAGCAAAATAGACAGACAGCAGACAACGTAACCCCTCCCAGTTATGGAGTTAGAACACAAGACAGGATAGAGACCTCTAGCTGCCAATAAAGGTACTACAACAGAGTTAACAATAGTGTAGAAACAGGACTGTGTGGACAAGATCATCAATCCAATAGGCCAGACATGTCCAAACTGCGGCCCTCCAGCTGTTGAGAAACTACACATCCCAGCATGCCCTGACACAGCTTTAGCATTCTCCGACAGCAAAACTGTGTCAGGGCATGCTGGGATATGTAGTTTCCCAACAGCTGGAGGGCCGCAGTTTCGACTGTGGGGAGGTCCGATTGTTATTTGGGCACGACTAGAGTGCATCCGCTGGCAGAAACTCAATTGTTCGGCCGTGCAGGAGTGAATGCGGCGGGCCCAGGCGTTTCTGCTTGCAGCCTCCAGAGGTGCTGAGCAGAGATGTGTGAAAAGTTTCCGCGTCGCAGGCAGTACTTTAGTCTGGTTTAGCCGCAACCCGTGATTTGTGGGCGCATCAGAAGTAATGGCCGCCCAACGACTGAACTGCTCTGCCGGGCATCCGTGAAAACAATGGAATCGCCCTCTGCGAATTAGGGTAACGTGTGGGTGACCCTAAACTTTTCTTACCCAACAATAAGCTGGAATTCTAAGTTTATACAATTAAAAAATAATAATAGTTGTTTCACTAGGGTGGTGGCTACGTCGTAATACTATTATATTTCAATTCCTGGTCTGGGCACGGTGCCCACAACCATCTCCTCAGGTACAGTCAACAAGATACTTAATGTGGAATTCACTTCATAATTATTGGCTGGTTTCATTACACCAATTTATCATTAAGGAATCCACGAAACATTGGCAGCTGGCTGAACCTGAGAAAAGCTGGGGGAAATAAAAGATATATAACTATGCTTTAGGGTAGAACATCCACTAAATATCTGCATAACATGTATTTCATATCCCAGTGATACCTTCCAAGGGATAGAACATCAGCGAAGGCTGCATTTTTATATCCAAGACAATTGGTTAATAGACGAGTCACCTGCGCAATCCACGGCATGATCATAACATAAAAGCTCTCCTCCCCCCCCCCCCCCCCCCCTGCAATGTCAGCTAAAGGAGTGCATCCTGTGTTGTATACCGAGACGCGGTGCACAGTCTCCTCCTCATCCTTTCCTGGCGGACCTGCTGCCGCCGCTCTCTGCGGGAACGGGCTGCAAGAAGACACTTACGCTGGTGACTCGCCGGTAGATCTGGGCAGCGTTTTGGCACTCGGAGTAAGGGTATTCAGACGTGGCCATCTCAAGCATGCACATCCCAAAGGCATACACGTCTACGGATTCATCGTATTTCTCCTCATACATCTCTGGGGCCATGAACTCAGGGGTACCTTAAATTAAAAGAACGGTTCAGACTCTAAATTTTCTCAAAGCGGTCAGGATGCTGGAGGCGCTACTCACCACGAGTGTGTTCGGGGTAGAAGACCTGTGAGACAGAGAGAGCGGGGGGCAAAGAAAAAAAAAAGGAGGAAAGCTTCTTAGTTACACTGTAAAGAAAACGTAATTAAGACGTCTTCCATTGCAAGGCCTCGGACAGGAGGATGTGGCGTGAATAGAACTATTCGTGGAACAAGGGTCACCATGAAAGCAGTGATGCTGTGGATGTTATGGAGACGCTCTTCGGAAAGAGCCACGTTTAATTAAGTTTTTATTTAACAGCCTTCTTCCATCAGCAAGTAAATGGAGAGTTGCTACAGCGTCTAAGGACTGCAATACCAAGAAAATAGGCTCGATCTACCTGTACATACCTGGAAGACAGCGCCACCTGCTGTTGGAAGAAAGAACCGGTTAGTCAGACTAGCCTGGCGCACTACTTTCCATTCACCTGGCTGAGCTGTAGGGGGGGGACGTGATGAAACCTTGCAATGGAAAACGGCCACGAGTCCAGGTAGTATAAATGCATGGATATACCAATGGCTTTCTGCAAAAGCCCACTCACCAGATTACCTTCTCTTCACATACTTACGTTGTGGACTGCAGTACACACTAATGGCCTACTGCAGCCAATTATAACGAGCCATGGCCTACAGGCAGAAAAAAACACTCAAATACAGAGAGGTGGTCAGGTTGCGCTTAATATAACCAGGGAAGCTGCCGGGGGGCGCAGAGGATAATTTATGGAGAGGGGGGAGGGGTAGATAGCACTACAAGTATTACAAGAAAAACTTGTAAAAAAAAGAAAAATGCGTTTGATCCTCCTGGAAAAGAAAAGGTTTAGCCTGTAGCGTTGGCATCCGTACCCTGCAAGTCCTATACCAGCAATACAGTATACATACAGAGGTATGATAAACACTTTACAGATACACACTGAGATTTTTCGGCATAGGCTGCCTTCATCATTGAAAACCAAATTTCATGTGTTAAAGACTGAACCCAGTAAATCCACTTTTAGCCCAGAACGTGGGAATAAGCGTTTGTACATCACTAGGCGCAGGACGGATTATTAATCACACACACTTTGCGTGGTTTGGTCCAGACGTTGCACAAGAGATGTGGCGCCCTCTACTGCACCTGTGTAGACAGAACTCGCCTGCTCAGATAGAACACATTCTGAGTTGCTATAAGATAAACAATCTCTGCGATTTCGGGCTCAATTCCCACTGTGACTTGTAGCTGAAAGGGGTTATTACCAGCCCTGCCTTCCACAAAACACAGCAGATCATGTCAGCATGACGAGACCAACATGTTTGCTTGATAGTCATAGGTAGGTACAACGTAACTGAAGATCAGTAACCCAAAGACAGACAGTAGGCTCGGGAACCTACCTATGACACTCTTGGCAAACGACGCCCTCTTTAAGGTGGCCAGGCCCAGGTCTCCGATCTTCACCGATCCGGTAGGGCCAGTGATGAATATGTTGTCGCATTTCAGGTCTCTGTGGATGATGGGAGGGGTCCTTGTGTGCAGGAACTGCAGACCTTTGAGGATCTGCCTGCACCAGCTGCGGAGAACCTTAAGTTTCATCACCTTGAACCTCTTTAGATACCTGAAAGCAGAGACACCCTTTTTTATGTAACCATCCTGTACAAATGAATAACTTATACACCATGTCTAAGCATTTATTTATTATTTATTACCAGTTATTTGTATAGCGCACACATATTCAGCAGCGTTTTACAGAGATTTGGCCATTCACATCAGTCCCTGCACCAGTGGAGCTTACAATCTACACTGCTCAAAAAAATAAAGGGAACACTAAAATAACACATCCTAGATCTGAATGAATGAAATATTCTTATTAAATACTTTGTTCTTTACATAGTTGAATGTGCTGACAACAAAATCACACAAAAAATAAGAATTTACTTACCGATAATTCTATTTCTCGGAGTCCGTAGTGGATGCTGGGGTTCCTGAAAGGACCATGGGGAATAGCGGCTCCGCAGGAGACAGGGCACAAAAGTAAAGCTTTTACAGGTCAGGTGGTGTGTACTGGCTCCTCCCCCTATGACCCTCCTCCAGACTCCAGTTAGGTACTGTGCCCGGACGAGCGTACACAATAAGGGAGGATTTTGAATCCCGGGTAAGACTCATACCAGCCACACCAATCACACCGTACAACTTGTGATCTAAACCCAGTTAACAGTATGATAACAGAGGAGCCTCTGAAAGATGGCTTCCTAAACAATAACCCGAATTAGTTAACAATAACTATGTACAAGTATTGCAGATAATCCGCACTTGGGATGGGCGCCCAGCATCCACTACGGACTCCGAGAAATAGAATTATCGGTAAGTAAATTCTTATTTTCTCTATCGTCCTAAGTGGATGCTGGGGTTCCTGAAAGGACCATGGGGATTATACCAAAGCTCCCAAACGGGCGGGAGAGTGCGGATGACTCTGCAGCACCGAATGAGAGAACTCCAGGTCCTCCTTTGCCAGGGTATCAAATTTGTAAAAATTTACAAACGTGTTCTCCCCTGACCACGTAGCTGCTCGGCAGAGTTGTAATGCCGAGACCCCTCGGGCAGCCGCCCAAGATGAGCCCACCTTCCTTGCGGAATGGGCCTTAACAGATTTAGGCTGTGGCAGGCCTGCCACAGAATGTACAAGTTGAATTTTGTTACAAAACCAACGAGCAATCGACTGCTTAGAAGCAGGTGCACCCAACTTGTTGGGTGCATACAGTATAAACAGCGAGTCAGATTTTCTGACTCCAGCCGTCCTTTAAATGTATATTTTTAAGGCTCTGACAACGTCCAACAACTTGGAGTCCTTCAAGTCGTCTGTAGCCGCAGGCACTACAATAGGCTGGTTCAGGTGAAACGCTGATACCACCTTAGGGAGAAAATGCGGACGCGTCCGCAGCTCTGCCCTATGTCGAATGGAAAATTATATAAGGGCTTTTATAAGACAAAGCCGCCAGTTCAGATACTCTCCCGGCCGAAGCCAGGGCCAGTAACATAGTCACTTTCCATGTGAGATATTTCAAATCCACATTCTTTAGTGGTTCAAACCAATTGGATTTGAGGAAATCTAAAACTACATTTAGATCCCACGGTGCCACCTTAGGCACCACAGGAGGCTGTATATGCAGTACTCCTTTGATAAAAATCTGGACCTCAGGGACTGAGGCCAATTCTTTGTGGAAGAATATTGATAGGGCCGAAATTTGAACCTTAATAGATCCCAATTTGAGACCCATAGACAATCCTGATTGCAGGAAATGTAGGAAAACGACCCAGTTGAAATTCCTCCATCGGAGCACTCCGCTGCTCGCACCACGCAACATATTTTCGCCAAATACGGCGATAATGCTTCGCGGTGACTTCCTTCCTTGCCTTTATCAAGGTAGGAATGACTTCTTCTGGAATGCCTTTTCCTTTTAGGATCTGGCATTCAACGCCATGCCGTCAAACGCAGCCGCGGTAAGTCTTGAAAAAGACAAGGACCCTGCTGAAGCAGGTCCCTTCTCAGAAGTAGAGGCCACGGATCGTCCGTGACCATCTCTTGAAGTTCCGGGTACCAAGTCCTTCTTGGCCAATCCGGAGCCACTAGTCTTACTCCTCTTTGCCGTATAATCCTCAATACCTTTGGTATGAGAGGCAGAGGAGGAAACACATATACCGACTGGTACACCCAAGGTGTTACCAGCGCGTCCACAGCTATTGCCTGCGGATCTCTTGACCTGGCGCAATACCTGTCCAGTGTTTTGTTGAGGCGAGACGCCATCATGTCCACCATTGGTTTTACCCAACGGTTTAATAGCATGTGGAAAACTTCTGGATGAAGTCCCCACTCTCCCGGGTGAAGGTCGTGTCTGCTGAGGAAGTCTGCTTCCCAGTTGTCCACGCCCGGGATGAATACTGCTGACAGTGCTATCACGTGATTCTCCGCCCAGCGAAGGATCCTGGCAGCTTCTGCCATTGCCCTCCTGCTTCTTGTGCCGCCCTGTTTACATGGGCGACTGCCGTGATGTTGTCCGACTGGATCAACACCGGTCTTCCTTGAAGCAGAGGTTCCGCCTGGCTTAGAGCATTGTAGATTGCTCTTAGTTCCAGAATGCTTATGTGAAGAGACTTTTTCAGGCTCGACCACACTCCCTGGAAATTTCTTCCCTGTGTGACTGCTCCCCAGCCTCTCAGGCTGGCATCCGTGGTCACCAGGATCCAATCCTGCATGCCGAATCTGCGGCCCTCCAATAGATGAGCCTCCTGCAACCACCACAGAAGGGATACCCTTGTCCTCGGCGACAGGGTTATCCGCAGGTGCATCTGAAGATGCGACCCTGACCATTTGTCCAACAGATCCCTTTGCATGGAATCTGCCGAAAGGGATTGCTTCGTAAGAAGCTACCATTTTTTCCCAGGACTCTTGTGCATTGATGTACAGACACCTTTCCTGGTTTTAGGAGGTTCCTGACCAGGTCAGATAACTCCTTGGCTTTTTCTTCGGGAAGAAAAACCTTTTTCTGAACTGTGTCCAGAATCATCCCCAGGAACAGCAGACGAGTTGTCGGCATTAATTGGGATTTTGGAATATTCAGAATCCATCCGTGCTGCTTTAGCACCTCTTGAGATAGTGCTAAACCCATCTCTAGCTGTTCTCTGGACCTTGCCCTTATTAGGAGATCGTCCAAGTATGGGATAATTAATACGCCTTTTCTTCGAAGAAGAAATATTATCTCGGCCATTACCTTTGTAAAGACCCGAGGTGCCGTGGACAAACCAAACGGCAGCGTCTGAAACTGATAGTGACAGTTTTGTACAACGAACCTGAGGTACCCCTGGTGTGAGGGGTAATTGGAACGTGGAGATACGCATCCTTGATGTCCAAGGATACCATAAAGTCCCCTTCTTCCAGGTTCGCTATCACTGCTCTGAGTGACTCCATCTTGAACTTGAACTTCTTTATGTATAGGTTCAAGGACTTCAGATTTAGAATAGGCCTTACCGAGCCATCCGGCTTCGGTACCACAAATAGAGTGGAATAATACCCCTTCCCTTGTTGTAGAAGAGGTACCTTGACTATCACCTGCTGAGAATACAGCTTGTGAATGGCTTCCAAAACCGTCTCCCTTTCTGAGGGGGACGTTGGTAAAGCAGACTTCAGGAAACGGCGAGGTGGCTCTGTCTCTAATTTCAACCTGTACCCCTGAGATATTATCTGCAGGATCCAGGGATTTACCTGCGAGTGAGCCCACTGCGCGCTGTAATTTTTGAGACGACCGCCTACCGCCCCCGAGTCCGCTTGCGAAGCCCCAGCGTCATGCTGAGGCTTTTGTAGAAGCCGGGGAGGGCTTCTGTTCCTGGGAAGGAGCTGCCTGTTGCTGTCTCTTCCCTCGTCCTCTGCCTCGTGGCAGATATGAATAGCCCTTTGCTCTCTTATTTTTAAAGGAACGAAAGGGCTGCGGTTGAAAGGTCGGTGCCTTTTTCTGTTGGGGAGTGACTTGAGGTAGAAAGGTGGATTTCCCGGCCGTAGCCGTGGCCACCAAATCCGATAGACCGACCTCAAATAACTCCTCTACGCATCGCCTGTCCACTGTCGTGTCCATAAAGCTCTTCTGGCCGAAATGGACATAGCACTTACCCGTGATGCCAGTGTGCAGATATCTCTCTGTGCATCACGCATATAAAGAAATGCATCCTTTATTTGTTCTAACGACAGTAAAATATTGTCCCTGTCCAGGGTATCAATATTTTCGATCAGGGACTCTGACCAAACTACCCCAGCACTGCACATCCAGGCAGTCGCAATAGCTGGTCGTAGTATAACACCTGCATGTGTGTATATACCTTTTTGGATATTTTCCATCCTCCTATCTGATGGATCTTTAAGTGCGTCCGTCTCAGGAGAGGGTAACGCCACTTGTTTTGATAAGCGTGTTAGCGCTTTGTCCACCCTAGGAGGTGTTTCCCAGCGCTCCCTAACCTCTGGCGGGAAAGGGTATAAAGCCAATAACTTCTTTGAAATTAGCAGTTTTTTATCGGGGCACCCCACGCTTCATCACACACGTCATTTAATTCTTCTGATTCGGTAAAAACTACTGGTAGTTTTTTCACACCCCACATAATACCCTGTTTAGTGGTACCTGTAGTATCAGCTAAATGTAACATCTCCTTTATTGCCAAAATCATATAACGTGTGGCCCTACTGGAAAATACGGTTGATTCGTCACCTTCACCACCGGAATCAGTGCCTGTGTCTGGGTCTGTGTCGACCGACTGAGGCAAGGGACGTTTTACAGCCCCTGACGGTGTTTGAGGCGCCTGGACAGACACTAATTGAGTGTCCGGCCGCCTCATGTCGGCAAACGACTGCTTAAGCGAGTTGACGCTATCCCGTAATTCCACAAATAAAGGCATCCATTCTGGTGTCGACCCCCTAGGAGGTGACATCCTCATATTTGGCAATTGCTCCGCCTCCACACCAATAACGTCCTCATACATGTCGACACACACGTACCGACACACAGCAGACACACAGGGAATGCTCTATACGAAGACAGGACCCACTAGCCCTTTGGGGAGACAGAGGGAGAGTCTGCCAGCACACACCAAAAAGCGCTATATATGACAGGGATAGCCTTATGATTAAGTGCTCCCTTATAGCTGCTTTTATATTAATATATTGCCATTTATTCTGCCCCCCCTCTCTGTTATACCCTGTTTCTGTAGTGCAGTGCAGGGGAGAGACCTGGGAGCCTTCCTGACCAGCGGAGCTGTGACAGAAAATGGCGCCGTGTGCTGAGGAGATAGGCCCCGCCCCTTTTTCGGCGGGCTCGTCTCCCGCTATTTAGTACATTTAGGCAGGGGTAAATATCTCCATATAGCCTCTGGGGCTATATGTGAGGTATTTTTAGCCTTTTTAAAGGTTTTCATTTGCCTCCCAGGGCGCCCCCCCCCAGCGCCCTGCACCCTCAGTGACTGCCGTGTGAAGTGTGCTGAGAGGAAAATGGCGCACAGCTGCAGTGCTGTGCGCTACCTTAAGAAGACTGCAGGAGTCTTCAGCCGCCGATTCTGGACCTCTTCTTGCTTCAGCATCTGTGAGGGGGCCGGCGGCGTGGCTCCGGTGACCATCCAGGCTGTACCTGTGATCGTCCCTCTGGAGCTTCATGTCCAGTAGCCAAGAAGCCAATCCATCCTGCACGCAGGTGAGTTCACTTCTTCTCCCCTCTGTCCCTCGTTGCAGTGATCCTGTTGCCAGCAGGAATCACTGTAAAATAAAAAACCTAAGCTAAACTCTCTAAGCAGCTCTTTATGAGAGCCACCTAGAATTGCACCCTTCTCGGCCGGGCACAAAAATCTAACTGGAGTCTGGAGGAGGGTCATAGGGGGAGGAGCCAGTACACACCACCTGACCTGTAAAAGCTTTACTTTTGTGCCCTGTCTCCTGCGGAGCCGCTATTCCCCATGGTCCTTTCAGGAACCCCAGCATCCACTTAGGACGATAGAGAAATTATCAATGGAAATCAAATTTATTAACCCATGGAGGTCTGGATTTGGAGTCACCCTCAAAATTAAAGTGGAAAAACACACTACAGGCTGATCCAACTTTGATGTAATGTCCTTAAAACAAGTCAAAATGAGGCTCAGTAGTGTGTGTGGCCTCCACGTGCCTGTATGACCTCCCTACAACGCACACAAGTGGCTCAGGTAGTGCAGCTCATCCAGGATAGCACATCAATGCGAGCTGTGGCAAGAAGGTTTGCTGTGTCTGTCAGCGTAGTGACCAAAGCATGGAGGCGCTACCAGGAGACAGGCCAGTACATCAGGAGACGTGGAGGAGGCCGTAGGAGGGCAACAACCCAGCAGCAGGACCGCTACCTCCGCCTATGTGCAAGGAGGAACAGGAGGAGCACTGCCAGAGCCCTGCAAAATGACCTCCAGCAAGCCACAAATGTGCATGTGTCTACTCAAACGATCAGAAACAGACTCCATGAGGGTGGTATGAGGGCCCGACGCCCACAGGTGGGGGTTGTGCTTACAGCCCAACACCGTGCAGGACGTTTGGCATTTGCCAGAGAACACCAAGATTGGCAAATTCGCCACTGGCGCCCTGTGCTCTTCACAGATGAAAGCAGGTTCTCACTGAGCACATGTGACAGACGTGAAAGAGTCTGGAGACGCCAAGGAGAACGTTCTGCTGCCTGCAACATCCTCCAGCATGACCGGTTTGGCAGTGGGTCAGTAATGGTGTGGGGTGGCATTTCTTTGGGGGGCCACACAGCCCTCCATGTGCTCGCCAGAGGTAGCCTGACTGCCATTAGGTACCGAGATGAGATCCTCAGACCCCTTGTAAGACCATATGCTGGTGCGGTTGGCCCTGGGTTCCTCCTAATGCAAGACAATGCTAGACCTCATGTGGCTGGAGTGTGTCAGCAGATCCTGCAAGATGAAGGCATTGATGCTATGGACTGGCCCGCCCGTTCCCCAGACCTGAATCCAGTTGAGCACATCTGGGACATCATGTCTCGCTCCATCCACCAACTCCACGTTGCACCACAGACTGTCCAGGAGTTGGCGGATGCTTTAGTCCAGGTCTGGGAGGAGATCCCTCAGGAGACCATCCGCCACCTCATCAGGAGCATGCCCAGGCATTGTAGGGAGGTCATACAGGCACGTGGAGGCCACACACACTACTGAACCTCATTTTGACTTGTTTTAAGGATATTACATCAAAGTTGGATCAGCCTGCAGTGTTTTTACACTTTAATTTTGAGGGTGACTCCAAATCCAGACCTCCATGGGTTAATAAATGTGATTTCCATTGATAATTTTTGTGTGATTTTGTTGTCAGCACATTCAACTACGTAAAGAACAAAGTATTTAATAAGAATATTTCATTCATTCAGATCTAGGATGTGTTATTTTAGTGTTCCCTTTATTTCTTTGAGCAGTGTATATTCCCTACCACATGTACACGCACACACATTCACACTAGGGTTAATATTGTTCGGAACCATTTAACCTACCAGTAAATTTTTGGATTGTGGGAGGAAACCGGAGTACCCGGAGGAAACCCACGCAAGAACGGGGAGAATATACAAACTCCACACAGTTAGGGCCATGGTGGGAATGGAACCTATGACCTCAGTGCTGTGAGGCAGTAATGCTAACCATTACACCCATCCGTACTGCCCATTTCCCAACACCTTTACACTTTATACCTCATTTTACCATACAGCCAGCCAAAGAAATCATGCATGACTTCCGCACCTCATGCAGTGAAGGCAGACACCCTGCCGGCTTAACTGGAAATCTCTAGGCTCAAACACACTACATCAAATGACATCCTTTGATTGAAACTTTTTGAATGAGCCATTTATTAAATGTCTATTTACTAAACGCAGCGTGTCGCTAAACACATCTGCTTGTAAAAGTAACCGATTTACTAACATGAATGGCCTACTCCCACTGTCGTCCAGTACAACAGTGCCCCCTAGCTGTCATTTTTTCCATAAGACATCTTGAACTTAAGGGATGGATATCTCAAGACTGGCTGAAACATAAGGAGTTTGTTGGTAGTAAGAAGGTGGTGAACCATCTTGTGGGACAAGGATTAACTTTTAGAGGAAAAGAAGCGTCTATTACACCAGGAATTATAAGTTGTGAATCCTATAGCATCCCTGTAAACAATTATAGAAGGTCAAATTAATGAAAGTAGGAGGTGCTACCATAGACTGAATAGAGGTACCGCAAAAGAAAGTACAGGAAAGAGTCTGTAATTGGTGCTCTGAAATAAAACAACTTTTACTGAATCATTTAAAATAAGTGAATCCCTACATTACATAGTAAGAACAAGCAGCTAAATATTGGTTAAGAGTAATAGATTACATAGAACGGATAAAGTGATAACACTTTTTTCCCAACTGTGCACCCATTTTGTGCTCTTTTATTTATATTTTAGGTTTGTATCCATTCGAGTGGCTGAATTATAATTGTAGTTAAGTATCAGAACAAGGTAGAATTGCCTTTAAATTAATCTTTTCTTTGCACCAATTACAGACACTTTCCTCTAAATTTCTTTTGAACGATGTTTAACTGCAAGCCATTCTTTTTGGGAAAGGAGCCTTTCCAGGGAAATTAAATTATGGGTACTATACGACACTGAAGAGTTACCCTGTGCTGCAAATACCATTTTAAATCTGCAAAAGCTGATGCAGAAGACGGAGAATGTATTGGGCAATGTGTGCTACAGGTGGGCACTGCCCCATTCAGCATCAGCTGGCACCCAGTCCTCGGACAACACAGTGACACTGGGCTCTGAGCTCTATCATGCTTATTAATCCCCCCCTTAACATAGCTGATCGTCTTCAAAGCCAGGGCTACTTGTAGAATAGGAGTCCCATCACTACTTCAAAAGCCGCTCTGATGCATGCCGTATGGTAACTGTATCCTGCAGCTGGTGGGAACTGGGAATTATCCCTTACTATACCATACCAATATCAATGGCCACTGTGTGATTGCCGGAGACTCTGGAAGGATGGCAGAGATATCGGACTTGTGGAGTGGACAGCTGTAAGGGAGGATTAAGAGGCACTTACAGCTTCAGAGGGAAACATTGCCTAGTGTCAGGTTTAGTAAGAAGAGCGTTAAGCAGTAGATCTAACCAATGACCCCCCAGTAATATAAGATTTTTCGATGAGACCAAGAAATGGCCCGACAAGCTTAAAGGGACCCACTACACACCACAAACACCCCATCTACCCCACGCGCATAATAAGATTTACTGTACGCAGCAATAAGGAAAAGACACAAGTTAGTTTGCAATGTACCCAACAGGATCATCTCTTCCCCATGAAGAATATTTGCTCATTTGGACTCTATTGTCCCCGTGCTGCTATTCTACTGTAAATACTCTGGTATCAGCAAGATGTATGTACAGTACACAATGGTAAGGGAGACGCACAATGGCAAAGCTTACTGTGCTGTGGGGGAGTCACATGGTAGGCTCTATATGATCATGGTACCAGCAGAGGGCGCCTCTAGCCTCTCAGTGGGAATGCAGTGCAGAGCCCAGGGAGGACAATGAGTGCATTCCCGCCATTCCTTCCCTGTGTGCAGACCTCCAACACACATAGAGAAGGGTCTGAAACCCACCCATTTCCTTGTAAACTTCCTGCTGCCCCCCCTCAGGCAGACAGCAAATCCCTCCTCGCAGGACCCCAGCCCAGCAATATTAAGGACATTTTAAAAATGCTACAGAGGTTCTGGTAAAGGCGACACAGAGGTCCTGAGAACAGACATGGCAGAGGCAGCTCTCAAAGCACACTGCAAAGTGGACACTGACGCTGCCGTCGGAACCACCTCGCAATCCACATACGACACGGCAGAATGGCCAGCGGCATCGGTCGGACCCCCTTTTTTAGGGGGGAGTACTCTTATTAAGTAACATTTGTTAATACAGCGTGCGCACTTACTCAGCGCTTGACAGAATATTTCTGTCATTCCCCATCACCTGCACAACTAGGGCTAATTAACCTATCAGTATGTTTTCGGAGTGTAGGAAGAAACCTAGACACACAGGGAGAACATAAAAACTTCACCCCAATCATCCTGACATGACCTCGGGTTTGTAAGACAGCAATGCTAACCACTACACCAACCGTGCTGTCCAAATTATACTAGTCAAAGGCAGCGCGTTTAAAAAGGAGCGTACACTAAAGCAGAGTTTCTCAAACTCCGCCATTACAGTCCAGGTTTTTAAAGATATCCATAGTTACGTTCAGATGGTTAAATCAAACTGACAGAGGTACTAAATAATTTGCATGTGCTGAAGTATGGATATCCTTAAAACCTGGACTGCAATAACAGAGTTTGGGCAACTATGCACTAAAGCAGGGGTGGCCAACCAGTCAGAGACAAAGAGCCAGTAAATCTTGTTAGGTACATTAAAGAGCCGACTTCGAGCCAAAGGCGCACTTGCGAAAATGGCGTGTGACCTTGTGCCTGCTAGGCCACACCCTGGTATAAAATACATTGAAAAAGCCACTTCTACATCAAATAAATTAAAAAGCCAGATCCGCAGAAAATATATTTAAAATCCAGATTCACATAATACACTTCAGTTCCCCCATGTGTCACTCCAGCCAGCACCCGCCTGTGTCACTCCAGCCAGCACCCGCCTGTGTCACTCCAGCCAGCACCCGCCTGTGTCACTCCAGCCAGCACCCGCCTGTGTCACTCCAGCCAGCACCCGCCTGTGTCACTCCAGCCAGCACCCGCCTGTGTATTTGGCTCCCCCAGTTCTCAGTCTACGTAGTGCTGCTGCATGTCTGGCTGGCATGCAGCGGTTTATAGATCTTTTGTGGTCACGTGACTGAGTGTTGGGAGCCACATTTGAATAAAAAAAGCGCCGCATGTGGCTCAAGAGCCACACGTTGGCCACCACTGCACTAAAGCATTACTTATTTTACCAGTGTAGTTGCTCAAACCTCAAGTCTGATATACTTGCTGGATCGCTATGGCTCGGATACAGCCTGTTCCCTCCCATCTGTCAGAGCCACAAGCAGCAGAATGGAACTTTAGTGACTGTACGGAACAACTGACTATGTACATCCCCCCTTATCACGTGTTTCTTTTTTTTATTCAGTCTCTCAGCCTAAGACACCGTAATCATTGCATTTGAGTAACCCGCCCGGTCTCTTACGTCTTCAGCGTCCCAGAGGTCATAAGCTCGGTCACCAGCACTATGCACTTCTTTCCCTTCAGCGTGGATTCCCAGGAATCGTAGAAGCGGACAATGTTGGGATGCTGGAGACCCTTGAGCATCCCGGCCTCTTCCTTGAAACGTTGGCGCTCGGACTTGGTCAGCTTGCGGTCCTGCGAAAGTAAATGAAAAAGCCATTTATCTCTCTGTGCGAGCACAAGACAAAGTATCCAGGACATCATGAACAATCCGGACGCTCGGGAATAAAGGGACAACCACTTACATCAGGAGCAGACGTTTGGCCCAACAAAAGCGATGCAGATGGGGGAAAGTGATATTGTCTCTATCCTTCATCTGAACTCTCACCCCCCCTCCCCCTCCCCTCCCTCTCTCCAGGAGACAGAATCCTACAGCAGAGACTTCTCACCGATGACCGGATTCCAACAGATAACTATGAATAAAGGCGTGCAGACTGTTTGCTATTAACCCCAGTAGTTCCCAAACACGGTCCCCAGGCACCCCAACAGTCCAGGTTTTAGGGATATCCCTGCTTGTGCACATATGATATAATCAACCTGACTTAGGTACTGGGGGGGGGGGGGGGGTACAAAGCAGTGATAAAAGTGGAGAAGTGAGCCAGTGGAGAAGTTGCCCATGGCAACCAATTAGCATTGACCTAACATTTATAATTTGCATACTGTAAAGGTATACAGAGCAGCTCATTGGTTGCCATGGGCAACTTCTCCACTGCCTCACTTCTCCACTTGTCACTGCTTAGTACATGTCCCCCTTAGTCACCTGTGGCTAAGCATGGATAGCCTTAAAACCTGGACTGTTCGGGTGCATTGAGGACCATGTTGGAGAACCACTGCATTATCCCATCGACCCATGCATAATCTACATTTACAGTCTGATTCCTGGCATACAGCTCTCAAGGCTGATTTCGGGGGATTATTCTGCTGGCAGACCCCGTAAATGTTGGCAGCCAGACAGCATTAAGTGTGCAGCCAGCAGAACAGTGACCGCTATTGTCACACCAGCTCCCAAATTCCTATCCCCGGCCTTTCCCGGGCCACAGTCAGGGCGCTCCCCGCCCCCCCAGCTGCACTCTGAACTCTTTATAAAGTAGTTGATGTGAGCCCTGAGGAACTGGGAGCTTGTGTCACTTGCCCCAGGGGAGAAGTGCTCCGGCACCTACCCCACAGGAAGGGCGACACAGCCTGTAACAGTAACCTCTTCAGGTTGGAGCGTAATACTACAGTATAATATACAGCCCCTGAGGAGGCAGCTTACACAACGCGCTAATAAACCCAGCTCCATTTTCCACATTTTTGTGCTCTTAGCAGGAACCTCTCCATCGCTTTCCTGCAGATGAACCGACGTCACTTCACAGAAACAGCCAAATCCATTACATGTTCTGCCGCCTGCGCCGGGCGAGACAAAAATAGAAGCCATTATAAATTCTAATATAAAATTACCAGGCGGGCTAGTCATCAAATATTGAAGGACGTCCGGAGCCTATCCCAGGGCAAGGTAGCTCTGAAATCAGGGAAACATTCTACCTGCATGTTCAGGGCTTGCAAAAACACCCATATCCAGGAGGAGTCTCACCCCAAAAATATTTCTGCGCAAACTTCTAGAAGGGACAACTAAAGCGGAATCTAACAAGCTCTGACGGCGTGAAAGAGCTCAACACGCAAATAACACAGAGATGGATAATAACACATGCATGCGGGATCCCAATACCATATCAAGATTGCTTCTGGGGGAGAGGAAGCGTTAACGGATCCACCACCAGAGGGCGCTGACTGAGTCTAGGCCGGGACTAGGCAATTATCAGAAATGGTAAGTGTGGCTATGAGCTCGGTGATACAGGGAAAATACAATGGCGACAAAACCACAACACAAAGACAGAAGGGTTGGACATGTTTTGGAATTAAACGCTACACTGACTTTCCGCTGTTGGGGTCAGACTGCTGATTTAGAGAGGAAGGCCAGGTATGACTTGCGAGTCTATACAGAGAATGATAAAATCACATTCCCCATCAGGTATACACAAACACAAGGCAACGCTTTGCGACACTGCACAGTATCACTGCGATCCCAGGCTGCATCGGAGAACAATGGCTTACACACAACATATGAGATCTGATAATGACACAAGCCTGAAAGCCACAGATCTGTAACAGCCAAATGGGTCTCACATGTTCCAGCTCTTCCTATTTATCTGTCCTGACACCAACTGGGTTGTGATCCTGGCCTCAACCTACCTCCTGCTGGCCTGTTTGTTATCTATCCTGTGTGTCTGTGTGAGGCACGAGGAACAGTTCAACCACATAGAACCTGGTGATGAGGTTCTAGACAGTTATTAATTCTATTTTTGCACTTACTCTGCGCATCACACACAGAACAGAGAAATGTATGACAACCAAGAAAGGGTGCGCCCAACGCAACTTATCACATTGGGTGCGTGGCACGTAATACCTGTACCTCATTGTGTACAGGGGGGGGATTCAATGGTGAGCGATGTTCTGATGTGCACAAATCGGCCAATTACAGTAACGCCAGCATCAAGAGTGGAGAGGTTGGAACGCTGGTGGCTGCATTTTGGACCGATGTCGGGGTGTTGAAGTCTTCCCATGGTGATCTGTGCTTCGTAGAAGGTTACTTACAGATGTGACCTCACGGGAGAGGCCCGGCGCCAGTGAGCTGGCAGGTCCTGTGCAGCTCTGCTAGTGTCGGGCGTCTTTTTTGCCAGAAAAGGTGTCTATACATTGTAAGCTCTCACGAGCAGGGCCCTCTTCCCTCATGTGCTTATCCTTTCTCTTACTTTAATAATCTTCAACTGTACCACATCCAGCAGTCTTCTGCCACCTGATACTTATTCCAGTGTCATCTGCTGATGTAACTATGTTTATTTACCCTGTACTTGTCCTATATTGTCATCAACTGTAAGTTGCTGTTTTCCTGTTTGATTATTTATGTACTCTGTAATTGGGCGCAGCGGAACCCTTGTGGCGCCATATAAATAAAGGATAATAATAATTTTATATATATATAGATATATATATATATATATATATATATAGATATATATATAGATATATATATATATATATAGATATATATAGATATATATATAGATATATATATAGATATATATAATAAGAATTTACTTACCGATAATTCTATTTCTCGGAGTCCGTAGTGGATGCTGGGGTTCCTGAAAGGACCATGGGGAATAGCGGCTCCGCAGGAGACAGGGCACAAAAGTAAAGCTTTCCGATCAGGTGGTGTGCACTGGCTCCTCCCCCTATGACCCTCCTCCAAGCCAGTTAGGTACTGTGCCCGGACGAGCGTACACAATAAGGGAGGAATTTTGAATCCCGGGTAAGACTCATACCAGCCACACCAATCACACCGTACAACTTGTGATCTAAACCCAGTTAACAGTATGATAACAGCGGAGCCTCTGAAAAGATGGCTCACAACAATAATAACCCGATTTTTGTAACTATGTACAAGTATTGCAGATAATCCGCACTTGGGATGGGCGCCCAGCATCCACTACGGACTCCGAGAAATAGAATTATCGGTAAGTAAATTCTTATTTTCTCTATCGTCCTAGTGGATGCTGGGGTTCCTGAAAGGACCATGGGGATTATACCAAAGCTCCCAAACGGGCGGGAGAGTGCGGATGACTCTGCAGCACCGAATGAGAGAACTCCAGGTCCTCCTTAGCCAGGGTATCAAATTTGTAGAATTTAGCAAACGTGTTTGCCCCTGACCAAGTAGCTGCTCGGCAAAGTTGTAAAGCCGAGACCCCTCGGGCAGCCGCCCAAGATGAGCCCACCTTCCTTGTGGAATGGGCATTTACATATTTTGGCTGTGGCAGGCCTGCCACAGAATGTGCAAGCTGAATTGTATTACACATCCAACTAGCAATAGTCTGCTTAGAAGCAAGAGCACCCAGTTTGTTGGGTGCATACAGGATAACAGCAAGTCAGTTTTCCTGACTCCAGCCGTCCTGGAACATATTTTCAGGGCCCTGACAACATCTAGCAACTTGGAGTCCTCCAAGTCCCTAGTAGGTGCAAGGCACCACAATAAGCTGGTTCAGGTGAAACACTGACACCACCTTAGGGAGAGAACTGGGGACGCGTCCGCAGCTCTGCCCTGTCCGAATGGACAAACAGATATGGGCTTTTTTGAGAAAAAACCACCAATTTGACACTCGCCTGGTCCAGGCCAGGGCCAAGAGCATGGTCACTTTTCATGTGAGATGCTTCAAATCCACAGATTTGACTGGTTTTAAACCAATGTGATTTGAGGAATCCCAGAACTACGTTGAGATCCCACAGTGCCACTGGAGGCACAAAAGGGGGTTGTATATGCAATACTCCCTTGACAAACTTCTGGACTTCAGGAACTGAAGCCAATTCTTTCTGGAAGAAAATCGACAGGGCCGAAATTTGAACCTTAATGGACCCCAATTTGAGGCCCATAGACACTCCTGTTTGCAGGAAATGCAGGAAACGACCGAGTTGAAATTTCTTTGTGGGGCCTTCCTGGCCTCACACCACGCAACATATTTTCGCCACATGTGGTGATAATGTTGTGCGGTCACCTCCTTTCTGGCTTTGACCAGGGTAGGAATGACCTCTTCCGGAATGCCTTTTTCCCTTAGGATCCGGCTTTCCACCGCCATGCCGACAAACGCAGCCGCGGTAAGTCTTGGAACAGACATGGTACTTGCTGAAGCAAGTCCCTTCTTAGCGGCAGAGGCCATAAGACCTCTGTAAGCATCTCTTGAAGTTCCGGGTACCAAGTCCTTCTTGGCCAATCCGGAGCCATGAGTATAGTTCTTACTCCTCTACGTCTTATAATTCTCAGCACCTTAGGTATGAGAAGCAGAGGAGGGAACACATACACCGACTGGTACACCCACGGTGTTACCAGAACGTCCACAGCTATTGCCTGAGGGTCTCTTGACCTGGCGCAATACCTGTCCCGTTTTTTGTTCAGACGGGACGCCATCATGTCCACCTTTGGTATTTCCCAACGGTTTACAATCATGTGGAAAAAACTTCCCGATGAAGTTTCCACTCTCCCGGGTGGAGGTCGTGCCTGCTGAGGAAGTCTGCTTCCCAGTTTCCATTCCCGGGATGAAACACTGCTGACAGTGCTATCACATGATTTTCCGCCCAGCGAAAAGTCCTTGCAGTTTTTGCCATTGCCCTCCTGCTTCTTGTGTCGCCCTGTCTGTTTACGTGGGTGACTGCCGTGATGTTTTTCCCACTGGATCAATACCGGCTGACCTTGAAGCAGAGGTCTTGCTAAGCTTAGAGCATTATAAATTTACCCTTAGCTCCAGTATATTTATGTGGAGAAAAGTCTCCAGACTTGATCACACTCCCTGGAAATTTTTTCCTTGTGTGACTGCTCCCCAGCCTCTCGGGCTGGGCTCCGTGGTCACCAGCATCCAATCCTGAATGCCGAATCTGCGGCCCTCTAGAAGATGAGCACTCTATAACCACCACAGGAGAGACACCCTTGTCCTTGGATATAGGGTTATCCGCTGATGCATCTGAAGATGCGATCCGGACCATTTGTCCAGCAGATCCCACTGAAAAGTTCTTGCGTGAAATCTGCCGAATGGAATTGCTTCGTAGGAAGCCACCATTTTTACCAGGACCCTTGTGCAATGATGCACTGTTTTTAGGAGGTTCCTGACTAGCTCGGATAACTCCCTGGCTTTCTCTTCCGGGAGAAACACCTTTTTCAGGACTGTGTCCAGAATCATCCCTAGGCACAGCAGACGTGTCGTCGGGATCAGCTGCGATTTTGGAATATTTAGAATCCACCCGTGCTGTTGTAGCAGTATCCGAGATAGTGCTACTCCGACCTCCAACTGTTCCCTGGACTATGCCCTTATCAGGAGATCGTCCAAGTAAGGGATAATTAAGACGCCTTTTCTTCGAAGAAGAATCATCATTTCGGCCATTACCTTGGTAAAGACCCGGGGTGCCGTGGACAATCCAAACGGCAGCGTCTGAAACTGATAGTGACAGTTCTGCACCACGAACCTGAGGTACCCTTAGTGAGAAGGGCAAATTTGGGACATAGAGGTAAGCATCCCTGATGTCCCGGGACACTATATAGTCCCCTTCTTCCTGGTTCGTTATCACTGCTCTGAGTGACTCCATCTTGATTTGAACCTTTGTAAGTGTTCAAAAAAATTTTTAGAATAAGTCTCACCTAGCCTTCTGGCTTCAGTACCACAATATAGTGTGGAATAATACCCCTTTTCTTGTAGTAGGAGGGGTAATTTAATTATCACCTGCTGGGAATACAGCTTGTGAATTGTTTCCCATACTGCCTCCTTGTCGGAGGGAGACCTTGGTAAAGCAGACTTCAGGAGCCTGCGAAGGGGAAACGTCTCGACATTCCAATCTGTACCCCTGGGATACTACTTGTAGGATCCAGGGGTCCTGTACGGTCTCAGCGCCATGCTGAGAACTTGTCAGAAGCGGTGGAACGCTTCTGTTCCTGGGAATGGGCTGCCTGCTGCAGTCTTCTTCCCTTTCCTCTATCCCTGGGCAGATATGATCTTATAGGGACGAAAGGACTGAGGCTGAAAAGACGGTGTCTTTTTCTGCAGAGATGTGACCTAGGGTAAAAACGGTGGATTTTCCAGCAGTTGCCGTGGCCACCAGGTCCGATGGACCGACCCCAAATAACTCCTCTTCCTTTATACGGCAATACACCTTTGTGCCGTTTGGAATCTGCATCACCTGACCACTGTCGTGTCCATAACATCTTCTGGCAGTTATGGACATCGCATTTACTCTTGATGCCAGAGTGCAAATATCCCTCTGTGCATCTCGCATATATAGAAATGCATCCTTTAAATGCTCTATAGTCAATAAAATACTGTCCCTGTCAAGGGTATCAATATTTTTAGTCAGGGAATCCGACCAAGCCACCCCAGCTCTGCACATCCAGGCTGAAGCGATCGCTGGTCGCAGTATAACACCAGTATGTGTGTATATACTTTTTATGATATTTTCCAGCCTCCTGTCAGCTGGTCCTTGAGGACGGCCCTATCTATAGACGGTACCGCCACTTGTTTTGATAAGCGTGTGAGCGCCTTATCCACCCTAAGGGGTGTTTCCCAACGCGCCCTAACTTCTGGCGGGAAAGGGTATACCGCCCATAATTTTCTATCGGGGGGAACCCACGCATCATCACACACTTTATTTAATTTATCTGATTCAGGAAAAACTATGGTAGTTTTTTCACATCCCACATAATACCCTCTTTTGTGGTACTTGTAGTATCAGAAATATGTAACACCTCCTTCATTGCCTTTAACGTGTGGCCCTAATAAGGAATACGTTTGTTTATTCACCGTCGACACTGGATTCAGTGTCCCTGTCTGTGTCTGTGTCGACCGACTAAAGTAAACGGGCGTTTTAAAAACCCCTGACGGTGTTTTTGAGACGTCTGGACCGGTACTAATTGTTTGTCGGCCGTCTCATGTCGTCAACCGACCTTGCAGCGTGTTGACATTATCACGTAATTCCCTAAATAAGCCATCCATTCCGGTGTCGACTCCCTAGAGAGTGACATCACCATTACAGGCAATTGCTCCGCCTCCTCACCAACATCGTCCTCCTACATGTCGACACACACGTACCGACACACAGCACACACACAGGGAATGCTCTGATAGAGGACAGGACCCACTAGCCCTTTGGAGAGACAGAGGGAGAGTTTGCCAGCACACACCAAAAACGCTATAATTATATAGGGACAACCTTATATAAGTGTTTTCCCTTATAGCATCTTTTTTATATATTTCTAACGCCAAATTAGTGCCCCCCCTCTCTGTTTTAACCCTGTTTCTGTAGTGCAGTGTAGGGGAGAGTCTGGGAGCCTTCCCTCCAGCCTTTCTGTGAGGGAAAATGGCGCTGTGTGCTGAGGAGATAGGCCCCGCCCCTTTTTCGGCGGCCTCGTCTCCCGCTCTTAACGGATTCTGGCAGGGGTTAAATATCTCCATATAGCCTCCGGAGGCTATATGTGAGGTATTTTTAGCCAAAATAGGTATTCATTTGCCTCCCAGGGCGCCCCCCTCCCAGCGCCCTGCACCCTCAGTGACTGCCGTGTGAAGTGTGCTGAGAGGAAAATGGCGCACAGCTGCAGTGCTGTGCGCTACCTTTAGAAGACTGAGGAGTCTTCTGCCGCCGATTCTGGACCTCTTCTTACTTCAGCATCTGCAAGGGGGCCGGCGGCAAGGCTCCGGTGACCATCCAGGCTGTACCTGTGATCGTCCCTCTGGAGCTGATGTCCAGTAGCCAAGAAGCCAATCCATCCTGCACGCAGGTGAGTTCACTTCTTCTCCCCTAAGTCCCTCGTTGCAGTGATCCTGTTGCCAGCAGGACTCACTGTAAAATAAAAAACCTAAGCTAAACTTTTCTAAGCAGCTCTTTAGGAGAGCCACCTAGATTGCACCCTTCTCGGCCGGGCACAAAAATCTAACTGGCTTGGAGGAGGGTCATAGGGGGAGGAGCCAGTGCACACCACCTGATCGGAAAGCTTTACTTTTGTGCCCTGTCTCCTGCGGAGCCGCTATTCCCCATGGTCCTTTCAGGAACCCCAGCATCCACTAGGACGATAGAGAAATATATATAGATAGATATATATATATATATATATATATATATATATAGATATATATATATATATATATATATATATATATATATAGATATATATATATATATATATATATATATATATATTTATTCTCTGAGCGCGACTCATTCTGTATATGAAGCACACAGGAAGTTGTATTGGAAAAAAGCTGCGGCTGCTACATTGTAGCACTTCCTATGAGGATTCTGAGACTTAAGGTGGGTACACACTGGCCGATATATCGGCCGTTCTCTTGAACGGCCGATATATCGCGGGACCGTCGACCAGTGTGTATGGCCGATACGTCTGTGAACGACTGAGTTCACAGACGTATCACGTCGGCCCTGCAGCACAGCCGACGGCCAATATATCTACCGATATATTGGCGCGTCGCTGTGTGTGTACGGACGGTCGGCCGAATGCCCGTACACATGTTGCGGCAGCCGGCGGTGATTGACAGCTGAACTGGGCGGGGGGTGTCTACACACCCGCCCAGTTCATGACATCAGTCCCCGACGGATCGGGCAGTGTGTATGCTCAACACACTGCCCGATCCGTCCATAGATATATCTGCAGATAAATTGATCAGCAGATATATCTATTAGTGGTGTACCCACCTTAACAGGTCTATTTACTAAGCCTTGGATGGAGATAAAGTCGCTGGAGATAAAGTACCAGCCAATCAGCTCTTGTCATTTTTCAAACACAGCCTGTGACATGACAGTTAGGAGCTGATTGGCTGAAACTTTATCTCTCTCCAAGGCTTAGTAAATAGACCCCTCAGTCACACACACGCACACGTGTCATATCAAATTATTCAGCGCAGTCCCCCGCTGCGTCCTAGTCACATCGCGTTGCGATAAAGACGCATTTTCAGAAAAAATACCCCAAAAAAAACGTCCGATGCTAGCAGTCTCGCAGGACTTGGCGTGCCAAAAGGTGCTGTCTGGCGCAACTGCAGTAAAAAGGTATTAGGACACCTCTGTAATGATACGCTTCTGAGATGCTTCGTTTAGTCACATATTATTAGATAATGTAATTATGCTGATGTAATTGGGATCTTCGTGCAGCACAAGAAAACTATACAGCTAAATGAATGTAAAATAAAAAAAAAAAAAAGAATTTACTTACCGATAATTCTATTTCTCATAGTCCGTAGTGGATGCTGGGGACTTCCGTAAGGACCATGGGGATTAGCGGCTCCGCAGGAGACTGGGCACAAAAAGTAAAAGCTTTAGACTAGCTGGTGTGCACTGGCTCCTCCCCCTATGACCCTCCTCCAAGCCTCAGTTAGGACACTGTGCCCGGACGAGCGTACACAATAAGGAAGGATTTTGAATCCCGGGTAAGACTCATACCAGCCACACCAATCACACTGTACAACCTGTGATCTGAACCCAGTTAACAGTATGATAAACGTAGGAGCCTCTGAAAAGATGGCTTCCAACAATAAACAACCCGATTTTTTTGTAACAATAACTATGTACAAGTATTGCAGACAATCCGCACTTGGGATGGGCGCCCAGCATCCACTACGGACTATGAGAAATAGAATTATCGGTAAGTAAATTCTTATTTTCTCTGACGTCCTAGTGGATGCTGGGACTTCCGTAAGGACCATGGGGATTATACCAAAGCTCCCAAACGGGCGGGAGAGTGCGGATGACTCTGCAGCACCGAATGAGAGAACTCCAGATCCTCCTCAGCCAGGGTATCGAATTTGTAAAATTTTGCAAACGTGTTTGCCCCTGACCAAGTAGCTGCTCGGCAAAGTTGTAAAGCCGAGACCCCTCGGGCAGCCGCCCAAGATGAGCCCACTTTCCTTGTGGAATGGGCTTTAATAGATTTTGGCTGTGGCAGTCCTGCCACAGAATGTGCAAGCTGAATTGTACTACAAATCCAACGAGCAATCGTCTGCTTAGAAGCAGGAGCACCCAGCTTGTTGGGTGCATACAGGATAAACAGCGTGTCAGATTTTCTGACTCCAGCCGTCCTGGAAACATATTTTCAGGGCCCTGACTACGTCCAACAACTTGGAGTCCTCCAAGTCCCTAGTAGCCGCAGGCACCACAATAGGTTGGTTCATGTGAAACGCTGAAACCACCTTAGGGAGAAATTGAGGACGAGTCCTCAATTCTGCCCTGTCTGAATGAAAAATTAGGTAAGGGCTTTTATATGACAAAGCCGCCATTTCTGAGACACGCCTGGCTAACGCCAGAGCTAACAGCATGACCACCTTCCATGTGAGATATTTTAATTCCACAGTGGTGAGTGGTTCAAACCAATGTGATTTTAGGAACCCTAAAACTACATTGAGATCCCAAGGTGCCACTGGTGGCACAAAAGGAGGCTGTATATGCAGTACCCCCTTGACAAACGTCTGAACTTCAGGCAATGAAGCCAGTTCTTTCTGGAAGAAGATCGACAGGGCCGAAATTTGAACCTTAATGGATCCTAATTTTAGGCCCATAGACAGTCCTGCTTGCAGGAAATGCAGGAAACGACCCAGTTGAAATTCCTCTGTGGGGGCCTTCTTAGCCTCACACCAGGAAACATATTTTCGCCAAATGCGGTGATAATGTTTCACGGTTACATCCTTCCTGGCTTTGATCAGGGTAGGGATGACTTCACCTGGAATGCCTTTTTCCATCAGGATCCGGCGTTCAACCGCCATGCCGTCAAACGCAGCCGCGGTAAGTCTTGGAACAGACAAGGTCCCTGCTGGAGCAGGTCCTTTCTTAGAGGTAGAGGCCACGGGTCCTCCGTGAGCATCTCTTGCAGTTCCGGGTACCAAGTTCTTCTTGGCCAATCTGGAGCCACGAGTATAGTCTTCACTCCTCTCCTTCTTATGATTCTCAGTACTTTTGGAATGAGAGGCAGAGGAGGGAACACATACACCGACTGGTACACCCACGGCGTTACCAGAGCGTCCACCGATATTGCCTGAGGGTCCCTTGACCTGGCGCAATATCTGTCCAGTTTTTTGTTGAGACGGGACGCCATCATGTCCACCTTTGGTTTTTCCCAACGGTTTACAATCACTTGAAAGACTTCTGGGTGAAGTCCCCACTCCCCCAGGTGGAGGTCGTGTCTGCTGAGGAAGTCTGCTTCCCAGTTGTCCACTCCCGGAATGAACACTGCTGACAGTGCCACCACATGATTTTCCGCCCAGCGAAGAATCCTTGCAGCTTCTGTCATTGCCCTCCTGCTTCTTGTGCCGCCCTGTCTGTTGACGTGGGCGACTGCCGTGATGTTGTCCGATTGGATCAATACCGACTGACCCTGAAGCAGAGGCCTTGCTTGACTTAGGGCATTGTAAATGGCCCTTAGTTCCAGGATATTTATGTGAAGAGACGTTTCCATGCTTGACCACAAGCCCTGGAAATTTCTTCCCTGTGTGACTGCTCCCCAGCCTCTCAGGCTGGCATCGGTGGTCACCAGCATCCAATCCTGAATGCCGAATCTGCGGCCCTCTAGAAGATGAGCACTCTGTAACCACCACAGGAGAGACACCCTTGTCCTTGGAGATAGGGTTATCCGCTGATGCATCTGAAGATACGATCCGGACCATTTGTCCAGCAGATCCCACTGAAAAGTTCTTGCATGGAATCTTCCGAATGGAATCGCTTCGTAAGAAGCCACCATTTTTCCCAGGACTCTCGTGCATTGATGCACTGACACTTGGCCTGGTTTTAGGAGTTTCCTGACTAGCTCGGATAACTCCCTGGCCTTCTCCTCCGGGAGAAACACCTTTTTCTGGACTGTGTCCAGAATCATCCCCAGGAACAGTAGACGTGTTGTTGGAATCAGCTGTGATTTTGGGATATTTAGGATCCACCCGTGCTGACGTAGCACTACCTGAGATAGTGCTACTCCGACCTCTAACTGTTCCCTGGACCTTGCCCTTATCAGGAGATCGTCCAAGTAAGGGATAATTAAGACGCCTTTTCTTCAAAGAAGAATCATCATTTCGGCCATTACCTTGGTAAAGACCCGTGGTGCCGTGGACAATCCAAACGGCAGCGTCTGAAACTGATGACAGTTTTGTACCACAAACCTGAGGTACCCTTGGTGAGAAGGGTAGATTGGGACATGGAGATAAGCATCTTTGATGTCTAGAGATACCATATAGTCCCCTTCTTCCAGGTTCGCTATCACTGCTCTGAGTGACTCCATCTTGAATTTGAACCTTTTTATGTAAGTGTTCAAGGATTTTAGATTTAAAATTGGTCTCACCGAGCCGTCCGGCTTCGGTACCACAAACAGCGTGGAATAACACCCCTTTCCCTGTTGTAGGAGGGGTACCTTGATTATCACCTGCTGGGAATACAGCTTGTGAATAGCTTCCACTACCGCCTCCCTGTCGGAGGGAGACGTTGGTAGAGCAGACTTCAGGAACCGGCGAGGGGGAGACGTCTCGAATTCCAATTTGTACCCCTGTGATACTACCTGCAGGATCCAGGGGTCCACTTGTGAGTGAGCCCACTGCGCGCTGAAATTCTTGAGACGGCCCCCCACCGTGCCTGAGTCCGCTTGTAGAGCCCCAGCGTCATGCTGAAGACTTGGCAGAAGCGGGGGAGGGCTTCTGCTCCTGGGAAGAGGCTGCCTGGTGCAGTCTTTTTCCCCTTCCTCTGCGCCGGGGCAGAAATGAGTGGCCTTTTGCCCGCTTGCCCTTATGGGAACGAAAGGACTGAGTTTGAAAAGACGGTGTCTTTTTCTGCTGAGAGGTGACCTGGGGTAAAAAGGTGGATTTTCCAGCCGTTGCTGTGGCCACCAGGTCCGATAGACCGACCCCAAATAACTCCTCCCCTTTATACGGCAATACTTCCATATGTCGTTTGGAATCCGCATCACCTGACCACTGTCGCGTCCATAACGCTCTTCTGGCAGAAATGGACATCGCACTTACTCTAGATGCCAGGGTGCAAATATCCCTCTGTGCATCTCGCATATATAGTAATGCATCCTTTAAATGCTCTATAGTTAATAATATACTGTCCCTATCCAGGGTATCAATATTTTCAGTCAGGGAATCCGACCAAGCCACTCCAGCACTGCACATCCAGGCTGAGGCGATTGCTGGTCGCAGTATAACACCAGTATGTGTGTATATACCTTTTAGGATATTTTCCAGCCTTCTATCAGCTGGTTCCTTAAGGGCGGCCGTATCGGGAGACGGTAACGCCACTTGTTTTGATAAGCGTGTGAGCGCCTTATCTACCCTAGGAGGTGTTTCCCAACGTGCCCTAACCTCTGGCGGGAAAGGGTATAGTGCCAATAATTTATTAGAAATCAGCAGTTTTTTATCGGGGGAAAACCACGCTTTATCACACACCTCATTTAATTTATCTGATTCAGGAAAAACTACTGGTAGTTTTTTCACACCCCACATAATACCCTTTTTTGTGGTACTTGTAGTGTCAGAAATATTCAATGCCTCCTTCATTGCCGTGATCATGTAACGTGTGGCCCTACTGGACATTACGTTTGTCTCCTCACCGTCGACACTGGATTCAGTATCCGTGTCTGGGTCTGTGTCGACCATCTGAGGTAACGGGCGTTTTAGCGCCCCCGACGGTGTCTGAGACGCCTGAACAGGCACTAATTGATTTGCCGGCTGTCTCATGTCGTCAACAGTTTTTTGCAAAGTGCTGACACTGTCACGTAATTCTTTAAATACGACCATCCAGTCAGGTGTCGACTCCCTAGGGGGTGACATCACTAACACAGGCAATTGCTCTGCTTCCACATCATTTTCCTCCTCATACATGTCGACACAATCGTACCGACACCCAGCACACACACAGGGAATGCTCTGAGAGAGGACAGGACCCCACGAGCCCTTTGGGGAGACAGAGGGAGAGTTTGCCAGCACACACCAGAGCGCTATATATATATACAGGGATAACCTTATGTAAGTGTTACTCCCTTTATAGCTGCTGTTTTATATTAGCTGCCAATAGTGCCCCCCCTCTCTTGTTTTACCCTGATTCTTGTAGCAGGACTGCAGGGGAGAGTCAGGTAGCCGTCCTTCCAGCGGAGCTGTGAAAGACAATGGCGCTTGTGTGCTGAGGAGAAAGGCTCCGCCCCCTTCACGGCGGCCTTTTCTCCCGCTTTTTTTAGGAAAACTGGCAGGGGTTAAATGCATCCATATAGCCCAGGAGCTATATGTGATGCATTTCTTTAGCCATATAAGGTTTTTATATTGTTCTATTGCGTCTCAGGGCGCTCCCCCCCAGCGCCCTGCACCCTCAGTGACCGGAGTGTGAAGTGTGCTGAGAGCAATGGCGCACAGCTGCAGTGCTGTGCGCTACCTTATCTGAAGACAGGAACGTCTTCTGCCGCCGATTTCTCCGGACCTCTTCGCTCTTCTGGCTCTGTAAGGGGGCCGGCGGCGCGGCTCCGGGACCCATCCAGGCTGAACCTGTGATCGTCCCTCTGGAGCTAATGTCCAGTAGCCAAGAAGCCCAATCCACTCTGCACGCAGGTGAGTTCGCTTCTTCTCCCCTTAGTCCCACGATGCAGTGAGCCTGTTGCCAGCAGGACTCACTGAAAATAAAAAACCTATTTAAACTTTTACTTCTAAGCAGCTCAGGAGAGCCACCTAGCATGCACCCTTCTCGTTCGGGCACAAAAATCTAACTGAGGCTTGGAGGAGGGTCATAGGGGGAGGAGCCAGTGCACACCAGCTAGTCTAAAGCTTTTACTTTTTGTGCCCAGTCTCCTGCGGAGCCGCTATTCCCCATGATCCTTACGGAAGTCCCAGCATCCACTAGGACGTCAGAGAAATACATAAGATTTTCATGAATCCCTTTAAACCTAGTCATCGGTGATCCTGAGCTTGGCGCACTACCCGGATCCCTCAGCCCTGCGCTGTGTCCTCCATCTTGTACACCACTATGTCCTGTGCTGTATAAGAGGGGACGCCGCTGGGGCAGCGTAGACACAGTTTATACAGGGTTACACTTAGCTGCTTGGAACTGGAGACTATTTCTGGCTGAGAGCATCTGGCCAGCGACTGTTTATTACACCCTGGTCTCCAACCACTTAACCATCAGCGTGTTAGAGGCCTCTTACTCCTTCCTGTAATTACACACACCTCCTACATGACTGGTGCTGAGCACCCCCTACCACAGCTATCTAGCCGAGACATCTACACACTGCAGAACAAGTAGCGCTAAGAGGAAATCATGTATAACAGTGAGGTTACCCGTAACACCGCACAGTCTCACTTACAGCTGTGCCCTCATCTGCAGGAACTACTTGCTTATAGTCTGGAGATACAGCGGGGTGCCACGCATTACCCCCCTCAGCTAATAGCCCATTGGGTGGAACGAGTATTGGACAGAGAAACGGCTGAAGCTGGTACACGCCCATTTGTTCTGTCCAGGCGTTACTAGATTGCAGCTTTACGACAGCACGGATGGTGTAAAGGTCAGCATTACTGCCTCACAGCACTGAGGTCGTGGGTTCAATTCCCGCCATGGCCCTAGCTATTTGTATATTCTCCACACACTCAGATTTCCCTCCCATAATCCAAAAATATACTGGTAGGATAATTGGTTACCAATAAAATAATGAACTAGTATGTATGTGTACATGTGTTCAGGGATAGCCAAGTGGTTCTTATATGCCGTCACATTCTATTGTTTATTGGGGGGAGCGATTGAGGGGGTGCGAGGTGAAATGTAGAGGAGGTGCGAGCTAAAATGCAGGCGTCGATGGCTGATCGCACACGAACGGAGCCACAATTGAATAGCTCCTTTGGGCGCCATCTACTGGCTGCCGGCGAGAAAACAATTGAATCTCACCATATGTTTCCACTGAATGTGCATCAATACAAGGCCCATTTATATCAATGGGAACGGATTGTGAAGACCCCTACTTATATTTACAGATGTAAGGATAGAGGTGGGCGGCAAACTCCAGTTTTATCACATTATACAAACACCACAAAGTGTGAACGCTAGTAAAACGCACAGTGGACGAACACTCCTGCTGGACTTGCATGTATTTAATGCAAATGAAACACCATTGGGTATGAGACTTATAGCGTGTCTGTGGCGTTATAAAGGAAAGGAGTGTTTCATCTCCTAGCTGTCAGCCATAAACACAGAAATCCATAATAAATGGTCTGGTTACACAATTCTGGCAGAGTTAGTTTATTTTCCCATGGTGCAGACTAAGGACATCAGAACAATTCAGGCTTCCCCGAGCGATACACGTTACATCCCATACAATATGGAAGCCACCACTGTCCGGATATTACATGGACTGAGGACTGGCTCATCTCCAACAACTAGACTCCAGGACTGTCCTATTATAATGACTAGTTGAAGTTAGGGGTGGTGGGAGAAATGTACACAGAAGATCTCATCAGCTGCCTCTAGGGGGAGCTGTGGCAGAAAGTACCTTTCTATACTAATTCTTAGCTAAACATATTTACATGTCCAGAACATACGACCTGAGGAAGGGCTTATTGTGATCAAGTATGGACAGATTCAGCCATTAAGATCTTATGCGATTCCGAAACTGTTCCTACAACACATACAGCCAGGCTGTGGTCCTAGTATTACCATTAGTACTCATACATAAACCTTTTAGGCTAGGTCACCATGTTGTAGTGACGCTGTATCCTATATACGTAAGCATTCCATGTGACAAAACAGGACGTGTGACCGAGCTTCCTGTGATCAGAGCAGCTGTGCTGCAGAGATTCATTGTAACGTCACATTGTCTATATGTAACATACAGAGGGGGGAGAAGCACAGGGCCCATCAGGGGATAATATTCCGGCCAGTGTTCAGACTTTTACAGCCCTATGGATAGAAGCCAAGGCATGGCATTGTGTTCAGTACATACACCCCGGATGTCCTGACGCTGACCTCCAGCAGCAAGAAGCACATGGTAATAAAGACAGATACCCAGAGCTTGCGCTGGCTGGAAAGGGACAGATTACATATCAGTATGATATAAGCCCCTGTACTGTACAAACCTTCAATAAAGAGCTGAAGGAGGATTGTAAAGCAAATAATTTCTAGCAGGAAGCCTGTTGTACGTGCAGGATACCTTGCATTACCACATACTGGCTGCTGTTGCTTAAGGATTTACAATTTGCACATGGTCAAACGATTACCATGGCAGCCACAGTCATACGACAGAATGTAACGGGCGGGGCTGTTCTGGATTCTCTCTCGTCTCTGCACACAATTGGCTATAAGTCGCCATCCGCAGAGGAATTAGCTGGAACAATGACCTCACAGGAGCCACAGTGGTACCCCTTTTACACCAAAATCCCAGGTCTGACCAAGGATTTGGAACAAGGTTCCCCCCCTCCCCCACCCCCCATTTACATCCTGGATCGGCACCGTTTACACTGCACCCGGGTGCAGTGTCTTGTGGGCCGGTGCTTAGAGATGTCAACTCCAAGCTCCGGGAAACACTGCAGACTGGTGCTCAGGAGCGTCTCACCGGGGGCAAGCCAAGCAATCTGAAAGCTGCTATGCTGTCCCCAGCCTCCGGCGCTTCCAGGCACCAGACATGGTGCTGCTGCCTGCATAGACCAGGTGCGCTGTGACCCCCAGCCTCCTGACCACCCGCCGGAGACTGCGGTACGGGAGGTTTGCTATGCTGTAAATGAGTGCCGGGTCGGATGACCCGGCTTACCCATGTACACCGCCTCCTACCTGGGTCTTGCCCATGTCCAACCCTGCGTATAAGCCGGGTTGGATTCCTGGGAAAGTGGACCCGGGGTTTAGGAGAAGGACCCTTTTACACCGCCTGCAGTCCCGGGATTTTGTGCGCTCCTGTGCAAAATCACGGGATATTTCAGGTGGTGTAAAAGAGGTATAAAGCCTCCTCGCGGGAGCCACAGTCGTAGGTAAGGCTCCTCGCGGGAGCCACAGTCGTAGGTAAGGCTCCTCGCGGGAGCCACAGTGGTAGGTAATCCTCCTCGCAGGAGCCACAGTGGTAGGTAAGGCTCCTCGCAGGAGCCACAGTGGTAGGTAAGGCTCCTCGCAGGAGCCACAGTGGTAGGTAAGCCTCCTTGCGGGAGCCACAGTGGTAGGTAAGGCTCCTCGCAGGAGCCACAGTGGTAGGTAATCCTCCTCGCGGGAGCCACAGTCGTAGGTAAGGCTCCTCGCGGGAGCCACAGTCGTAGGTAAGGCTCCTCGCGGGAGCCACAGTGGTAGGTAATCCTCCTTGCGGGAGCCACAGTGGTAGGTAAGGCTCCTCGCAGGAGCCACAGTGGTAGGTAAGGCTCCTCGCAGGAGCCACAGTGGTAGGTAAGGCTCCTCGCGGGAGCCACAGTGGTAGGTAAGGCTCCTCGCAGGAGCCACAGTGGTAGGTAAGCCTCCTCGCAGGAGCCACAGTGGTAGGTAAGGCTCCTCGCGGGAGCCACAGTGGTAGGTAAGGCTCCTCGCAGGAGCCACAGTGGTAGGTAATCCTCCTCGCGGGAGCCACAGTCGTAGGTAAGGCTCCTCGCGGGAGCCACAGTCGTAGGTAAGGCTCCTCGCGGGAGCCACAGTGGTAGGTAATCCTCCTTGCGGGAGCCACAGTGGTAGGTAAGCCTCCTTGCGGGAGCCACAGTGGTAGGTAAGCCTCCTCGCAGGAGCCACAGTGGTAGGTAAGGCTCCTCGCAGGAGCCACAGTGGTAGGTAAGCCTCCTTGCGGGAGCCACAGTGGTAGGTAAGGCTCCTCGCAGGAGCCACAGTGGTAGGTAAGGCTCCTCGCGGGAGCCACAGTGGTAGGTAAGGCTCCTCGCAGGAGCCACAGTGGTAGGTAAGGCTCCTCGCGGGAGCCACAGTCGTAGGTAAGGCTCCTCCTTTCTGTGTGCTCAGTCAGGAAAAACTTGGCGACAAGTAAGGATTTTAAATAAGGTAGGTGCTCTGCGCCTATTGTAACTATGGGGGTCATTCAGAGTTGTTCGCTCGTTGCCGATTTTCGCTATGCTGCGATTTGTTGCTAATTGCACGCAGGGCACATGCGCTTAGTTATTGAACTAAAAACTTAGCAGTTTTGCTGTGGATTCTGCGGCACTTCTCAGTCGCTCTGCTGATCGGTGAATGATTGACCGGAAGTGGGCGTTTCTGGGTGGTAACTGAGCGGTTTCCGGGAGTGTGCTAAAAAACGGGGGAGTGTCAGGGAGAAACGGGGGAGTGTCTGGAGAAACGGGGGAGTGTCTGGAGAAACGGGGGAGTGTCTGGAGAAACGGGGGAGTGTCTGGAGAAACGGGGGAGTGTCTGGAGAAACGGGGGAGTGGCTGGCCGAACGTAGGGCGTGTTTGTGACGTCAAACCAGGAACTAAACGGACTGAGCTGATCGCAATCTGTGAGTCGGTCTGGAGCTACTCAGAAACTGCAGGGAATTATTTATTAGCAATTCTGCTAATCTTTCGTTCGCTATTCTGCTAAACTAAGATACACTCCCAGAGGGCGGCGGCCTAGCGTGTGCAATGCTGCTAAAAGCAGCTAGCGAGCAAACAACTCGGAATGAGGGCCATTGTTCTATGACCGATAAACCAACATTTTTATATAGCTAGATGCTGTAACATAAGTGTAAAAAAAAAAAATGCATACCATTCATATTACATTAAGACATTGTAAAAACATACAATAGAATAGCTTACATATAAAATGGAAGAAAAGAAAAAACACACACACACACACACATTACACGGTGCTTGTGGGGTTATACTAACTGCATAAATAGACGGTGGTGAAACCAGAGCCGAGCCCATTACATAAACTCACTGCAGTAGAGAAACAAAATACAACTCCCGAGTTATGAGAACATATGAAAACTGATCAGGTTGCATTAGATAAAACACACGTGGCCCTGAAGGGGTTAGGCGTATCCGGGCGGATCAACGAGCGGCGTTAATAACCCCCCCCCCCCCCCCTCCCCCCTTAAATAACTCCATACAATCTCACTTAGCAAATCTCGGCACCAATTAGGAGGTAGCAGGAAGCTGTATGCATTCATACACACACATTAAGCCACATAAGAGAATAAAGTGGGCAGGCGGAACATACGATTGCTATAAATCTGTAACGCACTCAAGTAAACAGCTCTGGCAGAGATTATCTGATAATAATGTACAGGACAGGCCAGCAATAACGCTCAATAATGGATGCAAAATCCTGGACAATAGTAGCACATAGAAATCCCATCACTCGATTGTGCAGTTTCCCCACTCGGAGGCAGACAATCGGCTGTTTACAGGAGGATGGGACAGTGGAATGGCAGTCTGTAGGCCGGGCGGGAGCTGGGGACAGGGAATATTCTGGGTCACATTCACAGCACAGAAAACAAGGCCATTTATCTAAAGGGGACAATATAGAACATATACACATGTGTAGGGGGGTAAGTCTCTAGTAAAGTGGTGGGGGCAGAGGGAGTGCACAGGAGATATAGTGGAAAACACACAGAAGAATGTGTAAGTACTAATTGTACACAGAATTTAACACTGTTGTAACAGTTCCTCTAGAACAATGAGAGCTATCTGTGGGGATTACTGGGTGTTTGCACAGCGGATTACAGAAAACTGACCCTTCTACTCATCTTTCACAGAACAATAGTGGAATTACACCCCAAACAACGCGCAGAGTTGTCACACTGTGGACGCCGCACCCGTCGCTGATCCAGAATGTGTTCCTCTGATTTAATGAACGGATCTCTAACTAACAGCAAGTGTACCGTGCCTTGCCGAATCCCACCCACTGGTGGCGGCCTATTGCGGACTATCAGTAAGGAGATGAGGGGAGATGCATCCACTCGCCAATGGCGAGACCAAGAACCGTACTGCGAGAAACATGGACCTGCCACCGGTAAGCAGAGATGTTCTACAAGATGAAAGCAGCTTTCCAGGGTTCAAAGGGCAACGACGCAGTCACCAGGAATAACTTTTTGACCCCAGCGTCGCGTTCCCATTTCCCAAAAGCACCAGCACAATCCGTATTGTAACAAATTAGATGAAAACATCTCGGGGTCATTTATCGGGATCGGTACACCAAGGATTATAGCAGCATTTGAACTATTATACAGACCACATGCTATGATGTTGTGGCGTGTACACGTTTGCTGGACGAGCACCCATATCGTCACGATGCACACACCAGGTACCCTGCTCCATATTTCCCGGGTATACATAATAGCAAGGTTCCAGTCATCAGAGTGCACTGTCGGCCCGCGTTCTAATATGCCGACCGATGACTCAATGAAAAGCTCTACCTAAACCGCAGCTCAGTATAATCCTGAAATAAGTCACCGCACATCAGCAGAACCGGCTCAGCCAGGAGATTCACTTATGGACTGGAGTGGAACGATGATGACTAAGTAATGAAGTCTGTTAGTGGTAACAATACGGGTCCATCCTCTACGTGAACGGACACGTTTCTGCTCTCACTGAGCTGTGACACACAGATCGCACCAAATTATTCAAATATTCCAACTGATGTAGAGTCAGTGGATATAAAACAGGTAACGAGTAAAATAAAAGACCAATAAAGCTGCAAACTTCAAAACAAAGTATCGTTCGCCATGGGATGGAATGGAGAGTATACAGAGAAGGTGTCTACATTAGTCAGGAATACGTTTGTACTGTATACGTGAACACTGCTATAAGGAAGAATCCCCCCAGATGGTTGGGGGGATGGGGGGGGATTCTTTCCTGTAAGAGCAGTGACTTCCCAAACAAGTATTCCCATTAGTAGACACTGTAGGCAGGGAGAGAAATGACTGAACAGGTTTCTAGCAGAAGCAAAACAACAGACTGGGCTTCTGCCATTATAAATCTTATTTAGGACAGCACAATTGGTGTAGTGGTTACAATTACTGCCTCACAGCACTATGGTCTTGAGTTCGAGTCCCACCAAGTCCCTAGCTGTGTGGCATTTATATGTTCGCGCATGTTTTCCCCCGGGTGCCACGGTTTCTTTACACCAGGGTATGGGAGTCTTTGGCCCTCCAGCTGTTGTTTAACTACCATCCCAGCATGCCTTGCAATAGTTTTAGCATGGCCAAATAGCAAAACTGTAGCAGGGCACACTGGGATGTGTAGTTCAACAACAGCTGGAGAGCCAAAAGTCCCCCATACCCTGCTTTACACTCCTAAAGCGTACTTTGGGGGAACTCAACAAACTAGGTGTCGCCCAATGGAGCAATTCAATTGTTGCTCCATTCATGTGCGCTGAGCAGTGGGGAAACACCTATCCGCTTGTGTTTGTGTGTGAATTTGATAGGGATTTAGATTGTAAGCTCCACTGGAACAGGGACTAATGCGAATCACTAAAGAGTCACGTAAAGAATCTCAGTATGTGTGCACGCTATATACTGTAAGTAACTGTCCATAAACACATTTGCCAGCTGGGACATTACTGAAGGGATACTATCCATGTGTACTGTTACTGTACATGCAATCTGAGTTGGTACAACGCTGCTGACTATGTAGTTGCTATAAGAATAGAATACAGCGTACAAATGATGCATAGGTCAATAGGACACCACATTACACGTCTTCAGAATTACTGTTCACCATATACCTTGTTTAGGTCAGCACTGAAAGTTAGGGTGCCCTTGACCACTCAAATAAATGAGAGAATACAGCAAGTACACAAAAAGGTACTTAGAGGTCGTCGTGAGCTGGGAATGAGCACGCGGCCAGGGCCGTGTTCTCATCCAGCAAGAATTCAGCGTTTCAGAAAGAAAACTGCCAAACAAGAGCAGGATTACTGGTGACCCAACAAAAGGAGCCGGTTCAATCCTTGGGCCCTCCGGCAAATAAAAGGAAATGAAATCCCAGCAAACAGGCTGATCTTCCTGAAAAGCAGCACACTGTTACAGGACCATCAGCAGCTAGTTACTGAACCCGTCTCATGTACACAGTGGCATACATTCCAAGTAAAAATAGACTGGACAAAAGCTTACGCGTTTCACATTTGTACTTCGTTCTCAATCCCTGCATTGTTCCTGCTGTAGCCGATTCACAGAATTCTGTCTTCTACATGTCAGATCACAGAGCTGGGGTCCAAGAGGCTTATTATATTTATCTCCTGCCCATCTGAATAAGCAGAGCAGTACAGAGCATTTCAGAGGACATGTAGTCTCTGCTGGCGTAGGAAGAGCAGGGTCTCCAACAGCACAAGCCGAGCAGGACCACTGTGCTGCCCAATACAAATCTGTAATGAACGGGCTACATAACCCAACCATGTAGGAGCCGGGGCAGCAAACACTAATGTCACAATGCTATGAAACCACCAGTAGGGCCAGTCTCTCAATAGAAGTGGCCCGTCAGACACCCGCCCGAAAAAATAAGAATTTACTTACCGATAATTCTATTTCTCGGAGTCCGTAGTGGATGCTGGGGTTCCTGAAAGGACCATGGGGGAATAGCGGCTCCGCAGGAGACAGGGCACAAAAAGTAAAGCTTTTCCAGATCAGGTGGTGTGCACTGGCTCCTCCCCCTATGACCCTCCTCCAGACTCCAGTTAGGTACTGTGCCCGGACGAGCGTACACAATAAGGGAGGATTTTGAATCCCGGGTAAGACTCATACCAGCCACACCAATCACACCGTACAACTTGTGATCTAAACCCAGTTAACAGTATGATAACAGAAGAGCCTCTGAAAGATGGCTCCCTAAACAATAACCCGAATTAGTTAACAATAACTATGTACAAGTATTGCAGATAATCCGCACTTGGGATGGGCGCCCAGCATCCACTACGGACTCCGAGAAATAGAATTATCGGTAAGTAAATTCTTATTTTCTCTATCGTCCTAGTGGATGCTGGGGTTCCTGAAAGGACCATGGGGATTATACCAAAGCTCCCAAACGGGCGGGAGAGTGCGGATGACTCTGCAGCACCGAATGAGAGAACTCCAGGTCCTCCTTTGCCGGGGTATCAAATTTGTAGAATTTTACAAACGTGTTCTCCCCTGACCACGTAGCTGCTCGGCAGAGTTGTAATGCCGAGACCCCTCGGGCAGCCGCCCAAGATGAGCCCACCTTCCTTGTGGAATGGGCCTTAACAGATTTAGGCTGTGGCAGGCCTGCCACAGAATGTGCAAGTTGAATTGTGTTACAAATCCAACGAGCAATCGACTGCTTAGAAGCAGGCGCACCCAACTTGTTGGGTGCATACAGTATAAACAGCGAGTCAGATTTTCTGACTCCAGCCGTCCTTGAAATGTATATTTTTAAAGCTCTGACAACGTCCAACAACTTGGAGTCCTCCAAGTCGCTTGTAGCCGCAGGCACTACAATAGGCTGGTTCAGGTGAAACGCTGATACCACCTTAGGGAGAAAATGCGGACGCGTCCGCAGCTCTGCCCTATCCGAATGGAAAATTAAATAAGGGCTTTTATAAGATAAAGGCGCCAGTTCAGATACTCTCCTGGCGGACGCCAGGGCCAGTAACATAGTCACTTTCCATGCGAGATATTTCAAATCCACATTTTTTAGTGGTTCAAACCAATGGGATTTGAGGAAATCTAAAACTACATTTAGATCCCACGGTGCCACCGGAGGCACCACAGGAGGCTGTATATGCAGTACTCCTTTGACAAAAGTCTGGACCTCAGGAACTGAGGCCAATTCTTTTTGGAAGAATATTGACAGGGCCGAAATTTGAACCTTAATAGATCCCAATTTGAGACCCATAGACAATCCTGATTGCAGGAAATGTAGGAAACGACCCAGTTGAAATTCCTCCGTCGGAGCACTCCGATCCTCGCACCACGCAACATATTTCCGCCAAATGCGGTGATAATGCTTCGCGGTGACTTCCTTTCTTGCCTTAATCAAGGTAGGAATGACTTCTTCTGGAATGCCTTTTCCTTTTAGGATCTGGCGTTCAACCGCCATGCCGTCAAACGCAGCCGCGGTAAGTCTTGGAATAGACACGGTCCCTGCTGAAGCAGGTCCTGTCTTAGAGGTAGAGGCCACGGATCGTCCGTGACCATCTCTTGAAGTTCCGGGTACCAAGACCTTCTTGGCCAATCCGGAGCCACTAGTATCGTTCTTACTCCGCTTTGCCGTATGATTCTCAATACCTTTGGTATGAGAGGCAGAGGAGGAAACACATACACCGACTGGTACACCCAAGGTGTTACCAGCGCGTCCACAGCTATTGCCTGCGGATCTCTTGACCTGGCGCAATACCTGTCCAGTTTTTTGTTGAGGCGAGACGCCATCATGTCCACCATTGGTCTTTCCCAACGGTTTATTAGCATGTGGAAAACTTCTGGATGAAGTCCCCACTCTCCCGGGTGAAGATCGTGTCTGCTGAGGAAGTCTGCTTCCCAGTTGTCCACTCCCGGGATGAACACTGCTGACCGTGCTATCACGTGATTCTCCGCCCAGCGAAGGATCCTGGCAGCTTCTGCCATTGCACTCCTGCTTCTTGTGCCGCCCTGTCTGTTTACATGGGCGACTGCCGTGATGTTGTCCGACTGGATCAACACCGGTCTTCCTTGAAGCAGAGGTTCCGCCTGGCTTAGAGCATTGTAGATTGCTCTTAGTTCCAGAATGTTTATGTGAAGAGACTTTTCCAGGCTCGACCACACTCCCTGGAAGTTTCTTCCTTGTGTGACTGCTCCCCAGCCTCTCAGGCTGGCGTCCGTGGTCACCAGGATCCAATCCTGTATGCCGAATCTGCGGCCCTCCAATAGATGAGCCCTCTGCAACCACCACAGAAGAGATACCCTTGTCCTTGGAGACAGGGTTATCCGCAGGTGCATCTGAAGATGCGTGCATTGATGTACAGACACCTTTCCTGGTTTTAGGAGATTCCTGACCAGGTCGGATAACTCCTTGGCTTTTTCCTCGGGAAGAAAAACCTTTTTCTGAACCGTGTCCAGAATCATCCCTAGGAACAGCAGACGAGTTGTCGGCATTAATTTGGATTTTGGAATATTCAGAATCCATCCGTGCTGCTTTAGCACCTCTTGAGATATTGCTAATCCCATCTCTAGCTGTTCTCTGGACCTTGCCCTTATTAGGAGATCGTCCAAGTATGGGATAATTAATACGCCTTTTCTTCGAAGAAGAATCATCATCTCGGCCATTACCTTTGTAAAGACCCGAGGTGCCGTGGACAAACCAAACGGCAGCGTCTGAAACTGATAGTGACAGTTTTGTACAACGAACCTGAGGTACCCCTGGTGTGAGGGGTAAATTGGAACGTGGAGATACGCATCCTTGATGTCCAAGGATACCATAAAGTCCCCTTCTTCCAGGTTCGCTATCACTGCTCTGAGTGACTCCATCTTGAACTTGAACTTCTTTATGTACAGGTTCAAGGACTTCAGATTTAGAATAGGCCTTACCGAGCCATCCGGCTTCGGTACCACAAATAGAGTGGAATAATACCCCTTCCCTTGTTGTAGAAGAGGTACCTTGACTATCACCTGCTGAGAGTACAGCTTGTGAATGGCTTCCAAAACCGTCTCCCTTTCGGAAGGGGACGTTGGTAAAGCAGACTTCAGGAAACGGCGAGGTGGATCTGTCTCTAATTCCAACCTGTACCCCTGAGATATTATCTGCAGGATCCAGGGATCTACCTGCGAGTGAGCCCACTGCGCGCTGTAATTTTCGAGACGACCTCCCACCGTCCCCGAGTCCGCTTGAGAAGCCCCAGCGTCATGCTGAGGCTTTTGTAGAAGCCGGGGAGGGCTTCTGTTCCTGGGAAGGAGCTGCCTGTTGCTGTTTCTTCCCTCGACCTCTGCCTCGTGGCAGATATGAATAGCCCTTTGCTCTCTTATTTTTAAAGGAACGAAAGGGCTGCGGTTGAAAAGTCGGTGCCTTTTTCTGTTGGGGAGTGACTTGAGGTAGAAAGGTGGATTTCCCGGCTGTAGCCGTGGCCACCAAATCTGATAGACCGACTCCAAATAACTCCTCCCCTTTATACGGCAAAACTTCCATATGCCGTTTTGAATCCGCATCGCCTGTCCACTGTCGCGTCCATAAAGCTCTTCTGGCCGAAATGGACATAGCACTTACCCGTGATGCCAGTGTGCAGATATCCCTCTGTGCATCACGCATATAAAGAAATGCATCCTTTATTTGTTCTAACGACAGTAAAATATTGTCCCTGTCCAGGGTATCAATATTTTCAATCAGGGACTCTGACCAAACTACCCCAGCACTGCACATCCAGGCAGTCGCTATAGCTGGTCGTAGTATAACACCTGCATGTGTGTATATACTTTTTTGGATATTTTCCATCCTCCTATCTGATGGATCTTTAAGTGCGGCCGTCTCAGGAGAAGGTAACGCCACTTGTTTTGATAAGCGTGTTAGCGCCTTGTCCACCCTAGGAGGTGTTTCCCAGCGCTCCCTAACCTCTGGCGGGAAAGGGTATAATGCCAATAATTTCTTTGAAATTATCAGCTTTTTATCAGGGGCAACCCACGCTTCATCACACACGTCATTTAATTCTTCTGATTCAGGAAAAACTATAGGTAGTTTTTTCACACCCCACATAATACCCTGTTTAGTGGTACCTGTAGTATCAGCTAAATGTAACGCCTCCTTCATTGCCAAAATCATATAACGTGTGGCCCTACTGGAAAATACGGTTGATTCGTCACCACTGGAATCAGTGCCTGTGTCTGGGTCTGTGTCGACCGACTGAGGCAAAGGGCGTTTTACAGCCCCTGACGGTGTTTGAGGCGCCTGGACAGGCACTAATTGATTGTCCGGCCGCCTCATGTCGTCAAACGACTGCTTTAGCGTGTTGACACTATCCCGTAATTCCATAAATAAAGGCATCCATTCTGGTGTCGACCCCCTAGGAGGTGACATCCCCATATTTGGCAATTGCTCCGCCTCCACACCAATATCGTCCTCATACATGTCGACACACACGTACCGACACACAGCAGACACACAGGGAATGCTCTAAACGAAGACAGGACCCACTAGCCCTTTGGGGAGACAGAGGGAGAGTCTGCCAGCACACACCAAAAAGCGCTATATATGACAGGGATAGCCTTATAATAAGTGCTCCCTTATAGCTGCTTTATATATATCAAGATATTGCCATTAAATTTGCCCCCCCTCTCTGTTTTACCCTGTTTCTGTAGTGCAGTGCAGGGGAGAGACCTGGGAGCCGTCCTGACCAGCGGAGCTGTGAGAGGAAATGGCGCCGTGTGCTGAGGAGATAGGCCCCGCCCCTTTTTCGGCGGGCTCGTCTCCCGCTATTTTGTGAATACAGGCAGGGGTTAAATATCTCCATATAGCCTCTGGGGCTATATGTGAGGTATTTTTAGCCTTTATATAGGTTTACATTTGCCTCCCAGGGCGCCCCCCCCCAGCGCCCTGCACCCTCAGTGACTGCGTGTGAAGTGTGCTGAGAGGAAAATGGCGCACAGCTGCAGTGCTGTGCGCTACCTTTAGAAGACTGCAGGAGTCTTCAGCCGCCGATTCTGGACCTCTTCTTACTTCAGCATCTGCAAGGGGGCCGGCGGCGCGGCTCCGGTGACCATCCAGGCTGTACCTGTGATCGTCCCTCTGGAGCTGATGTCCAGTAGCCAAGAAGCCAATCCATCCTGCACGCAGGTGAGTTCACTTCTTCTCCCCTCTGTCCCTCGTTGCAGTGATCCTGTTGCCAGCAGGAATCACTGTAAAATAAAAAACCTAAGCTAAACTTTCTCTAAGCAGCTCTTTATGAGAGCCACCTAGAATTGCACCCTTCTCGGCCGGGCACAAAAATCTAACTGGAGTCTGGAGGAGGGTCATAGGGGGAGGAGCCAGTGCACACCACCTGATCTGGAAAAGCTTTACTTTTTGTGCCCTGTCTCCTGCGGAGCCGCTATTCCCCCATGGTCCTTTCAGGAACCCCAGCATCCACTAGGACGATAGAGAAACGATGGTTCCACAAATCTAGTGTTAGAGACATAGTTTTTCCCACACATTGGACCTAATTCAGTACTGTTGGCTCGCTAGTGTTTTTCGCTGTGCAGCGATCAGGTAACTACTGCGCTGTACGGTTATAAAGCGGATCGTTCCTGTGCCCTGGTTCTAGCGAAGAAACCATTCGCACAGACGGTCGCAAGGAGATTGACAGGAAGAAGGCGTTTGTGGATGTCAACTGACCGTTTTCTGGGAGTGTTTGGAAAAACGTAGACGTGTCGAGGCGTTGGCAGGGCGGGTGTCTGACGTCAATTCCGGCCTCGAATAGACTCAAGTGATCGCAGCGGCTAAGTTCTGAGCTACTCAGAAACTGTTTTTGTACCGCTCCGCTGCACATGCGTTCGCACACTTGCAAAGCTAAAATACACTCACCTATAGGCGGCGACTATCTGTTCACAGCGCAGCAAACAATAGCTAGCGATCAGATCTGAATTAGGCCCATTACGTGTACACTGCTCCGCCCAATCTCAATGTTCTGTAAACAGAACACCACACTCAGTATCTGCTGTTACATAACAGCCAGCCTAACGACAATATAATTGTGTCTTCCACCAATTGTAGCAGCAACATAAAGGAACCAAGCGCAGCTAAATATAGAACGCTTCCTTAAAACATAAAAATGTAAATTGTTTGCAGATTCTTTTACGATGACCGCATCCTATTAACACAAGAAAATGCAACCAGTGTATATAACACTTCCTGCCGTGACCTACAACGGGGCTGCTGCGATGCAGAACAGGAAGTGATGGATGCATGTGGGGGGAGGGGGGCTGCGCACCTACCCTGTGCCCCTCTGGTTGCGTCGTGGGCAGAAAACGAAAGGGGGGAGAACATTTCTCCATCCAAACTCCTTAGTGAAGATGTATCTACGTGAGCCGTCACATGACTGGCATGTGTGGCCCCTCTTTGGGGTCCCTGGTTTGCACACGTCACAGTAAGGTAACAGAAGAGTGCTGCTATAGCACAGTCACATGATCGCCTGCCTTTGTCTGTTTATTGCTTTAAACCTTTAAATTATTCCCCCTCCAACCGTCAGGCAGAAACAAGCTCTGACAACAGCCTACCGAGCTTGCATTTTATTTTTTTATTTTATCTAGAGATTTTAATTAACCACTCTTGTTGCAGATATTTGCCTATGGCCCGTGTTACAGAAACCCTGTAGTAGACTTAACATGCATTGCCTGGACAAAATGTACAAACACTTAAAAATTAAGCCCAGATCTGTGCCTGTGTGGATAACGCTGGGAGTGGCTAGGAGCTCTCATTGGGTTAGCGGCAAGTCTATCACACCCAGTCCACAGCTGACTGGGCGAGAAACAACATACCCTCCAACAATGTACACATAAAAATCGCTACAATTTCGAAACACGCACCTTTTCCCATACTTTCAATGGAAGTTTGGAGCGCCAGAAATCAGTACAGACCATACAAAAAAAAAAAGTCCTGTACCTGCCAAAAAGGTCCAGTGGAGGGTATGAAGCAAGTTTCTGCGCTGTAGATAGGGGGAAAAAAATCCTTTTACTGCAGCGTCCTATGTCCTGCTGCCAGTCCGCCTGCCCCCTCCGGCATCAACAATCCCCACTCCCTAGCCGCAGCGCAGGTGGAACAAAAGCTGCTGTGGCCACCGGCATAGATGTGTATGAAAGCGGTGCAGCGGAAGGCTTTAATAGCCCTCACTGCGCCGTATACTCTTAGACCCGGAGCCTCCTCTGACGTGATGTCACAGAAGTGCCTCCCCGCCACAGCCGCGCCCAGATCCCCAGACTCTGCAACACAGCACCTGGGCTGCCGGCCTGGAAGCCTCGAGATGGCTAATGTAGCGGATAGAGAGGGTGATATCGTGGACGGTAATGTCTGGACGCTGAGTCAATGTCAAAGGTGACAGTGCTGTGCAGTGCAGTGGGTGTGCAGTGACACCGACACTGCACAGCACTCTCACCTTTTACAATGATTCAGCCAGACATTCAGTTCTGCCAGCCAGTCACTATTGTTAGCTCCAGTGTCCCAACACGCCGCATTACAGGGAAGTAGACGCACTAAATAAACTACAGCTCCCAGCAGCCCTTAGCGACAAAACATTCTGGCGCTAAGGCCTGCTGGGACCTGTAGTTTGAGTGCATCTTCTTCCCTGTAATGCGGCGCTAACAATAGTGACTGGCTGCTTGGCTGCTCTGCGAGTCTCCGGGAGAGCCACGGCCAAAGAGAGGACAGCAGCTTAGCTGCTTCCAGGAGAAGCATTACCCACCCCCCCACCACACACACACACTCGCAGTACCCCCACACACCCCACCTCAACCACCCGGGGTGGCTCCGGACCTCCACCTTCAGCAACCGCTCCCACCTTACACACGGTGGTTCCGGAACCCCTCCCCCACCCACAACACCCCCGCCACTGCCCCTTCCCCAGACCACCTCCCCCATCCGCATCTCCCCCGCACCAGCCACTCTCCTAACCACAGCACCTACTAGGTGATTCATCAGGCCTTGCGTGCGCTGTTCACGCCGTTGCAAGGGGCTACGACCCCTTAACCATTGCACGCCCTTTGTCCGTGCAATATTTAACCACTCACACAATTATGATTGGATATAATACTCCATATAATACAAATATTGCACACCACAAGGGCGTGCAAGGGTTAAGGGGGCGCAGCCCCTTACGATGGTGTGAAGAGCGCACACAGGTCTTGATGAATATGAGTGTGTGAGTGTGTGTATATATATATATATATATATATATATATATATATATATATATATATATATATATATATATATATATAATACACTGAACGCCGGCACTCGGTCCGCCCCCTGGGCTTACTTGCTGCTGGTGCCTTCCCCTAGGGTGTGACCCCCAATAACCATATCAGAGAAGAACGAGGCGGCACTCAGAGACTTCAAACAGCAAATGAATTTAGTGCAAAATCTGCAGTGATACAATCAACGTTTCGGGGTATTCACCCCTTCATCAGGATCCTGATGAAGGGGTGAATACCCCGAAACGTTGATTGTATCACTGCAGATTTTGCACTAAATTCATTTGCTGTTTGAAGTCTCTGAGTGCCGCCTCGTTCTTCTCTGATATATATATATATATATATATATATATATATATATATATATATATATATATTTATTTATTTATTTGCTTTTTATTTATTTTTACACCCCCCCACCCCATGTGAAGATGATATTACATTCAGGAGTGCGCAGATACGGGCCAAGTTTGTAGCGTAAAATCCAAAGTAACACAAACTTACTCCCAGTGCTGTGTTAAGGCTGAAATGAACTTGCATTCCTGAAATGCTGGTTTAGGAACATGGGTGGGCTTAAATTGCAGCTCGTTAGTAGCAATTTCCCCGATTGAACTTGTCAGCAAAGGGGCAAAGTGTGTCCAGGCAGCATTCCGGACAGGAACCCTCCATAGTCCAACACACACACACACACAGCGTGGGGCGCCCGACATGAGAATGCAGGTGAGGCGCTAGGGTGTGTTACACTACTATGGGTTATCACAAACGTGTCCTGCTGGTCTGGTAACACAAATACACAGAGGGACGTTCCTGCTTTCCAAAGTGTGTAACATTTTCCACCGGGCAGCACTATCTGATCACAGCAAGGCTTTCCAAAACCAACATTCAGCAAAAACTGTTCTGGCTTTGTAAGTTTCATTTCCGAAGACGCAACGTGAATCCTACATGTACGGCTGGCCTCAGGAGCACGATGTCGGCACCAACAGCGGAAAATATATTGTGTCAGTAGACCCCAAGATCTGGTGCGCAATAACCAAAGTAACGCAAGACCCCCTTGCAACACAGATTTTTGGAAACCGGTCTTGTGCAGTATAAAATGCTGCCGGTAACTTCCCCACATACAGGTTACAGGCGCAGCGAGAACACTATAGCAGACAACCGGCCAGCGGCACAAAGAAGTGTATCGGATTCTGGTATCGTGGTTTGGGGCAGACGCGTATCGTATAGCCATGTATGCCTAAAATAGGAGTATCTAATGTGAGGGCTGCATTTTGTTTCACTTCACTTAGGAGAATACGTAAAACCAGTTTAGCGCCAACCTTCTCTCTGTAAAAGGACATTTACTAACAGGATGCCGACCAAAAAGCAGTGCCTGGGTGTGATGTGCCGGCAGTGGCGGGTACGTGCTACGCCAATACGTTTTCAAATCAGATTACAGTGATGGAATAATAATGACTCATCGAAACAGATACCTGACCACAATATCCATATGTAAGAGGCCGAGGTTCCGGGGCCTGGGTAAAGGCGTAATGGACTCACATTCTCACTGGTGCATTTATCACCATTGTGCAAGATCTGAACACCAGCAGCTTCACAGGAGCAAGGGGTGGAGCCAGAATCATCCTCGCCGCCCCAGAGAACTGGTCACGTGTGGAACAGGAGGCGATGCCTCGCACCTCATACCTCTTTTCCTGCCCTCCCCACATTTCTGAAAGTAGATTGCTGGTGCCAGGAGGAATGTGCGGTACAAGCTAAACTCTCAAACCACAAGAGTGGGCAATAAATGTATGTACTGGCAAGGCCACACATCCCAGCGCCCAGATTCTCATCACCCACTGGCTTTGGCAGGCATTTGCCAACACCCCTCCACACACAGTACCAGCAGCTCAATATCTGCAGACAGATATCAGAGGTGACCGCTTACACGTCCAGCAAATCTCATCACACCAATGACGTCAAGCGATATTTACGGATAAGTGTTTATCGCTAACATGGCATCCTGGCTGTCATACCACGCACTGAGTCACAGGCTTGGATCAATATACAGTAGCAGAGCCAGCCACTGACGCGGTTCCAGAGATTGGAGGAACGCAAGGGCGAAAGCGGATTTATCACTTTCTAAAATAAGTCTTCAATCTGGTCCAGCAAAGGAGAATATACGTGATCTGTCATTACGGTTTCATTACATCCCCCGATATACCGGATATATTTGTGTACTACAAAGCCACATAGCAGCTTGAGAGCAACACACACACCAGGATGTAGAAGATGAGAAAATGTGGTATATTGTGATGCAGAACACACTCTCCACAGCATTACACATAATCCCGTCCAGCCGCGCAGAGCGGACCATTAACGCACTGCGCTACATACTTTCAGGATTATACAGCAGTCTGAAAATAACACTTCATAATCCGCTCAAAATATATACAAGTGGAGAGGCGTCATGGGGACCCTATAGAAGGGTAGCAAGTTAACCCTTGAGGAAAAAGATGGCTCTGTAGTTGCATTTATAAAGCTGCAGGAATAAAATAAACGGTTTAAAAAACTAAATCCTGCCCAATAAGAAAGGGGGTTGGGGAGGGGGGGGGGGGGGGGGGGAGAGCTCCTGAAGTACAGGTTACATTGCACAAGTCTGGAGCAGGTTAATGGGAGCGTGGGGCTGGCGTTCCACCCTTCCACTGCCGCTGATGTTTACACTGCACATTCCCCCAGCTGATCCACGTGATTAACATTAGGGGACATGTGTTAGCAGTTCAACGTCGTCACCCCAGGCTAATGTCTTAATCCATCTACAACCCAGAGCCCTTTCTGAGAAAGACTGGGGAGGGGACCGAACCCTCCAAGAACTGCAAGACTCTCGTGTCTGCCTTCAATTACCTTAATTAGCTCAAAGTCCTCCATCAACTGCATGTTATACAGAAAAGACACCAAGTGCATGGCAATGGCACGGAAAGGCGCAGGCATCTCTTACGTAATCTGCAAATTGTCCAGGTGACCTGCTCCCACACGCACCAGTGGGAAGACGGATCAGGTCACTGAATTTCATTCACTGGTAGTAGTGATCTGTCAACACAACGTAATTCCCATCCTGACCGCCATTTACAACCCCAGCGTGGCTAATCACTGCAAAGTCACAAATCTGTATCTTGAGGAACGGGCCAGAGTTACTCGTGGAAGTTTGGCCTCAGGATCCCCTTCTCTATAGCCGTCGTCTGAGACACACAGCTATCTGACTGGGAAGATAGCGGCCAGACCACGAGATAAGGAATCCGTCGGACAGTGACGTGGTACAGGTTCTGTTCTTCATCAATCTATTATGTGACTGTCCTCTGCTTGGCGTGGTGCCGTACAGTCTAGCAGCAGCAGTGTGGAGCAGTGGTTAGTAGTAACATTACATCTACCACAAACCATGAGGAGGTCATCAAGATCTTGGACCATGGACAGGTCTGGCCTCTTACAATGACTTAGGTCAGTCCTGGCCAACCTACGGCTCTCCAGCTGGTGTAAAACTACAAGTCAAGGCATGCCCTCCCCCTGATCAGCTGGTAAAGCATGCTGGGACTTGCAGTTTTACACCAGCTGGAGAGCCACAGATTGACCAGGCCTGACTTAGATGATTGGAATGGTTTTCCCTTTAAGAGGAGTAAAAAAACTCATTTAAACTTCAATGCCTTAAACCTGCTCAGACAGGTATTACACCTCTAGTCTGAAGTACCTAAAGAGCTTCCAGTCACGTCAATGCACTGACAGCAAAAGAAGGATAATCAGAATATCTGGTCTAAAAGCGTCAAGCACTAGACTATCAAGCTGGTCCACAGGTACTTAGAAAAAAGTTGGCACTTATTTCATCTCCCTTCAATCACAATGACAGGTCTGTGCCTTTTCTAGAAAGGTTAGTTACTCGGTCACTTATTTTACACTACTGGGGCCATGTGGGCCGACAATCAGACAAATCGCATCAGCACAATCAACTGCTACAAACATGATGCGTTGGGGTGGGGGACGTCAGCCAATACAGCCAGGATGAAATAGACAGATGCGTAGAGACAACTCTGCAAACACAACCATTGCAAAGGACCCGGTCTGGACAAACAGTTTTTAGTTTCACGGCATTACTAGTATGTAAGACTGTACTTTCTTCCATCATTATCGCTTCTGCTACATAGGAGAGAAGACGACTTACTGAAAATTTCTCTTACGTCCTAGAGGATGCTGGGGACTCCGTAAGGACCATGGGGCACAGACGGGCTCCGCAGGAGACATGGGCACCCCAAAGACCCCAGATGGGTGTGCACCGGCTCCTCCCTCCATGCTCATCCTCCAGACCCCAACCAGTTAGATCCTGTGCCCAGAGGAGACTGGGTGCACTACAGGGGAGCTCTCCTGAGTTTCTCTGAGAGAATTTTGTTAGGTTTTTTATTTTCAGGGAGCACTGCTGGCAACAGGCTCCCTGCATCGTGGGACTGAGTGGAGAGAAGCAGCCCTACTTAAGTGATAGGCTCTGCTTCTTAGGCTACTGGACACCATAAGCTCCAGAGGGTCGGAACGCAGGTCTCACCCTCGCCGTTCGTCCCGGAGCCGCGCCGCCGTCCCCCTCACAGAACCGCAAGATAGAAGCCGGGTGAGTATGAGAAGAAAGAAGACTTCAAAGGAGGCAGAAGACTTCAGATCTTCTCTGAGGTAACGCTGTGCGCCATTGCTCCCAACACACACACACACACACTGGCGGCACTGTATGGGTGCAGGGCGCAGGGGGGGGGGGGGGGGCGCCCTGGGCAGCAATTATAAACCTTTTAGGGACACTGGCAGAGATATATACTGCGGAGGCAGTATATGGGAAAATCTCCCACCAGTAAAAAGAGGGGGAGGGGACACACATTTATTTGGCACAGTGAGTATATTTATAAAAGCGCTGTACTGACTGGGATTTTACTCCAGTATCCGGTGGCGCTGGGTGTGTGCTGGCATACTCCCCAAAGGGCCTTATTGGGGGACTGTATATGTATGTATATATGTGTGTATGTATATGTATACACATATATATATATATGTGTATGTATACACATATATATATACACACACATATATATATATATATATATATATATATATATATATATATATATATATATATATATATATATATACACACACACATACATATACATATATATCTATCTATCCCTGAGTGTGTGGGGGTGTCGGTACGTGTGTGTCGGCATGTCTGAAGCAGAAGGCTCATCTAAGGAGGAGGTGGAGCAGATGATTGTGGTGTCTCCATCGGCGACGCCGACACCTGATTGGATGGATATGTGGAATGTTTTAAATGCAAATGTGACTTTATTACATAAGAGATTGGACAAAGCAGAGTCCAGAGAAAAGTCAGGGAGTCCATCCATGGCTTTGACTGTGTCACAAGGCCCTTCGGGGTCTCATAAACGTCCCCTTTCCCAGATAGCAGACACTGATACCGACACGGATTCTGACTCCAGTGTCGTCTACGATGATGCGAGGTTACACCCAAGGGTGGCCAAGAGTATTCATTATATGATTATTGCAATAAAAGATGTGTTGCATATTACAGATGACCCCTCTGTTCCTGACACGAGGGTGCGCATGTATAAGGAAAAGAAACCTGAGGTAACGTTTCCCCCATCTCATGAGCTGAACCCTTTATTTGAAAAAGCTTGGGAAACTCCAGACAAGAAACTGCAGATTCCCAAGAGAATTCTTATGACGTATCCTTTCCCCTCACAGGACAGGTTACGGTGGGAATCCTCACCCAAGGTGGACAAGGCTTTAACGCGCTTGTCAAAAAAGGTGGCGCTACCATCTCCAGATACGGCAGCCCTCAAGGATCCTGCTGATCGCAGACAGGAAACTACCTTAAAATCAATTTATGCACATACGGGTGCACTGCTCAGACCGGCAATAGCGTCGGCTTGGGTTTGTAGTGCGGTAGCAGCTTGGGTAGATACCTTGTCAGCCGACACCGATACCCTAGACAGGGATAGCATTTTATTGACCTTAGGTCATATTAAAGACGCAGTCTTATATACGAGAGATGCTTCCAGAGACGTTGGGCTGTTAGGTTCAAGAGCCAACGCCATGGCGATTTCTGCTAGGCGAGCCCTGTGGACCCGTCAATGGACGGGTGATGCCGACTCAAAGAGACATATGGAAGTTTTGCCTTACTAGGGTGAGGTTTGATTTGGGGAAGGTCTTGCGGACCTGGTTTCCACAGCTACCGCGGGTAAATCTACCTTTTTACCTTATATGCCCCCACAGCAAAAGAAAACACCGCAATATCAGATGCAGTCCTTTCGGTCTCAAGTCCAGAAGAGGTCGGGGCTCTTCCTTCCTCGCCAGAGGTAAGGGTAGAGGGAAAAGAATGCCTGCTACGGCTAGTTCCCAGGAGCAGAAGTCCTCCCCGGCTTCTACTAAATCCACCGCATGACGCTGGGGCTCCACTGAGGGAGTCCGCGCCGGTGGGGGCACATCTTCGACTCTTCAGCCAGGTCTGGGTTCAGTCAGACGTGGATCCTTGGGCGATGGAAATTGTATACCAAGGCTACAAGCTGGAATTCGAAGACGTGCCTCCTCGACGATTTTTTAAACCGGCTTTACCAGCTTCTCCCCCAAAAAGGGAGATAGTTTTAGCTGCAATTCAAAAACTTTGTCAACAACAAGTGATTGTCAAGTTGCCCCTAGTTCAACAGGGGAAGGGGTACTATTCAATCCTGTTTGTGGTCCCGAAACCGGATGGCTTGGTCAGATCCATTCTAAATCTAAAATCCCTAAACCTGTACTTGAAAAAGTTCAAATTCAAGATGGAATCGCTCCGGGCAGTTATCTCCAGCCTGGAGGGGGGGGGCTTTATGGTGTCACTAGACATAAAGGATGCATACCTTCATGTCCCCATATATCCCCCTCATCAGGCATACCTGAGATTCACTGTACAGGACTGTCATTACCAGTTTCAGACGTTGCCGTTTGGGCTTTCCACGGCCCAGAGGATTTTCACCAAGGTAATGGCGGAAATGATGGTGCTCCTGTGCAAGCAGGGAGTCACAATTATCCCGTACTTGGACAATCTCCTGATAAAAGCAAGATCGAGAGATAAATTGCAGAAAAGCGCGTCACTCTCCCTGAGAGTGCTGCAGCAGCATGGCTGGATTCTAAATCTACCAAAGTCACAGTTGATTCCAATGACTCGGCTATCTTTCTTAGATAATTCTCACTTGGAAGGTGGTCATGTTGTTGGCCTTGGCATCTGCACGGCGGGTGTCCGAATTGGCGGCTGTGTCTCACAAGAGCCCCTATCTGATTTTCCATGTGGGTAGAGCAGAATTAAGGACTCTTCCTCAATTTTTGCCTAAGGTGGTTTCATCTTTTCATATGAACCAACCTATCGTGGTGCCTGTGGCTACGGGTAACTTGGAGGATTCCAAGTCCCTTGACGTAGTCAGGGCCTTAAAGATTTATGTAGCCAGGACGGCTCGGGTTAGGAAAACATAGGCACTGTTTGTCCTGTATGCACCCAACAAGGTTGGCGCTCCTGCTTCTAAGCAGACTATTGCTCGCTGGATCTGTAACACGATTCAGCAGGCTCATTCTGCGGCTGGATTGCCGTTACCAAATTCGGTAAAGTTCCATTCCACTAGGAAGGTGGGCTCTTCTTGGGTGGCTGCTCGAGGCGTCTTGGCCTTACAGCTTTGCCGAGCAGCTACTTGGTCGGGTTCAAACACTTTTGCAAAATTCTACAAGTTTGATACCTTGGTTGAGGAGGACCTCAGGTTTGCTCAATCGATGCTGCAGAGTCATCCGCACTTTCCAGCCCGGTTTGGAGCTTTGGTATAATCCCCATGGTCCTTACGGAGTCCCCAGCATCCTCTAGGACGTAAGAGAAAACCTACCGGTAAATCTTTTTCTCCTAGTCCAGTGCGGACAAAATTCTGCAAGGCTTGTATATAGTTATTGCTTACATAAGGGTTATGTTACAGTTGAGATCAGTCTCTGGCTGATGCGGTTTGGTTTCATACTGGTAACTGGTTTAGTATATTCCATGTTGTACGGTGTGTATGGTGTGGGCTGGTATGAATCTTGCCCTTAGATTAACAAAAATCCTTTTCCTCGTACTGTCCGTCTCCTCTGGGCACAGTTCTCTGGCTGGGGTCTGGAGGAGGGGCGTGGAGGGAGGAGCCAGTGGACACCCATCTGGGGTCTTTGGGGTGCCCATGTCTCCTGCGGAGCCCGTCTGTGCACCATGGTCCTTACGGAGTCCCCAGCATCCTCTACGGACTAGGAGAAAAAGGATTTACCGGTAGGTTTAAAATCTTATTATTTCTACTTTTATCTACAAACCATAATTCCTCCAAGCGTCCGTTGATCCTAGCAGACAAATACATCTCAGGGTAATGGCTACGCTGCAGGAGAGGGGGGGCACATTACTTCTCAAACTGTGGTTACACATCGCAGCACTGCTGTATATCACGGATACTGGACATGGAAATGAAAAAAATATACAGCTGAACTTCAACTTGTAGGGAGACATCAGATCAGTCTGTTCATGTTTCTGTCCGGCGTGTCAAGGGGGCGGGTTCACGTGCATGGACGCACAATGGGGTCGATTCAATTCAGCAACAGTTGAATAGCGCCGGGAATTAGCTCCCAGCGCTATTCAATACAGCGACTAGTGACCCTCAATTGTTGGGGGGGGAAGAGAGAAGAAAACCGACAAAAGTGCGGCCGGCGCGAGGCTGATTCTGTCGGGAATCAGCATCGCTGCGGGTAGTTAAATTGGAGAATGCCCGTTCTCCTGACAAAACAACCTGTTAAGTCCAACTTAACTTTAGCTGAATTGAATAGCGTCGGGAGCTAACTCCCGGCGTTTATTCAACTGTTGCTGAATTGAATTGACCCCACTGACTGGATAACATCAGATCTTCTGCAACCACAAACGCTGCAAGATGGGAGAAACACATTCACATAAAGCAATTAGTGTGCGTTAGCTGCACAAAAGCCACATCTTAAGTGCCCCATACACTTACTTGACATGACCGTCTGACACGTCGCAGGCAATCACCCCGGGGAGCAGGGGGGGGGGATTGGCCAAGATACACTGTATGCAAAAGGACAGCATACGATGTATCTTGGGCGATCCCAGTCACAATCCCAGTCACACCTGTGGGGTCGAACATGATTGAATGTGCGGCACATTCATTCTGGAGGATCCGATGCTCACGGGAACGCGCATCGGATCGGAAACAACTCCAAAATCGGAAGAATTAGGGCATTATCGCTCTAGTGTATGGGGCCCTTAAATCTCAAACTCAGAATGTGACGGCAGATAAGAACCACGTCGGCCACCAGTCCGCCCTAAACAAACCTGCACACTTACATACCAGGGATATTTATTTTATTGTTTGTGCGGGAACCAAGTAACCTAGCAATATACTTTTTGGAGTGTGGGAGGAAACCGGAGTACCCAGAGGAAACCCACGCAAGCACGTGGAGAATATACAAACTCCACACAGTTAGGGCCATGATGAGAATCAAACCCAAGACCTCAGTGCTGTGAGGCAGTAATGCTAACCACTACACCATCCGTGCTGCCATAACCTAGTACAGCTAAAATGTCCTGCTACCGCACTGCAAATATCACCATCTATTTATCATGCAAGAAAGGGTTTTTTTTTTCTCAGTAACAGGCATTTCCCAGCAATAAAGAACTTTAAGGCCCTGACACGGACTACAACAAATCACTGTTTAATTATGTAACTACAGGTGCATGGAACCAGGGTGCTTTTAATGGTTTTTTTTAATCAGTATTTTATTTTACTTATCGGGACCCTGAGAATACACGAAACGCGCCACAAAACCGCAGAAAGCTTCCACTTTACAGCGTCTGACACTCTGACCAGGACTCGCCTAACTAATATCCCACTTTTCTTTATTCTGAATACAGTGCAGCTCCTTCCCATGTTACACTGATAATCGGATTCTATTACTGAGATGTTCACACCAATCTGCAGATAAACTGGTGTTTCCCATGAACAGACAATGCAATGAGAATTAGCAATACGTTTTTTCCCTTTAATATTTTACGCATTTACCAATGATAAATACTATTAGTATCCGTCCTAAGTGACATACCAAATGTTTCCTTTTCTAACAGGGAACTCGGAAATTCCTACACCCACATGAAAACCAAAGGAAGGGGGGAAAAAACCACAACGGAGAGTCCTGTCCCCGTGTCGGCTGCTCGCCACATTCCACGGACAGTCTACATTCTAACGCAGAGCTGACGCACAACGTGAAGTATTTTATTCTGGGATGCGGGCCCTCATATCAGCATCGGGCCACCACAAGTACCTAGACACCTCTGATGTAGCAGTGAACGGAAATCCTCCCAATGATAAACAGAAAAGTGTAGAACTGTACAAAGAATGCGCCTTTAACCCATGCTGAGCTGGAGGCATTTCTGCTCAGAAAAAAACTCTGCCCCCCTCGTGCAATCAGTGGTCAGCATGGATAAGGGAACTGTTCTGGTGTACATGACTGTGAGGGAAGTACATCACATACTGTGTGGTGTGCAAGGGGGGGTGAGTGGGGTGGCACATAACCATCAGCAGAAACATCTGGCAGAGTGAATTAAAGACACCTTTGCAGGGGGAGATTTTTTTGCCTGCACACACCACACTTCCTGTGTATAACATTCACTTTGCAGCATGTGATAGATTGCACCGAGCTGGATAACAGTGGACGCCTGCTCATGCACCAAGTCCTAGATTGGGAACTTCATGAGTTTGTGGTTACTTGACACCTTTGCAGAACGTTACTTATGTGGGCCATATATCAGACTAATGCCCCTATTTATCAATGAGTGATAAATTTCACTGCCAGACAATCAGCTCCTAACTTCCATGTTACAGGCTGGATTTGAAAAATGACAGTTAAGAGCGGATTGGCTGGTGCAATTTATCACTCACGGTGAAATGTATCACTCATTGATAAATGAGCCCTTAACTTTCCTCCAAATGAAACACTGCCCCACACCTAACCAACTTTTTCATCAGACCAACTTCTCTCCACCTGGCTGTGTATGGATATCCCGGTCATCTGGGTCGTACAATATACTACAGCCAGCAATCCTCTTCTTGCTTTTGTTAGATAGGACTGAACATTAGCAGATAGCCACATCCTATCTCTAAGAATAGTTAGTGGTAAGGTTATCTGGCTGCACCGGCCTTTGTTCATTGTTCTGCAGCCTAATCCATATAGGACCCTCCCTATGAAATATGATGTCACTTCTATTCAATGAGTAGCTTCTTGTATACCTATAGGAGAACCACAGGTCTTCATTACATATGCATTGGCCGGTCTAGCACACAGACAGGAGTAATGCAGAACTACTGCTGTTCGGATACATGTAGTTACTAGTTTCATATTAAAAGTAACAGTAGCTGTATACATACAATGTATCCAACATTCACATCGTGGACTAGTTACAGGTATTCAGCCACACAACATGTCAGGAATAATCTGATAAAGCTATTTCATATGCTGATTAGTTGTCGGCACTGAGATGCCAGATCTCTCTCTGGCTGTGCGGCACCTTTTGTCTCCCCCTCCTGCGGCCATCCCAGCGCGGATGGGCTCACTAGCGCAGGTTGCTCACTGCTGTGAGTGAGACTGGAGGACTATGGGACACAGTGGCTCCCCTGACACCTACTGCTGCTAGTCCCAGGGAGCAGAGGCTTCATTACTCAGTCCAGGTAAGCGTGGAGGGCAAAGAGGTAGGTTGCAGGACTGGGATGTGCGGTCATTGCAGGAGAGACTGGACTACAGATGATCAACACCTGCTGTCCGGAGCCAAGAGGTCTATGAGAGGGGATAGGGGAAAATACTTAGTGCAGCACATTCCGTTGCACTTTACCATTGGAAACAAAGGGGTCTATTTATTAAGCCTTGGATGGAGAATAAGTACCAGACAATCAACCTGCCATGTTACAGGCTGCGTTTGAAAAATGACAGTTAGGAGCTGGTTGGTTGGGACTTTATCCAAGGCTTAGTAAATAGACCCCAAAGTTGGCTGATTGGAAGGAGATCATCCTGATGTATGGCCAGTTTTAAGATTTGCGCCAGTTTGATGCAACGTTTGGGATAGCAATGGCCTTCTCACCATCCCCCTGGTAGTGTGCATCTATAACTGAGAATCACTAAGCTCACGTACACAGGATTCCGCCAATGGCCGTGCCCTCACCCTGGTACATTCAGCAACTCCTCACATTTCACAGACCTTCCTGGATGTGTAATTACGGATGGAGATAAATGGATCAGCAGGGGCTGGGGGACGCACTGTGCCAAGATACTGCAGAGACTCAAATTCCCAGCAACCTGCCAAACCTGAAGGAGGCCAAAACGTGAGCACGATTCCCTACTATAGGAGGCTACAAAAGGTCAGACTTCTCAGACTACAACCCCCTGCTGCCAGTAGCCAGCAGCTATCACAGAGCAAGGAGCGCAGGCCAGGACCGTCACATGCACCCAGAGTAGAAGTGACAGGTATATTATGCTGGAGAACAGTTCCCAGGACTCTCCCTGTGCTATCTGCAGTTCTTCTGAAGATAAGAAGAGTCATCTGATCAAAACATAACACTCCTGATTGGAGTCATGCCATAAAAACAGCTAAACGCTGATTCTGTATAAATTCATAAAGGCCCAGGATCCATCAAAGAACACGCCCGCCTCCGTGGGACATTAAAATCTACTACATCAACTTTCAAAACACAGAAAACTGGCATTAACCAAATAGTCATTTTATTAATAACTGTTTCATTACGCTAACAGACTAGACCAAAGCATTCTCCCAATATAACGGATTATATATGGCGCTGTGGAACCCTTGTGGCGCCTCATTAATAAATTATAATAATCCGTGACTGCTGCTGAATGCTTTGCAGTTTTTATAACAACGTTGTACCCAGTAGTGGAGGGTAACGCCAGTGTGCTTGGTAATCACTGCTAAGGCCGTACCCATCAACCCATCAGCTCTAACGCTAACCCTGAAAAACTGGGGCCGCTGGCAGGGACTGCACGCTGGGTTACACAATAGCCACTAGTCCGGGAAGAAAGCCACAGATCAGCTGGTATAGTGCGAGAGGGTCTATGTAACAATTCTTGTGACTGGGCTGTAATACTGGTAAACATAACGCACAATCCTGTAAAAAAAAAAAAAAAAAAACTAAGACCTTGGGTCACTAGGGGATGAGAAGGATCTAAGTAGGGCAAATGCAAAAAGAGCAGATGACTATATTTACAGGGATCTAATGGGTGCAGATCATTGCTGCTGAGAGACGGAGGGTGCACCACAGTGGGCCACCTAAGAGGCTATTACCCCTCACCAGCTCCACACAAGCCTAAAATATAAGCAGACCTAAAAGGGGTGATTCAATTGTTTTACCCCATGGCTGCCACTAGATGGCATCCGACAGAGTAATTCAATTGTTGCTCTGTTCAGATGCAAATAGCGGCGGGGGAACACATCTCACCTTGCAGCCTCCTGGGATGGCGAGATGATATGCGCGATAAGTCACTTTATAGACAGGTTTAGCAGACCTAGTACTAATGGGTGCACACGCACACACACAAGCCACCCGCACCCACAGGGGGAAATATTGAATTGCTCTGATGGGCACCCACAAAACAATTGAATTCCTCCCAACATACCCACATACAATTAATTTATAAAATCATCACTAACAAAAAAACAAACAAAACCTGTATATAATATCTGTAAGGCGAGTTGCAGTGAAGCATTCCTACTACCACCACTTATTCAGTAGTGCCCACCCTGATCAATAGTGATGCTTCCATACTGGAGGGAGTGCGCCTAGCGTACATTCTGCGTTTTCGTAGTTGCCTCCAGCCGAGTATTCGCCGTCCAGTCTTTGATACTGTAATATGGTCACCAATGGTCACCGCAGTGCAGCAGGACCTACCCTGGGAATAAAAGACGGTGACTAAAGGCAAAATGACATTAAAAAAAAAAAAAGAACATGACGTTTTTTCTTTTAAGATGACAGAGTTTAATTGAAGATTATAAGATGCCGTAACCACCCTGACAGTCACTTTCATCACTAACAAAAGCTTCTCCAAATCTGTGTCAGAAAATTGATGAAAATGTTATTAGTTTTTATCAAATAAAGAAATATTGGAAACTGCTGGTTCAGATAAACTGGTCACAGCGTAACTGGGATTCTCAAGCGCACGTTCCTTGTTGTCTCACAGACGGAGGTTATATTGTTTGAATTGCGAAGGGCCATGGGAATCTCAGAGTCGCCGACGCCACCCCAATCTGACGTAATACTGCTCTGCGCTCAAGAGCAACTCCTGTCCACACAAAATGCGATGCAATAATCAGGTCATTCTAGTCCACTACTAGCTCATTTTAGGTTGATGTTTACCTTGTCCTAAATCCATATTCTGTGGCGTCATAGACTGATGAGGTCACTCCGAGAGACGCCTTATCACAGGGAAGAAGATACCATAAAGTGACAATGCAGTGGTTATAACAAGCAGCATTTTAGAAATCTACTTTCTCTTCACCATCGCATCAATTTCCAAGAAATGTCAGATATCTGGTAGCACGGTAATCGGACTGGGCCACGTTTGGGCCAATCACTATAAGATCAGACCTGAAGACATTCCTTTTTATAAGACATCAGAAGAAAAAAAACAATGCTCGCCAATTACTGGGAAAAAAACTTCCACAATTGTATGCAAACTTATCATTTGTGGGATCTGACGTGGACCTGCCCCACCCTGACCGCTCTGTAAGCAGCTGAGGCAACCCCGCTTTTCCATCCGTGGATCCATCATTCCAAAAGCAAATCAGTCATTTTTCGCTCGATTCCTAAGCTGCGGGGGAAACCAGGGTCGGGCAATGGGCAGAATATGGCCGACCCCCTGCGTATAAATACACCCTGCACAGACAGGCAGACGCAGCGATGGACCCCAGTTATAGATTATTCCCTTCTCCCATCAGACTATGTGGGAACGCCGTCAGCTGACAAGTCTATGCAGGCTGCAGCAAGGCCCGGTCTGGGGCTCTGTGCTTTCCCATGCTACCTGAATTCCTGGGGAAATGTATCATGCGTGTGTCACGTTTGTTTGATGAAAGACTGGGTGCATTCCTCTCCCAGATCCGTGCAGCATTTCCTGGGTATAATAAAGGGCTGTGCACTGTAGACATTCTGCACTATGTAACCCAAATTAACACTTACAGTAACAGAGTCTGGACATGAAGCCGCAAGGACTATTAACTCCCTGATAAACTAATAAAGTCAGGGCGGGATGAGACACAGAGGTTTATCCTACAGGACTGCAGTGGTCGGTAAAGGCTGCTTTAATGTGATACATATCGCAGTATTAGACGAGGCTGACTGCCGCATTTTCAGCGACACTTTTGTATTACATACTGGTGAATTATGGGTAACCAGCAGTCACCTGAGAAAGGTAAATGACCAGGTAGCAGATACTGTGTGAGCACTGAAGGGGTCAGGGAGACATACAGTATACATGTCAGTGATTGCGGCATAAGGGTACGCAGACCTCAGCGGGCACACCGTAACAGTGCGTTATTGCTTAACCCTGACACCAGAGCGGCTGGGACGTGGGTGTTACAGGAGCACATAAGGACCTCTCCTAATTGCTCAATGTTTCTCTGACCAGGACTGTGAAGTGCGTGCAATAAAAGTGCTTTATTCCAAAAGGGCTTAGTAAATCATTATACTAATTCCCAACATTAAAAAAAATGCTTAAATCCTATTTAACACAGAAAGAGGAAGCCCGAGATATAGATCTAGGTCACATTAAACTTTATGAGCCGATACTAGGAAAGGAAAAAAAAGTATCCGGGGAAACCTGACCAAGAAATGAGGAGACCATGAAAAGCTACGGCCTATGATATCTATAGAAATGAGAGAGAGTTTGCTAAGCTCTCCTTGTGTACAGTAAGTTACAGGTTTTCATTTGCCACATGCCAGCAACACGTGTCATCTTTTTCAGTTATTTTGGCTGCTAGGGGGCACTAAGGGGCATTATGTAGCTTTGGCAGATGGAGGGGACTGCTCCCATTCTGGTTAAGGGCAAATGAGAAAGACCTGTGTAAAGTGGATTTAGGCCTATGCCTGTTACTGATCATTAGAGAGGAACAATAATGTGAAGAAATCCTGTATTCTGTGAAGGTGGAGCAGGTGATATGTTGGTACAGGACACCAGCGGGAGAATGCCACCTACGGCCAGCCAGGCAACTACCACTAGGCTCCACCAATTACCTGCAGACAGACAAAGCAAGAACTGTTCAGAGAAGGCTAGGTGCACCGAAGAAGTGATTTACCGGCACAATGTACACTTAACTCCTACATACAGGAAGCCGCAATTAACCGCGCTTTGTACACGTATCATCCGATCGCTGTTGCGCGACGTGAACTGGCCAGGCATACAATTCAAGGTGGCATTTACAGGACCTCAATTTTCCTGGCATGCAGCACATGAAGGAAGGGACTTTTTTCAATGGGAGGAAGCCGCTGGTCATTATATCGTTCTGGGCAGTGCCCAGTTATTATAATGGGTCATTTTCAGGAACCAAACAAAATGACAAGGGAATATTTCCCCCTCCTTCTTACCAACATGATTTACAGACAGAACTTTGAAGTGACCACGGGAGGAATTTGTTACGGTTGCGCTATCACGCCCCTGGGACCATTGCAAGCGGTCAGCATTGTTTGTTTTCAGAAAGCCTCGATGTAACTTGGCCGAGATCAGAATTATTTTGGCATTCACTTGGTACGTTACACGTGTTTATTGCACTATAAAAAGTTTGTTTGTGCAAGGACGCTGAGCCAAGATGAAAGCCGTCGTCATTACTGTAGTACAATTAAGCAGAGTATACACTATACTGGTACCAACCTGTGCAATCATCCTACAGCGTGTATGACCAGTCACAGTCATTCATTGAATCATCCCGTTGAATGTGCTTCACGTCCAGCGGAGCAATTCTGCAGCAGACGCAGTGCCGCCACATGCGGCATGTAATGATACGTCGTGCTGTCATACAGCGGATCATAGTACGGCAGTGCGACGCTGGCCCAGCTTTACGCCTGCAGAGCAGTATGCCATGACTCGCTTTTAAGACTCCAAGGGGTCTATTCTATTATAGCATGGGTCTTCAACCTGCAGCTGCTGTGGAACTACACATCCCAGCATGACCTGCCTCACCGCAAAACTGTAACAGGGCATACTGGGATGTGTATTTCCACAGCAGCTGGAGGGCCACAGGTTGAAGACCCATGTATTATAGTGTGCCATAAATCCTCACAAGTCGGTGTGGCTTCTATGCTGTACTCACAGTACCCCAAGACGTGCAGATATATGTTCACATCCCCAAAGTAAACTCTTCACTGCACATTCATATTTACTGAGCTAAATGTACTTAAAATCCAGCATTTGCTTTGAATCAAACTGTGCACACTCCCCCCCCCCCCCCCCCCCCACTTTGCAGCGCAGACAGCGACCAGCCATATTTAAAGACACTATAGCTTCAAACAATATAGGTTTCTATTTATAATGGATGACCAATGCAATGACACCGTACATACAGACTGAACGGACAGGTGTGTTCCCATTTTACATTTGGCAGCTATATTTTTATTTATACCTTGCAAAGGTGATATCAGATTTCTGCAACAAAATCCGCACTGAACCAAAAAACGCTGTATTGTAACAGGACAAGATTGTAAAGGAGGAGAACCTGGATTATGGGGCAGTCCCCAGTGACAAGCTGTATTCTAGACCAACACTAACAGAACTGCTGGAACTTGTGGTCCGGAGTATGGTCAGTTGTGTCACAGCGAGTGTCAGAGATTTACATTATCTATAGGAGGCAAAGAATTCTCTTTAAAAGTTTCTTCAAAGAAAACTTTTTCAAACCACACGCAAGTCCCTCTTCTCACGGAAAGCAAGTAAAACTCCAGAGGGAAGTGAAGCTGGGGTTTCCGCCTTGGACATGGAGCTGACAATTAGAATGAGCGGATAGCGCAAGGGGCCTGTATGGCAGCAGAGCCTTTTACGCCTTTGTACGGAAACTACAAAACACAGCTGAACACAAACCATAAGAGGAAGGCAGCACTATGCCACGCGTCTATTTATAGTGAGAACAGAGCAGCTGTACGACGCAAGAGACAGGACGGTAGGGAAGTTGTACCTCCTGCAGACCCTGGCATGCAAAATGCAGAAACATTCGGGCTTCCTGCAATACAATGCTGCCCATTCACAGTATATTATATATATATATATATATATATATATATACACACACACACATACACACTAGACGGCATAGGAACACAGGCACCCTACGTCACCTTTGCTGGAAGTTCCTTTGCAGCTGCGCGCTCTGCAAAAGTAGACCAAGGAGTATACTTACTCTGGCTTCTCAGAGCCGCTGAGTTCCTGTGGTTTCACATGCAGAATTTAAGACGGCAAAAATATTTAAAACCAAACATGCCTGGTTTTGCAGCTAAGCGTATTGCCGTATTGAATCATACAACTAGTTTGGGGACATCAGGCTGTCTCACCATCCGAAGAAAACAAACTTAGCACAACTCCGCGGTTGGTATCTGCCCCTCTCAGTAACACAGCTCTGGGCTCGTCTAAACTTCAGCACCAATTACGCCCCTGCAGCTCTCACACAAAGGCCGTCACTTTCTAGGAATCCATGGCAGGATAAATAGAACCTGCGAGACACTGGAAACCAGGCAGCTTGTATGGTGGATGGAGACACATTTTTGGTGTAAGCCAGCATGAAACGTTATCTGTATCATCTGCGATCTCCACTTGGGATATGTGATCTCACTTCCAAACAGAAAGGTCATGCAACGCATTAGTGGCCGGCTTCAGACACAAATTAGACAGGGGCTGCGCGAGGCAAATTAATTCCCCCCGAACAGGAGAATCACAGTACTATAGTGTTGCGGGAGGTTTGGGGAGCGGACGAATTTTACAGGTAAATGAAAAAGTTATATTTATGGGTTCAGTGCAGGCTTGGCCAACATGTGGCTCTCCAGCTGTTGTGAAACTACAAGTCCCAGCGAGCTTTATCAGCTTATCAGTTGGAGGTAGGGAGGCCAATACCGGGCCATTTTTTTCATCCCGGGAATCAGGGGTGAAAAATAATCAATCCTGGGTTTGGCTTGTTTTCAGTGTCCCCCATCCCCCCCTTCCCTGCCTAACCCACATAACTAACCCCAAACAGGACGGGAGGGAGGGTCTCTTGCTGGAGGTGCAGGGCGGCGGTGAGGGCCGGCAGGCGGAAGGCTGGCTGCGCAGTGTGACCTCTGACATCACACTGCGCAGAGTGTACTGTCCGGATGAGGGGGAGCTGGGCAGCGTCTGAGCCTCCTGAGGACGCTCAACACTGCCCGGCATAGAAATAGCGAATTTGATGGCCAATCCCGAAATCCCCGGGATTGGAAGCTCCGGTTCCGGGATTGAATCCCGGCCAATTTTAGGCCACCCTAGTTGGGGGATATGCTGGGGCTTGTAGTTTCACAACAGCTGGAGAGCCACAGGTTGGCCAGGCCTGGTTTAGCGGTTCTGCAAGGATGGGGAGAAGGAACGTGGCTTGGTGGTCCCAAGCAAGGCGCGTATGGCACTCAGGAAAGGGCGGGGAGGAGCTCAATTGGGCGCAGGAAAACCTGCAATGTCAGGAGTACTGTAATTAGCCGATGAGTGTGCGCTGAACTGGAGTATTCCCTGAAGGGTGCACTCACGGGAGTCTTACAGAACTACATATCAGAGACAGACAAGGGGAGGAGAGCCTCGGCAGAGCAAGCCTGTACAAACCCTCACTAATTCTACAGGATCTCTCCCCCATAAGCACAAATGTTAGAAAGGTCAGTCAGTGAGGACATACAATGAAACCACATTATACAGATGTACATACCATGAGTCAATCACTATAGACTACACAAAGCAGGGGCCTGTAATCTGCCAGAAATTCCAGAAAATGGTGTGGGGGCCTAATCAGAAAGTTACACACTCCCTACACAGTGACTCACGTACAAGGGTCAGACAGAGTACACACACCTGAGCCGGGACAACGTGACAGAACTCACACGTAATTCACACACCTGAGGGACACTGTGACCGCCCCCCCCCCCCTACTCCGTCCACTGATAACACATGCCAGAAGCGCTCAGTCATTCCTCCATTCATTGTTTCAGCTTCTTATCCACACTTGTAGTAATGAGGAAACTGACACAAGTCCACGCTTCCTGCAGCACTTCCAGGTCCTCTCGTGGGTCACTTGCCTTCCTCTGTACATGGGCCGCAGCTGCCAACGTGACACAATAAGTGCCGATAAATCGGTGATGTCATTGCTGTGCAAACCTGAATTATCGTATCACTAACCAAAGGGGGAGGGAGAGCAGTCCGTTCAACTCACTGTATTATCTGCCAAGGCCTAATAACGCTGCCAGGTATGACGTACCGACACAAGGTCTAGAAAGGACCAGCCAGAGGGGAGGCAATAATAATGGGACAACCAGAGACCGAGCAAGAGTACACTGGCCTCCTGACCTCCATGGTTCATCCACCACCCCTCACCCATCGCACGGACAACAGATCCAGACGCCATACAATATAGAGAACAGTTATTTGGCCATTGCAGTAAATGAAGAAAGATCAGCGTGCCACAGAAAACGCCATCGCGGTAACACTGTGCCGAGCATTACAGATCACACGCTTAGGGAGAATCACAAACAAATCAGTTTGTGTCACTGCCCTCACAACTCAGATTATCAGCTTAGACAAAAACAACAACAACCACCGCTGAAAATCAGCACAATGCCAGTTCTGAAAGAGGGAAAAACACACATCGTCAGAGGGATATGTGCAATAACTAACGGCGCCAAGCCATGAATAAACTGAATAAAAACTAAGAACTTCTCTCTTGTTCTCAATAAAATAGATTTTTACAAATGGGGAGAGAAAACGCACAATAGTGTGATCTTGCTACGATAAATAAATAATATAACATTTTTTAGAAAGTTAAGAATAATAAGTTACAGATGTGTCCTCTAACATCCTAGCTGCAGTCACGCCGAGCGTCTTTTTTTGCAGTTTTTTTCCGCGAAAACGCTTCTTAGAATATTATTACATTTTATTTATAGGGCGCCACAAGTGTTTCGCAGCGCCGTAGTGTGCGTCTCCCTGTACTGTCTTTTGTACGGCGCTGCAAAACACTTGTGGCGCCCTATAAATCGACAGTACAGGGAGACAAAACTTAGCATTACAGTAAATAACCAAAAATAGAGTACAGGTAACACGGAGCGCCACAATTCTCATACATAATACAGCTTAGATGCAAGTAGCGAGGGAGTAATCATCGTACTACTAGGGGGTGGCGGCCATAGATAGAGATGAGCCTTTACCAGCAGGAGAAAAAGCGGTAAAGATGGTCGCTGAGTAGGGGAGAGCTGCGAGTGAAATGTGTCGAGAAGAGGGCTTAGATAACAAGAAGAAAGAGGGCCCTGCTCTGAAGAGCTAACAATCTAGCGGGAAGGGGCGAGATGCAAAGTAATGTAATATGATGCACAAGCAGCTTCTGGGTGTATAAATTAAGCAACAATCGCTCCGTTTTGCGCCCCCTAGCAGCAGTCACAAGGAAAAACAATTGAATGAGACCCTAAGTGGGAGATAACATTTATTAGAAAGAGAACATACAAATAATCTTTTTTTTATTGTTGCAATATCACACTATATTGTGTTTTATCTCTCCCTATATGCACAAAAACATTTTTATTGAGAACAATACAGAAGTTTTTCTTTTTTTATTTATTCAGGGCTTGGCGCCATTGCGTATTGCGCAGCTCCCACTTATTAGCACTGCTTGTTGGGTTATGGTTACCCAGGTGTATGTACCACAGGCGGCCTTCCCGGTAGCTCTAGGGTGGTGAATTTCTGGGTTTTATCATTTCTAACAAGAATGGCAGCTTTGCATTTATTAGTGGCGCTTTTATCTTTGTGGCAAAACCCGCAGCTTAGCAGTAAACTCCGCTTCGTACATCTAGCCTTTGGTCTCAACCTGACTTTTCACTGCAGATTGTAACAAAGCGGTGTAATATAGCATTTCCTTCCTGCTCTATCACACACCACAACAGGCACTAAAGTCATCTCTCCAACTGTCGACGATTCTTTAGAAATGGCCAAAACTTTAAAAGAAATAAACATCCGGCATTAATACTGCACCGACGCAAAGCTTCCGTCAGGAGAACGCAATGTATGTCACGTAAGGACAAAGACCCGGTAAGCACTAGCAGTGAACAAGTTAAGGAAACCATGGAACATCCTGGAACACCGCCAGGGAGGGAAACGGCTGCATTTTTTCATTTTTCTGAAGAATGCAAAAACCGGAAGGGGAACATTAACCAGTTGCAGGGGCAGGGGGAAGAGAAAATTGACTTTTACTCCACATACCAACACTAATCCGCACACATTGCTTACACAGGATGATTCATTTGCTTGGAGAATCGGCCAGATTGTAAACTACAGTCAGATGCATTAGCACACATTTACAGCTTCATCACTGTACCCAGAAGGAGAGTCTAATGCACCTATTAGAGTGCTGTGCGAGTGCGCTATATATAGAGCAAGCAATTAGACACATGTAAAAGTATTGCGTGAGCACTAAACCCAGTGAACGCTGCAATTAGCATAATAGCCACCTAGTGCTAGAATTACTAGCCAGTGTCTCGGTGCCAACTGGTACCACGGCCTGCAGCGTTGTGTGGACAGGAATCCGCCGCATTCACAACTAGAAAGGCATTAGTCACCGGAAAAGAGGAAGGCCTAGTTTCAGTCTATTAAACGGTGTGTGGTATCGTACTGTGACGTGTAGTCCCTGCGGAAGACCTGTCGGCGACCAGACATGGAAACAATAAGCACGGCAAGCCGACACATGACCTTCCAGGTCTTATGGGACCACCTCACTGCTTGCAGGCTCTGGGGAGTCACGCTCTCTCTGGTGGCTAAACGTGACATAAGTAGAATCTAGAATCACTAACAGTACTCAGGCCCAAACGTAGATAAAGTACCAACCAAAGAGCTGACGTTTTTCAAACATCCTATAACGTGACAGTAAGGAGCTGATTGGCTGACACTATCACCATCCACATTATCACTCTTTAAGGGTTAACCTCAGGCCCAAATTTATCAAGCCTTGGAGAGTGATAAATTGCACCAGCCAATCAGCTTCTGTCTTTTTTTTTTTTTTTGAAACACAGCCTGTAACACGGCAGTTAGGAGCTGATTGGCTGGTACTTAATCTCCACCCAAGGCTTAGTAAAAACACCTCTTAGGGGTGTATTTACCAAGCCTTGGATGGAGATAAAGTGGACAGAGATAAAGTCCCAGCCAATCAGCTCATGTCATGTTACAGGCTGGGTTTGAAAAATGACAGCTAGGAGCTGACTGGCTGGTGCGTTGTCTCCCTCCACGGCTTAGTAAATAAACCCTATAGTCTTACTGGAACAGCTATATCATCCCTACCTGCGCTCCTGAGTAACCGTTCGCACACCCGATAAAAATTACTTTCAAGGCTTCTTTTCAAAGGAAGTGTCGCCACAAGCAATGTAATGTCCATTATCACCCTGACCTGGGGTCCAACGCACAAGTAGGCGCAGCTCAAATGCTACATCATTTAAGACGCTAAGACTAAGTGACGCTCCATCATCAACCCAAGAGACACTTTTTATCGCCGATGGTGACGATCGGTTCTCTGCAAAGTTTTCACCTACCGATACAAAAACCCTCACAGAAAAGGTTACTACGCATAAGATATAGTATAATAAGTATAAAATATATATATATATATATATATATATATATATATATATATATATATATATATATATATATATATATATATATATATATATATATATACACACATACAAGGAACCCTTATAAGAGATGTTTACTATTATAAATCTTATCCGGATGTATAAACTAAGACCACATTTAGGAATATGTGTAAACAGCCCCGCTGGGACTTTAAGTAGTTAATTCAGGGCAATGAACCCGATGTGCAAATACAAAATGACACCGTGTATGGTTGATGTGTGCACACATGTACACCACGGCGATAGCGATTGGCACATACAGTAGCTGAGAATGTAATTTACCCCTAAGGACGTGTACAGGAGGAAGACAGCACCGGGAGCAGCAGCAAATATTCATGATTTCCTGTATATAAAATGTATCCGGCAATGGTAATGAGTGAGAATTCAGACAGTTCTGCCCCAGGGAAGATACCAGCCCTTTGTACTGTGACAGCCCCCCCCCCCCCTCCATACCCAGGTGCCACAGGCCCCCCGCCATACCCAGGTGCCACATTTCTTTACACAGAAACATCCACCTCAGCCACTAGTCACCATGTAAAAGTTGCACAATAACTAAATGATTCATAATTGTGCAGCTATCACAGGACAATCCTGTGGATAACCTGTGGACCCAGGCGGTGAAACTAATGATCCTGCTCCAGAGAGATCATCATCTCTGTAGGCGCCACAGGCCCAGCTCCCACCGCTCTCTCAATGGGCACCACAGGCCCCGCTCCCATCGCCTTCTCTGCAGGCGCAACAGACCCTGCTCCTACCGCCATCTACCTAGGCACCATAGACCAAGTACTCACCGCCATCTCTCTGGGCACAAGAAAGCCCACTTCCACCACCATCTCTGCAGACACCGCAGACCAAGCAACCACCATCTCCCCCCCCCCCCCCCCCCCCCGACACCACAGACCCCGCTCCCACCATCTACTTACGCACCATAGACCTAGCACTTACCGCCATCACCCCCAGAGGCGCCGCAGGCCAAGTTCCCATCGCCACCTCCCCCAGGAGCACCGCAGGCCAAGTTCCCACCGCCAACTCCCCCTGGGGACCAAAGACCACACTCACCCCTCCATTTCTTTGGACACCAGAAACTCCACTGCCATCACCATCTCTCAAGGCACAAAGATCCCACTGCCATAGAGCCCACTCCCACCATGTACTTAGGCACCACAGTCCAAGCTCTCACCGCCATCTCCAACTGTGGCGCCACACAGGCCAAGCTCTCGCCAACACCTCTCCCCCAGGTACCACAACCCCTAGTCACACCGCAGATCCCACACTCACCCCGCCACCTTTCCCGGGGGAACCACAGACCCCACACTCACCCCGCCACCTTTCCCGGGGCACCACAGACCCCACACTCACCCCGCCACCTTTCCCGGGGCACCACAGACCCCACACTCACCCCGCCACCTTTGCCGGGGCTCCACAGACCCTACACTCACCCCGCCACCTTTGCCGGGGCTCCACAGACCCCACACTCACCCCGCCACCTTTGCCGGGGCTCCACAGACCCCACACTCACCCCGCCACCTTTGCTGGGGCTCCACAGACCCCACACTCACCCCGCCACCTCTCCCGGGGCACCACAGACCCCACACTCACCCCGCCATCTTTCCCGGGGCACCACAGACCCCACAGTCACCGCCAGCTTCCCCCGGGCACCACATACCCCACACACCGCCATCTTCCCCCGGGCACCACAGACCCCACACTCGCCGCCATCTTCCCCCGGGCACCACAGACCCCACACTCACTGCCATCTTCCCCCGGGCACCACAGACCCCACACTCACTGCCATATCTCCCCACCCCAGTCCCCAGTATTGCCCTATGCCCCGGTGTCTGTGTGTGGCCCCAGTCCCCCAGCACACGTGTGCGCCTCTCACCTGAAGCTCGCACCAGGCCACCTCCACCGTGGTCTCCGTGTCCAGCCCCTTGTACACCGTCTTGAAGGAGCCTCTGCCGATCTCGATGTCGAACTTGAGGAAGCGGCCGTCGGGGGAGAACCCCACCGCCTTGGTCTCCAGCTCCTCGGTGTCCTCCTCGGGCAGCGGCCGCCGGGGCTCGGGGATGTCGGCAGCAGCGGCAGCGGCGGGCGGCGGCAGCAGCGCTGCCGGGGAGGCGCACTGGACCTCGGGGCTGTCTGGGGTGCACAGGATCTCGGGGGGCGGCAGGGCGGCGGGCGGCACCGGGCACAGCTGGGACTCGGGCGGGGAGCCCACAATGCTGCTGCGGTTGGAGGGCAGCTCCAGGGCGGTGGCGTTGGAGTCGCAGATTACGCTGCGGCGGAAGAAGCGGTGCTCGGCCTTGTCCTTGTCCATGGTGTGCCGGCGGCGGCGGAGGAACTCCTCGGGCCGGCTCCCCACCTCCTCCCGGGGGGGCGCCAGCGACGTGTCTGAGCTGGAGCCATTGGAAGGCCGCGGCGGCGGGGCGAGGGACATGGCGGCGCCGGGTTCTGTCAGCGGGGCGGCCTGGGGTCGGGGCCCTGGGCGGGCAGCGGGCTGTGAGTCGGCTCCCAGGGCCGGAGCTCACTGGCCATGCTGGGCCGCGGACATGGGAGTGAGACAGCAGCGGTTCCCCCTCACACACTAATGGCGGCGATCACTGACTGACTGCTGCTGCTGCTGAGGAGGGAGAACGGCGGCAGCGAGCGGCGGGACACGCCCCCTCCCCCTCAACCGCCGGTCACGCCCACCAACAAACCCGGGCCCGCCCCTCCGCATGTGACAGTAGGGAGGCCCGACACCGACACGCCCCACTGTATGGCCTGTCCCCTGCCTGTGGCCTCGCCCACTTGGCATGGCCACGCCCCCCGAGGCTTGCCTCCAGGCGTTGAGGGATGCGCGCATGCGTCGCAACCCGTCCCTGCACGGGGACGGGAGGGTGACGTCGCCGATATCCGCAGGGCGTGACGGGAAATGTAGTCCTGTGAACAGTGGGAAGAGGTTGTGAGGAGAAGGAGAGGCCGCGCGCGTGTGAGTGAAGAAGCTTATACCATACATATATCATAAAATCAGTACTGTAGTACGTAATAGAAAACGTTAAACACTATATAAAAGCATAATGTTAACCCTTTCTCCTACTCTATGGCTGAAAAAGTCTCCCCCCCCCTACCCGCCTCAAGTGGCGATCCAGCCAGGTTTATCTGGTTGTTGTTGTTTTTTTTGCGAAATGCGTAGTGTGGTGACAGCAGCAGTAAAACGATTGATACAATACGTATTTCATTTCAAAAACTCATTTAGAACTTTTATTCAAATTAACTATATAAATTCATCCATCTTCAGTGTGCGCCTCCTCAGCACAGGCCGGCGTCAAGCACCAGCTGCATGGGGCCAGCGGAGGCGCTTATTTCAAACAACAGGTTGGAATTGGGATCCAATGGCACCGTTAATGTGGACGTGTTTGCGAACCATCGGACTGGTGAAATACAAACTCTCATCAGGGATAAAGAGGAACTCTGCCTCTCATTTGGGGGAGATGTATCAAGCCTTAGTGAGACATAAAGTGAAGAAGTTAACCATAGCAACTAATTCTCTTCTACCTATCCTATATCTAGCACAGTCTATAAAATGACAAAAGCTGGTTGCTAACGTCTGATCTCCACTTTATCTCTCTTGAAGGTTTGATACATCTCCCCGTATTGCTTTATAAAATGCAGATGCTCCCTCACCTGCGGTGCACCGTTCACCTTACCCAGTGCTGTGCACAGTAACCCTGTCCAGCGCTGCTCTCCTATACTCACTGCTACACTCTGTATAATAACATGCACTGATGTTCCAGCACCCTTCACCCAATCACGTGCGCGGTGCACTGCTCGGAATAAGTGACCGTCATTAGCATACGGCAGAGCAGCGTGACTGCCCAGGATCAGGTAAATGGCACGCCACAGATACCTTTAACCCAGGATTTTGCAGCGAACTCCGCCCAATCTGACATTTGAAGGTTTTTAGGGACTTTTATAATCATGTTGAGCGTACTGGTTCCAAAGATGGTGAACCCCGATCTGTTAGTATCACTGGAAGTAAAAATTCTGTTAGCAATTTGGACAAGCTCCAAGCGATCCAGTCAAGTTCCCCTGCCAGTGCGCAATTCCCAGGGACTCATGTTTGAATGTTACCAGCTACTGAAAAATGTTTTTTGGCGGTAATGAAGCCGTCGGCGGTAGGGCCATGCGTCTGCACCATCCTTGAACTTGGCTTCCTTAGGGTAAAACTCCACTTTAAGAAGAGTTCCCTGTTACTTTTGACCTCTCTTTGTGAGCCGAGAACTTCAGATGACTTGTAATTTCAGAGTGAAGCTATAGTAGTTCTCTCATCACCCTCCCTTTCTATTCACTGTAATTGTATTTAGCCGGCAGCCACCTCTAAAGTTAATTTTTTACTTTGCTAAAACCACTTTGCGTCTCTGTTCTCTAAAACACCAATTCATTAAGTGCTGCAAAGATCTTAATGAGTTTAAAGTTGAATGCACACAGGAATTATAGTGACATTGTGGATTCTGGGGCTAATTCAGACCTGATTGCTAGGGTTTTTTTGCAGTCCTGCGTTCGCATAGTCTCCACCCATAAGGGAGTGTATTTTCGCTTTGCAAGTGTGCGATCGCATGTGTAGCAGCTGTACGAACAGATTTTGTGCAGTCTCTGAGTAGCCCAGGACTTACTCAGGCGCTGCGATCACTTCAGCCTGTTCGGGACCAGTATTGACGTTAGACACCCGCCCTGCAAACGCATGGACACGCCTGCGTTTTTCCAAACACTCCCAGAAAACGGTCAGTTGACACCCAAAAACGCCTTCTTCCTGTCACTCTCCTTGCGAACGCCCGTGCGAATGGTTCCTTTGCACAAACCCATCGCAGAGCAGCAATCCACTTTGTACCCGTGCTACACGCCTGCGCATTGCGGTGCATACGCAGGCACAGTTTAGACCCGATCGCCCGCTGTACAAAAACGCAGCCTAGCGATCAGGTCTGAATTAGGCCCTCTGTGACTACTGCTGAGCGTAAAAATCCTGTCCAAAAACCTCCGGCGCTCACTAACAGAGATCCGTGCCCCCCAATCCTCACAACATTGCAGTTTTGTACTTCAGGACCGGGGCATGACGAGGATGCGTAGGGCGTGTTACAGAAATATGAGCCAACTGCGCATATACAAAACTTGGTGAGCATATGCGCCACACTATGTGTCCGAAGTCGCATGCAGGCGCATCTTGTGCAAGCGGAGACTACCGTGACGTGGGTTTTTCTGGAGGGCGAGTATCAAGATGCATAGAGCATCTGCGGATACTATAACAGTGGGCGGGAGAGGCTTGCACTCTCAGACACACAGACGTGTCCCTGTATGCGGGTGGCCAAGCAGAACACCAGGTGTCTCTGTGCAGCCGAACCGGGCCATCAAGCCATGGGTCGTTCTGGCATTTGCCGCTGGCCGTTGCACATGTGTGGTCAGTAGAGTCCTGACAGAAGAGTGAAGAGCGCCTGTCTCTGCGGGTGAATGGTGAAACATTTGGGGCGGTATTATCACATATTGTAATGCTAATATTGCGCCCAGATCATACTGCAAATGTGATAATTGATAAGTGGAGCCCTAAGTGTCTATGGGGTCTATTTACTAAGCCTTGAATGGAGATAAAGTGGCTGGAGATAAAGTACCAGCCAATCAGCTGCTAACTGTCATTTTTCATACACAGCCTGTGACATGGCAGTTAGGAGCTGATTGGCTGGTACCAGTGGCGTAACTAGAAATTTTTCTCCCCCAAGCCAATAAATTCTTCGGCGCCCCCCCCCCCCCCCCATCCCCCATAATTGCCACTATTAAAGGGACAAACATGCGCGCCGCAAAACGGGGTGTGGCTTTGTTGGAATGGGCGTGGCTTCGCATAAAGGGGCGTGGCATTGCAGGAAAATACTACCTTATACCCCAGTTTTGCAACCTGCACGCCCAGACGTTGGCCACCACAGGAAAGAAAAATAATCCTGATTCATGCCCCTTACATTATTTGTCATTTTTCCTCCTTATAGTATTGCCCAGTATACATTATGCCACATACTGCAATGGCCCTTAGACATTATACCACACACAACAATGCACATGACACAATATGCACACACCATAATGCCCCCGACACATTATGCCACACACCGTAATGCCCCAGACACATTATGCCACACACCGTAATGCCCCCGACACATTATGACAGAAATCGCAATGCCCGTTATACATTATGCTACACACTGCAATGCCCCTGATACATAATAGCACATACAATGCCTGTGACACATTATGACACACACTGCAATGACCCTGAGACATTATACCACATACCACAATGCCCGTGATATAGTATACAACACACCGTAATGCCTGACACATACCGCAATGCCCGTTATACCCTATGCCACACACCGCAATGCCCGTTATACATTATGCCACACACTGCAATGACCCTGAGACATTGTACCACATACCACAATGCCCGGGATATAGTATATAACACACCGTAATGCCTGACACATTATGACACACACCGCAATGTCCGTGATACATTATGCCACATACTGCAATGACCCTGAGACATTATACCACATATCACAATGCCCGTGATATAGTGTACCATACACCGTAATGCCTGTGACACATACCGCAATGCCTGTTATACCCTATGCCACACACCGCAATGCCCATTATACATTATGCCACACTGCAATGCCCCTGAGACATTATACCACATACCACAATGCCCGTGATATAGTATGCAACACACCGTAATGCCTGTGACACATTATGACACACACCGCAATGTCCGTGATACATTATGCCACACACCACAATGCCCATTACACATTAAGTCCTACAGTAAGGCTTCTAATTACTTTTAAATTACCTGCTCGTTGCCAGGGGTTTCATGCTCTTGGTTCCATGCACGGTGCCAGGGGTTTTCATGCTCAGGGTGTCATGCTCATTGCCAGGGGTTTCATGCACTGGGTTTCATGCTCGTTGCCAGGTGTTTAATGCACTGGGTGTCATGCTCGTTGCCAGGGGTTTCATGCACTGGGTGTCATGCTCGTTGCTAGAGGGTAGTACTTGTTGCTAGGGCTGTGCTCCCAGTGCCACATATGTCCCCAGTGCCAGATATTCCCGCACGGTGCCAGGTACTCACATGCCCCCAGTGCCAAATATAGCCCCCCCCCCCCATGTGCCAGGTACACATATACCCCCCCCCCCCAGTGCCACATATGCCCCCAGTGCCAGATATTCTCCCACAGTGCCAGGTACTCACATGCCCCCAGTGCCAGGTACACATATACCCCCCCCCCCCCCCAGTGCCACATATGCCCCCAGTGCCAGATATTCCCCCACAGTGCCAGGTACTCACGTGCCGCCAGTGCCAAATATAGCCCCCCCCCCATGTGCCAGATACACATACACCCCCCCCCAGTGCCATATATGCCCCCTCAGTGCACATATGCTCCCCCAGTGCGTGCCCCCGCTCCCCCGCTGTTTTGTGTTGGAGGGACACGGAGGGCACAGCGCGCGCCTCTCCTGTGTCCCTCCTGGGTCTCCGGCGGGTCTGTTAAAGGAAGTGCCGGTTCGTGAGCCAATCGGAGCTCACGAACGGCACTTCCTTTATTAGACCCGCCGGAGACGCAGGAGGGACACAGGAGAGGCGCGCGCTGTGCCCTCCGTGTCTCTCCTTACAGCAGGGAGGGTTAGTGAGAACAGATTGACATGCGGACACTCGTCCGCATGTCAATCTGCGCTAAATCAGTGGCGGCGCCCCCGCAGCCCCTCGCCCCCATGCCACCGCGAGGGCTGCGTTGGCAGTAGTTACGCCACTGGCTGGTACTTTATCTCCAGCGACTTTATCTCCATCCAAGGCTTAGTAAATAGACCCCTATATTTCTAACCCTTGCTCCCCTCCCCCTCTCTATCCCTCGAGCCTCTGTTCCCGTGGGTTAATCATGCTAATTTTGAAAATCAGTTATGACATGAAAACTGTCAATAATGACATTTTGATAAATACGTTGACAAACTACTCTAATTATTAATATTTCTTCCTAGACTGCGCGGCGCTCTGTACGTCACCTGTGTGATAACGTCCAGTAACGCCCCTTCACTCTCAAGTGGAAATGCGACTGAAAGTTATACGTCTCTGTATCGCCCGCACTTGCGTATACTCAGGGGTCTATTCATGAAGCAGTGAAAAGAGTAGAGAAGCGAGCCTGTGGAGAAGTTGCCCATGGCAACCAATCAGCTGCTCCGTACAATTGGATAGTATGCAAATTATAAATGTTACATCAATGCTGATTGGTTGCCATGGGCGACTTCTCCACTGGCTCACTTCTCCACACTTTTCACTGCTTCATGAATAGACCCTTCAGTCCTGGAGTGCGTGCAGTACGAACAGGCGCAAGACACGCTCCGCAATGAGTTGTATGTACAACGGGAACGCCTGTGTCTCCTGCGCTCAGTGCTGATCACATCTGATAGAGTGAGGCACGTCCCACCTCCCACCTCTCTGCCGTCCAGTTGGCCATTTGTGAGACTCCTGCCGCTTTGTGCATTGATGTATATGTTTGTATAGATGAACAGAGACACGTGTGCGGATGGGTGATCACAGCATGTGTTGTAATGGGATACCCAGCAACTGGCAGAGACCAGGGCCTGGTAACCCCTGTGAGATCAGCGTTTAATCATGCATCATCCTGTGCACTCAATCATCTGTGATTGCTACACACAACTGGGACGTTCCTCACGTAGTCAGGGGCATGGGGGAACGGATTATACCCCTTTAGTGTCCCAAGGAAACTGTTGCGGTCCCGGCCCATAGGCTGATCACGTTTGGGGACGATGTCTTGCAACTGAAGATGATTATAATCATGTTTTTCAGTATCAGTAATGTTCATAGGTAACTACTGGGGGATTATTACTGATTGCAATCACTCCTGTAGACCGTGCTCATTGGTGCTCTGCTATTCAGGCATTTTACAAGCGCGCAGTAAGTAATACGCCATAGGACACGCTAGGCGGCTGCCCATTCCAGGCACCGTGAAATCCAAATACAGGTGCTATCCAGGAATAATGGTGCCCCTTCCTTGGCCGCTCCCTTGGATACTCCCAGTGGCACGCCTGCTTGCGCCTTAAATCGTTTGTGATAAAAGTATTTATCTAGTGTGTCTCGTACACCCATTGTGAGCTATTTGGTGTGCAGCAACAGTGCGAATAAAATGCAATTTTTAGTCGAAAGTACGAAAGTACTGGAATCGCTACCCATGGCGGAGCATCTACTGTATGTCGCGCCAAGCATCTCACGCCCGATGGCGCAAAAACACTCAGAGAATGAGGACACATCTGTAGTATGTGTACAGTGTATGCCATACTTCCTTACGCTCCCAGAATGTCCGGTACATTCCAAATCTCAACAAGTTCCCCTGGACTTTTGAGAGAGTAGGTCACCTTCCTGGGTCAGTGTTTCTCTTTGTTATGGAGAGGGTGGGCAGTGTTGCAGTAGGGCTTAAAAGTGCCATGTGATGGAACTGTCATGAAGCCCACGCCTGCTACTGTGCAAAGGCGCAGTGGGCGCGGCCTGGTGATGCAAAACGCATTTACCATGGCTCTCGATGCACATTGAGACAAATTGCCTCCTTGTGCAGCCGGAGTTGTGATGATCCCCTTGCTCAAAAAAATTAGCAAGTACGGCATATGTACATGAATATGTGGGTGATATGTAAGGCGGGAATCTCCGAGGTTTATAGCCCATACAAACTGGGGCTTCAAATTGGAAATCTGGGACACTTTAGGTCACACCCCCATCCCCTCATTGATGGGTACAGTTACATCTGTGATATGAGTTACTCATGAGCAGAGGCGGATTGGCCATAGGGTTTACAGGGAAGATTCCCGGTGGGCCGACGCACCCGCGGGGCCTGTTTTGTTTGAGGACATGTGGTTCTTTTTATATACAAAATGAATAAGATGCAAAATAATTTGCATATATGAAAATGACTTTGCCACTTAGCCTGTGATTGCAGATGATCTAGTGTATGCTCTGTCTGCCTGCTTGGCTGACACATAAGATTGAGTGAATAGTGATTGGGATACGGTTGGTGTAATAAGCAAGAAAATATATCTTTCTAAAGAATGATATAGTTTCCTAATTTCTGAAGGTGTATCATATAATGTGCTCATAATATTTAATTTTATTTCTTTTTAACTTCCCCCTTGATGCTGGACATGCCCACTATCTGGAAAGTCTTGTGGGGAGGGTGCTGCTGCCATGGCCCATGGCTAGACCTTACACCTCTGGTGATGCCCATGTGGGGCCACTAGTACAAATTTTTCCAGGGCCGCTTTTTGTTCCCAATCCGCCCCTGCTCATGAGTCACGATTACGTGGCTAATTATATATTTTAACTGCAATTCTGTGTACAGTAACACCTGGAAATTTGGCACTGTGCGGTGAAAACACTTCATGGAATAGAATGGCAAAATGCCTGCAGAGACAAATGATAACCACTAGCGCTAATTGTAGGTACTCCCAGGACTGAGAGATCTGTCCTTGGCAGTGCCAATAAAGTTTTCAGAACTGACCGGCCAACCATACAGTACCATATATTGCGTTAGATTTATTAAACCTTCTAAAAATGACGGTGTTGCCCATAGCAACCTATCAGGATATATAATATTCTAGGATGCAATAGGTACAGTAGTGGGCACTTTACATGAAGACACCAGAACATTCTAATCATCTCCAGTGAGGATAACATGATGGTGGTTGTAGTAGATGTCCATCTGCTGGGCACGGCTTGTGATGTGCGTAGAGGCACCAGGTCACCTCCCCTGTGGTAAACTGTCCCCTGTGGCTGATTCAGGTGGACGCTACTCACCCAGCCGCTGCAACTTTGCACGTCGCCGCTCCGCAGAATGATGCAAATTAAGTTAAAAGTTCCCAGTGCCGGCTTTTGTGACCCCAGATCTGCAGGTGCGCAGTGCGGCTTCTACGCATGAGCAGCTCTTAAAGCGTTGGTGATTTGCGTTACCATGGAGTTAATGTACATCTCTGAATCAAGCCCATAGGTCAGCAGTGCTCCTCGTATATAACTGGCCACTTGTTACTCAGATTCCTGCATCATAACCTAGAGCCCACTGAGCAGGTGAGGCCTGAGGCAACAGCTGCAGCCTCGTGACCGGGAATTAGACTCTGATCACTTATCGTATAGTCATATTCTACATAGCTGTGGCCAGAGAGAGACTTCTAAAAGATGTGATAGAAACCACCATTAAGGAGCTGAGGAAGAGTCGTCTGTGATTACACCCAGGGGCGCAGTGGGGGGGGGGGGGGGGGGATCAGGGGGTTATACCCGGGCTTGAGCTTGTTGGATGGGCCCTGCGGGGGGCGGGGGGGGGGGGGGGGGGGGCAGTGTCAGCTGATCGGTGGGACATTGTCCCCCCTGTGTGGCCACAGGCGCCACCTGTGCAACTGCAGACGCCCCCTATTTTTTTAACATATTATGAAGGGGTGTGGGCACATAGCCCTGGATTTGGCCACACCCCCGTCAGTATCCAGGCCGGTGGCCACTCTCTGGGTCCCTGATTACACCCCATAATGTGTTGAAAGTATAGGGTGCTACTTGCAGGCTCCAGTCTTCCTATTCTCCAGGGAGGCTTCATGCCCTATCCCAAAATGGCTGCCGAGATCTTTTCTGAGCATGTGCAGGGGCCATCTTGTGTTAGAGCATCACAGTGGAAGACACATGTGATGGACAAACCAAGGAGGGTAAATACATTTATTATTCTGCATGCAGGGAAAATACTGGATGCTTTTGCATATAACCCACAAATGGTGGACAGCTTTATTTTTACACTGCAATTTAGATCAGACCCGCCCACTATCTCGGAACGGCTGGGGGGGCTCCCTGAATCTCAGGTGGCAATCCCGGCTCCCCAGAAGAGTATTCAGTTCTCCCATAGCTAACCACGCCCCCTCCCTTACCCGCACCACCTACCTATGCCTTGCCACACCCACTTGCTGAGTGTGCCGATTAGGGCTGTCTTAACAACATGAAAGGCCCTGGGCAAAGCAATGCACTGGGGCCTCTACCTACCCATTCACGGAAATGAATAATAATAATAAAAATAATTATTTACCCCTCATGCGGTCCGGAACCGTCTTTCCACATGCCTACATACAGTGACTGGCTGTCAGCACTCTGATTGCTGGATAGCTCCAACCATCCACCAATCAGCAAGCTGACAACCATTCTCTGTCTGGCTGCAGGCTGGAGGCAGGTAGAGAAAGCTGCACTCTGATTGGTGGAAAGCTCCAGCCATCCACCAATCAGCATACAGGCAGCCATTCTCTGTCTGACTGCAGGCTGGAGGCAGGTAGAGAATGCGGCACTCTGATTAGTGGAAAGCTCCAGCCATCCACCAATCAGCAAGCAGACAGCCATTCTTTGTCTGGCTGTAGGATGGAGGCAGGTAGATAATGCTGCACTCTGATTGCTGGATAGCTCCAGCCATCCACCAATCAGCAAGCAGGCAGCCATTCTCTGTCTGGCTGCCTGCTGGAGGCAGGTAGAAAATGCTGCACTCTGATTGGTGGATAGCTCTAGCCATTCACCAATCAGCAAGCAGACAGCTATGCGGTGTCTTGCTGCAGTCTGGGAGGCAGGTAGGAAATGCTGCCGGGTAGCTCTGATTGGGTGTTATTCACAATCAGAGTGGTCAGGCAGAATTCTCTTCCTGCCTCCCAAGTAGCTCCGGAGGCATCAGCTTGGGAGACCCCTCTGGCCGAGCCCCTGTTTAAATTCCCCTAGAACCAAGGGGGACCTGGCCATCTGCCCAGTGTGTTTACACATTAAGATGGCCCTGGTGCCGACCTGGCTGACCCCTCCCGGAGAAGGTCTGCAAGTATTTAGTATATGAACATGGTTATCATATGGAGCGTGCACTGGCTCGCAAGATGACAAGGCTGAAAAGCACAGAGGGAGGCTACAATTTAGCACAAGTTAAAGTCGTACAAGATAATCAAACAGTTATATGAAAATGTAACATTTTATTTTGCTCTTGACAGCTCGGGCAGCGTAACAACCCACTCATGTTAGTAAATACAAATGAGCAGAGAATTAGATTCTACGTGCAGAATAACCTTTGCCTCTCATTATATAAAACTCTGCATTTGCATTTGACATATAGATCAGACCAGTAGATTATTTGCAGTCTCTGTAACGTTCTGCAAGCTGCAACATGAATTCTTCACTATCACTAAAGTCAATCAGGACTTTTGATACATTTGAATAACAGATTCTCGAGATCCGGCAGATAGGCCGGCAGGAAGTGACGTCATATTACCAGGCAGGAAGAATAAACTAAATTTATGTGGTTGTGGTTCTGGGACCGAGAGCTGCTATGTACAATGCCAAACTGTTTCCTCTCGTCAACTATTGCTGTCTATTGCTATGTTCTGTTCTAGATTTTTCTTTGTGTAATATGAAACATCAATCGGATGAATGGACAAGGAGACACCATTCTTTTTTAGGAGGTCAGCATTATTAAGGCTCCGGATTTCCATCAGGTTATCCCATAGGCATGCACATGGCGAAACTGCTGGATCCAAATAGAACATAGGCCCTCATTCCGAGTTGTTCGCTCGGTATTTTTCATCGCATCGCAGTGAAAATCCGCTTAGTACGCATGCGCAATGTTCGCACTGCGACTGCGCCAAGTAACTTTACTATGAAGAAAGTATTTTTACTCACGGCTTTTTCTTCGCTCCGGCGATCGTAATGTGATTGACAGGAAATGGGTGTTACTGGGCGGAAACACGGCGTTTCAGGGGCGTGTGGCTGAAAACGCTACCGTTTCCGGAAAAAACGCAGGAGTGGCCGGAGAAACGGTGGGAGTGCCTGGGCGAACGCTGGGTGTGTTTGTGACGTCAACCAGGAACGACAAGCACTGAACTGATCGCACAGGCAGAGTAAGTCTGGAGCTACTCTGAAACTGCTAAGTAGTTAGTAATCGCAATATTGCGAATACATCGGTCGCAATTTTAAGAAGCTAAGATTCACTCCCAGTAGGCGGCGGCTTAGCGTGTGTAACTCTGCTAAATTCGCCTTGCGACCGATCAACTCGGAATGAGGGCCATAGTATTGCCGGGCGGGCCGCCTTGGATGCAGGTCCCGGTTGTTGCCAGGCGACCGGGACGCTGCATCCCTTCTGGCCACCCGAGTCCTCAGCCCCCGTCTGGTGCCTGACGCGATGGCCGCTCTGCCTTCTGGGAGCTGCTAGACGCTTAGTAACCGGGGAGCTGGACTCGTGGCGTTCCCAGTTGCTAGGCAATCAGGAAATCAATGCCAGCATTCCGTGAGGATATGCAGCAGCGCAGCTGCACTCCCTTCATTAATCATTATCCTTTCTGGTTTCCTGGGAGCTAATTGGAGCAGCTACCCTATGTATCCTCTCCATGCCACTCACTCAGTGCTGGTTATAGTTTACCCTTGCCGTGTAGACCGCTGGTCCCTGTTATCTACAGTGATCATTGTCCTGTGGATACTCTGCCGGAATCTCTGCCTATCAGTGTCCTATATCCTGCTCTGCCTGCCATTAACCAGGCTTGGAATGGCGTTCTCCATCTGCCGACCCTAGCTTCCCGGCTGGGAGCTTGAATACCATCTGCTCTGTTAAGCACCTGTATAGATGGAGGTTAATCCACTTGTGTCTCATACCTTGGGCAGCTGTGTACCTCATTCTCATCAGCTACCCAGTGCACTCAGTAAATTGGGTGAGCTCCTACTGCTGGATCAAGTCCAGGGGGCCCCCTAAGTACCGGTATCAGTGGCGCACCCAGGGGGGGGGGGGGGTCCGAGTACCCAGAAACCCCCCTCCACTAAAAAAAAAAATATATATATATATTGTTTTTTAGCTGCATGAGTATTATTAATGACTGTCTAGCGTCCTCTGCAGCCTGCTGTCTTCCTGGTGGCACTTGCAAGTGCAATAAAAGTTTACTTTATTTTAATTATAGTACATATATATCCATGTGCATACATATATACATATGTATATACATACATACATACATACATATAAACACACACACACACATATGATATATATATATATATATGTGTACTGTATGTGTGTGTGTGTATATATATATATATATATATATATATGTATATATATGTATGCATGTTTAATATGCTACGTATATATGTATATGGGTTCACTACGATCTCCCGGCGACCAGCATACCGGCGCCGGGAGGCCGGCCGCCGGCTTACCAACAGTGTGGCGAGCGCAAATGAGCCCCTTGCGGGCTCGCTGCGCTCGCCACGCTACGCGCGCCACACTATTCTATTCTCCCTCCAGGGGGGTCGTGGACCCCCACGAGGGAAAATAAGTGTCGGTATGCCGGCGGTCAGGCTCCCGGCGCCGGTATGCTGGTCGCCGGGAGCCCGACCGCCGGCATACTGAAGACCACCCGTGTATATGTATGTGTGTGTGTGTGTATGTATATGTATATATATATATATATATATATATATATGTGTGTGTGTAGATATATGTATATATATATATATATACAGTATATATATATATGTGTAGATATATATATATATATACACACACACACACACACACACACACACACTAGTTTTACGGACCCAGCATATACTGGGTCACCTCAGTCCCCACCCCCGTGATTGGCTCCGCCCAGTTCTGGAAAAAAAACCCATGCAAATCCTGCGTTTGCCACTGGGTATGCGCAACAAGCACTAAGGCAGGGATGGGGAAACTTTGGCCCTCCAGCTGTTGCTGAACTACACATCCCAGGGTGCCCTGCAACAGTTTTAGCATGGCCAAATAGCAAAACTGTAGCAAGGTATGCTGGTATGTGTAGTTCAACAACAGCTGGAGGGCCAAAGGTTCCCCATCCATGCACTAAGGGAACAGCAGGGGGTTGCTATTGGTGAAAACCCTCTGGAGGGCTCTAGGAGTCTCACCCCAATTGTACTGAGTTCCCTATGGGGTCTACTTACTAAGCCTTGGTGGAGATAAAGCGGATGGAGATAAAATAACAGCCAATCAGCTCCTAACTGTCATTTTTCAAACCCAGCCTGGGACACGGCAGTCAGGAGCTGATTGGCTGGTACTTTATCCCTGTCCACTTTATCTCCATCCAAAGTTTAGTAAATAGACCCCTATAACATCTAGCAAGTCCAAGCATCTTCACACTTATCAAGTCCAAGTATCTTCATGTTTTTCAAGTCCAAGGGGGTAATTCAGACCTGATCGCTGCTGTGCGTTTTTGCACAGCGTGCGATCAGACCTGAACTGCGCATGCGTATGCACCGCAATGTGCAGTTGCGATGGACCGCAGCAACGGGATCGCCGGTCAGCGACGGGATGGTGTGATAAATCCAGGGCCGGATTAAGCCTTGCGGGTGCCCGGGGCACTTTAGACAGGGGGGCCCAGGGCCGTCTTAACAGCAGTGTGGGCCCCTGGGCACAGCAATACACTGGGGCCCCTACTCATCCTCCAGCGGTAGGGGTGGGGGGTGCTATCAGCAGCAGCTTTGATGTCCCGCGGGCAGTAGGGGGTGTTCTATCTTCCGCTCAGCATGTAGGACCTGGAGCAGTAATTTCTGCTAATTACTCCTTTACTGCACAGATGGGGTGGGAGGGAGAACACTAAACTGTAGAAGGAGGCATCGGTCTGAATGAAGGGGCCCCAGTACATGACTTCCAGGGTGGTATGGGGTGTTTAATACATAAGGGAGGGGTAGATAGTGGAGTGGGCTTCATTTTCATAATTTCTGGTGAGAGAGCAGCTTACTTGACTGCAGATATCTCAAGTTCCTTAGCTTTGAATGGGATAAAAAAAACTAGAAAGTCCCACCTGTTAGGAGGTACTGGGAGTTGCGTATCACAGTTCAGGAACCAGAGCAATCCACCAACAAATATATAAAACTGCATATTAGGCAGGTGGAGCTGGAGCAGGGACCGGCTGCTTGAAGGCTGATATCTCTGGTTCTGGGCATAGTAGAGACAAGCTGCCAGTGTCCACCGAAAGTGGAGAGTTCCAGCTTTTGAAATGTGCCCTCAGAAAAAACTCTAAGTCATACAGAGCCCGAGATATCTGGCTGGGAAGAGCAATTAACAGGCTCGGATGGGGACCACTGCTTTGAAGTCCGCTATCTCTGGTTCCCCAGGGCCGATTTTCAAAAATCTGGTACCCCTGGAAAGAGGGGACTCTCAGCTATCAGCCTAGGGCCCTTATACTCCTTGGGCCCTTGGGCAAGAGCCCATTGAGCCCATACGAAAAGACGGCCCTGGGGGGGCCCATTGGAATGGGGGGGGGGGGGGGGGGGGGGGTGCTGTGTATAAGATTGTGCATACCTCCCAAAATGACCCATTCCAGGAGGGACAACAAGCTCTTTACCTGGACTTCCCTCCTAATATATGATTGTAGTCACCTGTGTAAAACCTTTTAATTTATAAGAAAGGTGTTTCAACACAGGTGATTGCAATCATACATTAAGAAGGAAATCCAGGTAGAGAGCATGTTGTCCCTCCTGGAATGGGTCGTGTTAAGATGTATGGATTGTGTGTATTAAAGTTATCCCAATGGTGTATATTAGATTTAAACGAATAGTGTAATAATGCCTGGGTACTGTTTATAGCTCCAGCTAATTGAAAGACAACTATTTTATAAAATGTTCTTGTAGTGGAACAAAGACAACTTAACCTTAAAATACACATAGGAAAATAAAATCTATAATTTATCTCGTCACATGCAAAAATAGCAGCAGCCTCTGCACTGCTTACACACTGGGGCAGGACTCAGGAAGACTCTCTCAGTGTGTGTGTGTGTGTGTGTGTGTGTGTGTGTGTGTGTGTGTGTGTGTGTGTGTGTGTGTGTGTGTGTGTGTGTGTGTGTGTCTCTGTCTCTCTCTCTCTAGACCCTCATTAGATAACAAGATACACAGGTCTCCCACCCAGGTGTGGAGAGAGCTGTAAGTGACACGGGAAACCCACCCTGTGACTCCGCTCTCTCCACCCTCCTATCTCTCCTCTGGTTGGGAAGCTCTATCGATAGTTCATGAAATCTGATACTCATGTGTCTCTGCCTGCACTGCATTCCGTCCTGCTCACATTCTGGCTGTCTGGTTCTGCTGCTGCATAAGAGGGAAAGCTATTGATGTCAGTGTGCTCTGGCCGGGGGAGGGGGGCCCTGACAGAGGGGGGCCCAGGGTACAGTATGCCCTGCATCCCAACTTAATCTGGCTATGGATAAATCCGACTGCACGGGCGATTGCAAGGTGATTGACAGGAGGAGGCCGTTTGTGGGTGGCTACTGACTGTTTCCAGGGAGTGTCCGGACAAACGCATGCGTGTCAAAGCGTTTGAAGGGAGGCTGTCTGACGTCAGCTCCGGCCCCGATCAGCAAGAAGCAATCGCAGCGGCTGAGTAAGTCCTGGGCTGAGCAGAGACTGCACAAAATCAGTTTGTGCAGCTCTGCTACACATAGGAACACACACTTGCTCAGCGAGCAACATAGGAACACACCCTTCCCTTGTAGGCGGCGACTATCTGATCGCAGGGAAGCAAAAAACGCAGTCCAGCGATCAGGACTGAATTACCCCTCCAAGTGTTTTCACGCTCATCAAGTCCAAAACCCACAATTCTAAGCAAGTCCAAGAGTCTCAACGTTAACTGAGTACAGGGTTCCTACAGAACAGGTTCGTATCGGCCATCTTGGATTGAAAACAAGGTTGCCGCTTCCCTGGGAGGAGAAGAGACCAGGGCCAGATTTTATAAGTTTTTTTGTGCTGTAAAAGAAAAAAAAAAGTTGTGCGCTGCGCTGGGCCCAGCAGCCTATTCTCCACGGGGTGGACCATTCCTTCTAACATTGCAATCGACGTTGCTCCAGCAGCGGGTAACGTATGTCCCTGGGGTGGGGGCTTATGTCCTGGAGGGGGTTGTAGCACCCTCCTTGCTGTAAGCCACACTTACCTACTCTCCCTGAATGTCCAAGAGGCTCCCAAATCTTGGGGGGTGGTCCCGGCCGCCCAGAAAAGTATTCAAGTCTCTCGGAGCTGGCCACGACCGTCCAGCAACGCCCATTTCCTGAGGAAAGTGGGTGGTCTGGGTGGCCGATGACGTGATTCAGGCTGAATTGTGTCATCGCACACCGCCTCCCCTCCCCCTCTTTCAGTGTTGGAAATCTTGCCAATGTATAGTGGGGGTGGGCAGGCCCACCCGGGCCCACCCAGGCCCACCCAGCGCTGCCCACTCATGCTATGCCACGCGTCCTTTCCTCCTGGAGTGGACATCAACCTATTAGCTAGGGAGGTGATTTGCCAAGGCAGCTATCTGCCAAGCCCCACAAGTGACGGCCGATAACTTCCCCATACAGAGAGGTTGCCTCCATAGAAGCGATTGTCTGATGACCAGTGCGATCATCTGTCAACGGGACGTTGACTCTGCACTGCAGAGTCATCATGGAGTTCATGGATGGTGGAAGATCTTGCACCCAGGATATAGTTTAAAAAAAAAAAAAAAAAAACGTCATACATGCGCCATCATAAAAATTATGGATAAAGGCCCTTATTCAGCATCAGTTGCAGTTTTGCTCGTTTAGCAAAACTGCAACTGCTAGTGATGCATGCTGGGGGCCGCTCAGCACAGCGCAAAGCCGCCCTGCGTGCAGATGCCCACTAGCGATCGCAGTTCAATTGCTATTGCATCGCTGAATAAGGGATGCCCCCCTCCCCCCCCCCGGCTGCAAAGTCAGATGCAGGTCAGGCATGTTATTCGTTGCAGCAGCCATGTGTGACGTCACGCGGCCGCTCTGGAAATGGACCCAGCCCCGACCGCCCCGCAAACGCCTCTGCCAGACGATCGCACCTCACTGTATGCACACGCGTCGTAAGGCTCATGCATGTGCGCACTGGGAATAAACTTGTCTGTCTGCGATCCATACTGAATAGGTCCAAAGTGCCTAACCAGGCAATGAAACAGAGGGGGTCATTCAGATCTGATCGCTGGGCTGCGATTTTTTGCTGTCCTGCGATCAGATAGTCGCCGCCGCAGCATCGATCGGGTCTGAATCACCCTGCAGAGTCCCTTACAGTTGGGGACTGTTCGTTAAAAAAATTGTAGAGGGCCGTTCCCTTCTAATGTTTATTTTTAAACAATTAAGTCAATGGAGAAGGTAAAACTTGAATCTCCAGACTTGGTTTTTACGCCTTTATTCATTAACAAGCCGCGTCCAGTTACTGATAGTATAACACAAAGGTATCGTTCCTTATCAGTTCCAGCCTCCTCGCAGTGACTCTGTGATCTCAGTTACAGCGTGGAGGAAGCGTCACAGGTTCTCCAGTATACAGGCTCCCCTTTCTTCTCTGGGTGCCCTGCACAGCTGGCAGGAGTGGCGATATGCCCAGCTGAGAGACTCTCATCAGATGGCAGAGACAGGCAGAGCCTGGCCAAGTAGTCAGATACAGGCCCTCTGTCAGCGCTGCCAGCCCATGTTCATCACTCACGCATGACACAAGTTAGCGATCCAGCAATCGCACACAGAGGTGGTCAGAGATACGTTTTTAGGCTATGCAGCATTAGAGTGGTGTCTATCTGTGTTACTCTTATTGGTTTTGTTGAGGTTTTTTTTTATGCTTAGTATGCTTAATTTTTGTTTTTATTTTATGTGGGGTGAGGATTACTTGCTCCTCACTTCATGGTTGATCACCACTGGCCTGCTTCCTTTTCCGCCCCCAGTCTCTAGTATTTCTAGATGCCAACAGAGAGACGATGGGGGATGGTGGTCTGACTTGAGTCATTGAGAAAGGTTTTTGTCTCTGAAACGCGTATGGTTTATCCAGTACCAGATTAAGGTCCACATTGGCCTGGAGCTGAAATTTATGAAGGGCCTATTGCTGCTGCGCAGTGGGTGTGATTAGCGCCACAGATAATTTCTCGCTGTGTGGGCATGGGGGTGTGGTTGCATACTACTGTACATCACTGCACTTCCTCCCCACACTACTTCACTACACTATATCACTAGCTACTACACTACATCTCCACACTATGGGGCATATTTATCACAATCCACATCTGAGATGCAGATGTGATACATTTGACCAAAATCACATTGCGATAATTGAATACATTGCAGGGATGTATCAATTATCGCAAAGAGGGACAGAGCTTGCGAGAAAGAGACGCAGGAGCTTAGACACGGGTGGGGAGGGGACAGAGACGCAGGTGGGGAGGTGGTAAGGATACAGGTTGAGAGGCTGGGAGAAGCAGGTGGAGTGGGGGGCATACAGTTGATACAGGTAGAGAGGGCACAGAGACACAGGTGAGGAGGGGCAGAGGCGCAGGTGGGGAGGGGGCAGAGACGCAGATGGGGAGGGGGTAGAGATGTGGGTGGGTCACAAGCATGGGTGTCGAGGGAGCGAAGATGCAGGTGGGGAAGGGGCAGAGATGCAGGTGGGGAGGGGGCAGTGGCGCGGGTGGGTCAGAGGTGCGGGTGTAGAGGGAGCTGAGACGCAGATGGGGAGGGGGCAGAGATGCTGGTAGGGATGTGGCAGAGATGCAGGAGAGGAGGGTGCAGAGACGCAGGAGCTGAGACACAGATAGGGAGGGGGCAGAGACGCAGGTGGGGAGGTGGTAAAGATACAGGTTGAGAGGCTGGGAGAAGCAGGTGGAGTGGGGGGCATAGATAAAGGTGGAGAGGGGGCAGAGACACAGGTGAGGAGGGAGCAGAGACGCAGGTGGGGAGGGAGCAGAGGCGCAGGAGGGGAGGTGACAGAGACACAGGTGGGGAGGGGGCAGAGATGCAGGAGGGGGGGTGGCATAGACGCAGGAGCTGAGATGCGGTTGGGGAGGGGGCAAAGGCGCAGGTTGGGAGGGGGCAGAGACGCGGGTGTGGGTAAGGGCAGAGACACAGGTGGGGAGGGTGCAGAGATGCAGGTGTGGAGGGGCAGAGACGCGGGTGTGGTAAGGGCAGAGACACAGGTGGGGAGGGTGCAGAGATGCAGGTGTGGAGGGGGCAGAGACACAGGTGGAAAGGGGGCAGAGACACAGGTGTGGTGGGAGCAGAGACGCAGGAGGGGAGGTGGCAGAGACGCAGGAGCTGTGATGCGGTTGGGAAGGGGGCAGAGACGCAGGTGGGGAGGGGGCAGAGATGCAGGTGGAGAGGGGGCAGAGACGCAGGTGTGGTAAGGGCAGAGATGCAGGTGGGGAGGGGGCAAAGACGCAGGTGGGGAGGGGGCACAGACGCAGGTGGAGAGGGGGCAGAGACACAGGTGGGGAGGGGGCAGAGACACAGGTGGGGAGGGGGCAGAGACGCAGGTGTAGGGGGCAGAGACACAGGTGGGGAGGGGGCAGAGACGCAGGTGTAGGGGGCAGAGACACAGGTGTGGTGGGGGCAGAGACGCAGGAGGGCAGGTGGCAGAGAGGCAGGAGCTGAGATGCCGTTGGGGAGGGGGCAGAGACGTAGTTGGGGAGGGGGCAGAGATGTAGGTGGAGAGGGGGCAGAGACACAGGTGTGGTGGGGACAGAGACGCAGGAGGGGAGGTGGCAGAGATGCAGGAGCTGAGATGTGGTTGGGGAGGGGGCAGAGTCGCAGTTGGAGAGGGGGCAGAGACCAGGTGTGGTAAGGGCAGAGATGCAGGTGGGGAGGGCCAGAGATGCAGGTGGGGAGGGGGCAGAGACACAGGTGGAGAGGGTGCAGAGATGCAGGTGGAGAGGGGGCAGAGACGCAGGTGTGGTAAGGGCAGAGATGCAGGTGGGGAGGGGCAGAGATGCAGGTGGGGAGGGGGCAGAGACACAGGTGGAGAGGGTGCAGAGATGCAGGTGGAGAGGGGGCAGAGACGCAGGTGTGGTGTGGGTAGAGATGCAGGAGGGGAAGGGGGCATACTGTAGGCTGCTGCAGCCACATCTGACGTCCCAGGCTATTCGGGGAAAACTTATCCGGATGGTACATAATCCCCACCACCCTTGTGCTTCTCTTTATGAGAGCATCGGCCGGGGAGAAGGGCAGCAGAGGACAGGGGGAAGAACAGAAATGGGGTCTGGTGGCGAACAGGAAAATCTGTGACCATTGTGGTAACTGCTGCATAATGTCTATTATAATTGTCTATTATCCCCCCAGCCCCCCCCGACGTCCCCACTGGCCACCAGCTCTAAGCCTCTGCTGCCAGTACAGCTGCTTTGAAAGTGGCAGTTCAAAAGTACTCACGGCATGCGAGCTGAGCATGAGCTTTGGATGGCTCTGGGAGGAGGAGCTTCGGATCGGTCTGGGAGGCGGGGCTTTGGACTGGTTCGGGAGGCGGGGCTTCGGACTGGTTCGGGAGGCAGGACGTCTGGCAGCATGGGATGGAGCATCTGACAGGTAATTGAGGTTGTTTTTCGGTGGGGTCCAGGGGCGGTGCTTCTGCGCAGGAGGTGCTTCTGTTGGCCGGCTGGGCTTATGACATGTTATTTCCAGTGACCAATGGGCGAATGAGCTGCGCTGATGGTGACAGGAAAAAAATTTTTCCTGTCAACACTGGCTGCGCTACAGGGGAGCCCGTGGGCCTATTTTCAATGGGGGGCCTGGATTTGCAGCTCCATCCGCCCCATTGTTAATCCGGCCCTGGGTTTATCGATGAATGACTCTGGAATGCGTGGTGAGCCACGGATTCTAATCCCACTTCACTTATACACCATTCTGGCGATGAAGACGGTCCATCATTAGTAATGCTTGCACGCTGACGCTATTTTACATGCAAGATGGTTATTTCGGTTTTTGTTCATTTACATTTAAGTGTATAAGCCAAAGCTTACTCGGACTGGCCGTCTGCTGCCACTAAGGCGGGCTACGAGCAATGGTGGTCATTCCGAGTTGTTCGCTAGTTGGTTTCGGTCGCTGCGCTGCGATCAGGCAAAAAAAACGGCACTTCTGCGCATGCGTATGCGGCGCGCTGCGCGACGTACTTTCACAACAGCCAAAGTAGTTTCACACAAGGTCTAGCGACGCTTTTCAGTCGCACTGCTGGCCGCAGAGTGATTGACAGGAGGTGGGTGTTTCTGGGAAGTAACTGACCATTTTCGGGGAGTTTGTGGAAAAACGCAGGTGTGTCAGATACAAACGCAGGCGTGCCTGGGGAAACGCAGGCATGGCTGGCCGAACGCAGGGCGTGTTCGTGACGTCAAAACAGGAACTAAATGGTCTGCAGTGATCGCAAGCGCTGAGTAGGTCTGGAGCTACTCTGAAGCTGCACAAAATTATTTTGTAGCCGCTGTGCGATCCTTTCGTTCGCACTTCTGCTAAGCTAAGATACACTCCCAGAGGGCGGCGGCATAGCGTTTGCACGGCTACTAAAAGCAGCTAGCGAGTGAACAACTCGGAATGAGGGCCCGTATCACAAGACCCGTTTTGCACATGCGCAGACCACAACCCATCGGATGTGTACATACAAACCATTACGGTGAGCTCCATACGGGAAAGAGGGTGCGGGTGCGTCCGACTCCCAGTCAGCCCCATGGTGATGCTACTGTCAGTGCAGTGTACAAGTCAGGAGTAATCCAAAGCTTTCTCCACGCACAGGCATTCAGAGCTGACCTAATGCTGATTTCCTAACGGAGCGATTGCTGTATGTTATATAAATCTATGATTTCAGTCCTAGTTTCCCTCGCGGTGATCTGCGGTGCCCTGACTCACATCTGACTGCTCTTTGACCTTCTAGGGCTGTTGTCGTGAGTCACACATCCTGCACTGTTCAGGAATTTCAGTGCTAGAAGAGCCTAAGGGACAGTTGTTACGTGAGGGCTGCAGCGCTCAGATGCACTAAAAGCGGGAATGGAAACACATGCGGATGGTCTTCTGCTTATCCCCCCATCCAAGCTCCGTCAGCTTGGGCAAATGTTGAAACGTTAACATAACCATCTCACTTTTACCATTGAACTTCTTGTCGCCGCCATGAATTTTGCGTGCAATGCTTTCCATGAGGCACCCAAGTTCGGACTGACCCACCGGAAAACAGGGGAAATCCCCAATGGGAACCACGGGCCCACCCCCTCCTCTAGGTGTCAAGTCAGTCACCCGGTGGAGCAGGACCATGAATCTGAGGGCTTCTATTAAAATGACACCAAGATTTGCCCTCTTGCCGATCAAACTTCCCTCCACACCCCTGTCAGCTCTAATGGTTGGCCAAGCTTCTGCGGTGGCTTACTAGTAGAGATGGCCATCGACTATCGATTCCTCAAAAACATTGATCGTCTATATGTGATGGTATCTACTTTTACCATCGATGGCGGAGAACCAGATGGTTTCCCGCCATCGACGATAAAGAGCTAACTTTTTTTTTTCTCTCTCTAGGGTGTCGGGGGCATGGAGCACAGCTCCGCTGCCCGTAACCTGCGAAGCCACACCCCTGGGCCCTGATTGGCCTGCGACTCGCTCAATACAAAAGTAAGGGGGACCATCAATGGCCATCCCTACTTAGTAGCCGCTGCTTAGTAAATCAGGTGGTTTCTATACCTGCAATAGGGGTAAATTGGGAAGGCATTTTTTTTACATCAAAAAAGTTGTTTTGCTGCATTTTCACTATAGGTTTTTCCAGCTGGGAAAACACTAAAACCTGATGGCTTTGCAAACTCAGTAGTTACCTCGTGTTTTCCAGAGGGGAATATATATATGTATTCCTGGCGGACGGGATATCGGCTGTAAGGATCCTGACAGCGCCATCCCATCTGCCAGAATGCCGGCAGTGGGGTGAACACTAGGAGTCCCCTTGCGGGCTCAATGCGCTCACCATGCTGCGGGCTCGGTGACCCGCTGCTCTTGCCACAGGATCTATTCCCACTCTATGGGTGTCGTGAACACCCATGAGTGAGAATAGCCCCTGTGAGCCGGCAATTCAGCTGTCGGCATTGTCGGCTGCCGGGATTCTGGCGTCAGCATCCTGACTGCCAGAATCCTGACAGCCGGCAAATTGATTGCCTCCCTTTCCAGAGCTGAGAGACCATACTCACCTATATGTGTCTATTCATGAAGCAGTGAAAAGTGTGGAGACATGAGCCAGTGGAGAAGTCGCCCATGGCAACCAATCAGCTGCTCTGTATTATTTTCTAGTATGCAAATTCCGAATGATACTTCAGTGCTGATTGGTTGTCATGGGCAACTTCTCCACTAGCTCACTTCTCCACACTTTACACTGCTTCATGAATAGACCCCATAGACAAAACTGTCTTTCGCAATTACCAGCCAGAATTAGCGTTCACAGGGCGCAGATATGACGGGTACGATGATGGGGCACAGTGGGAATAATAGGAGAGCATGCCACATGGAGGATTTACCAAGAAGAGATGGTTAAGTGGTGGGGAGTGGGGTGGGGCCCTTGCTTAGACCCCTAAAACCGTGTCTTCAGATCTGCGATTCTGCCCTCACCTCACGAGAGGAACAGCCCCGATTGGCTGAAGAATAGCAAATCCTTCTCTATGTCTTTTTACTAAATATACTTTGCAGATGTACCTCAGTCAGTGCCCAGGCCTCACGTAACATTATGAAATCACTGCCCATTAGCACGGAGGCTGCACAATTACACAGGGAACGTTACTTGTGCTGAGATTCTTAATATGTCCCTGTGTAAACATACCGTACGTGTGTCAAATACCCCACGTGTATACTGCGACCTGAGAGACGTGACGCTTCCCCTAGCACTCAGACATCTCCTCCAGCTCCGAGCAATGGGATCTGCTAGAAATGTTTATCAATAATTCACGACAAGTAAAGATGCGTAAGATAAAGGGTAAGAGGATGCGATTACTTCTACTTTCACAACGTAACACGAGCATCATTCGCTGGTAGAGTTTCTAGGGGCCATTTATCAACGAGTTTTAGCTATTTAAAACTCTTTGCATGCGATACTGGCTGCTCCAGCCAATCAGCTCCCAGTTGTCAAGTGTTTGGGGAAAAAAAAAAATGACAGTTAGGAGCTGATTGCCTGGAGCAGCATTTATCATACGCAATGAGTTTTTAATAGCTAAAACTCGTTGATAAATGGGCCCCCTAGGGTCTACCTGTCCAGCAGCTGTTCTGACGATCGGTGGTCCGGCCTCAATGATCCCGCATGGTCCATCAGGGGCTGATGAAGAATCTCAATGATATGCGATTTCTACACAGCTATGGGCAATGCAGAGTCATGCCTGACAATCTTTACTTGTAGCATTTATATGAGTATCGTTAATGAAGGTCGTTGTGCTTGAGTAATTGCAGACGCTCCTCGGAGGGTCCAAACCGCCATGTCAGGAGTGCGCTGCGTACCTGGCCTCTCCCATGCAGGCGTTACATTCTTGCTGAGATACAAGCTTCTATATTTAATATCTCCAGGACCCGTCATATTTAGCACAGCCTGAGGACGGACACATAACAGAAGTACAAAGCGATTCCCCATAGTCCCCGCTGCTTCCCGGTAATGCCGCACGGAGCACTCGTAGTAACCCTGACAGCTATGGTTGGACCTAAACCCTTTGCTGCCTGCTCTGTAAATGAATTGTGCAAATCAAAGTAACAGTTAGCTATAGAGCGTCATAGGGTTTGTCGTCCTCTCTGCTGACATATCTCCCATTATCATGGTGGCTTCAGCATGGCGACTACCTCAGCGCAGATCTCCCACTGTCCCGCTTTACAGGGACTATCCCTGGTGGAGCTTAGCAGAGCAGCGGTGAATAGACTCTGTGCGCACGGCATCTATTCGCAGGAGAGTGGGACTGGGGGTAAGGCCAGGGTAGATGCTAGGTCCAAGTGGTCTAAAGGACCTATTACTTCAAGGGGAGGAGCCACAACACAAGGAGGAGGAGCTAGTCCGGCGGGATAGTTCCTCTACTATCCACGTCACCAACTATTACATTTAGTAACCCGGTGATGAACGAAGCGTGGCGAGCGAAGCGAGCCCGCGAGGGTACTTTTCGGGTACCCTGTACGGCCGCAGCTCCTCACCCTGGTGACGTGTCTCCTCCCCTAGTGATGTCAGAAGGTCCCTTCTTTCTGGGTGCTCGGAACCCCCCCTGGGTGCGCCACTGAACGCAAAGAAATAAGGTGCAAGAAGGAGTTGTCCTTGGGACCTCCCACCCACCCTTATGTTGTACATATTAAACAGGAAATGCACAGTTTAACAAATAAATAATTTCAGCGACAGGGACCGTCACTTGTGGCTAAAACGATTGGTTTGTTTGGGGCCCCACAACATTTTTTTTAGAAGGACTTCCTCTGTTAAGTAATTACTCTGAGGATGTTGATGATGAGGTGTTAATTACATTATAATCTTGTACAATAAATGTCATGTCTTCGCCGCAAATTACGTAACATGGAGGAGGTGCCTAGATGGCTAACGTTCTTACCTCTACTAAATTTGGCCTCACAAATGGAGCAGATGCTTTCATAAACATTGTCAGGATTGGTGTTATTATTATTATTATTATTATTATTATTATTATCCTTTATTTATATGGCGCCACAAGGGTTCCGCAGCGCCCAATTACAGAGTACATGAATAATCAAACAGGAAAACAGCAACTTACAGTTGATGACAATATAGGACAAGTACAGGGTAAATACACATAGTTACATCAGCAGATGACACTGGAATAAGTATCAGGTGGCAGAAGACTGATGGATGTGGTGCAGCTGAAGATTATTAAAGTAAGAAAAAGAATAAGCACATGAGGGAAGAGGGCCCTGCTCGTGAGAGCTTACATTCTAAAGGGGAGGGTTTGACAGGCAGGGGTGACACAGACGGGGTACAGTGGCAAACGCAGGATTTGCATGGGGGGGGGGGGGGGGTCCGGAACTGGGTGGAGCCAAGCACGGGGGTGGGGACTGAGGTGACCCAGTATATGCTAGGTCCGTAAACTAGTGTGTCTGTGTATATATATATTTACACACATATATATATACCGTATATATACACCTATATATATATATATTTATTTTTATATATATATATATATATATATACACATACATAAACACATATACATATACACATAGCATATTGAACATGCATGCATATATATATACATATATATATATGTATATATAAACATACATACAGTACACGTATATACGCATGTATATATATCATATGTGTGTGTGTGTGTGTGTGTGTGTGTGTGTGTGTGTGTGTGTGTGTGTGTGTTTATATGTATGTATATACATGTGTGTGTATATATGTATGCACATGGATATATATGTACCATAATTAAAATACAGTAAACTTTTATTAAGCACATACAAGTGCCACCAGGAAGACAGCAGGCTGCAGAGGACGCTAGACAGCCATTAATAATACTCATGCAGCAAAAAATAAAAATAATAAAAAAATAATCATTTTTTTTCTTTTTTTTGGGTGGAGGGGGGGGGGTTTCTGAGTGCTCGGAACCCCCCCCCCCGAGTGCACCACTGGAGTAAAACATGATTCTTACAAAGAAAAAAAGCAACAACTAACTGTTAAATAGCGCCCCACAATTCTGTTTGAGTGTATACCCAGATAGTGTCAATAATGATTATAAAATTATCCTGGAAGACTGCGCATCCGTAAACACTATGTGTGGTAGTGATAAATTAAGAACAAGAAAAGAAGAAAAAATGGAAAGCGCTGAATTACAGGAAATATAATATACGATGAGAGCCAACAATTATAAATTAATACAAATTTATTAATATCAGAAATAAAATATAAAAATAAAAACTGCATGTAAAACCTAAAGAGAATGAATTAGAAAACACCTCTGTATACTCCGTATCTAGAGATCAGATGAGCATAAGTTCATATTAATGATGAATGAAGAAGATGTCCATAGTTAATATAACACCGATGAATGGCCGGCAAATGAATGCAGTCCCGGAGTGTAGCTGGCTGGGTAAATGAACATATAACAGCTGGCAATTATGTGAGGGACTGTGATCCCAGAGTGTTAATTATTTCAAACCACCTGGTTCAAAATGACTGTTTTACCTCTCCTGTGGGCTGGCGATGGGCCGAGCGTCCTCGGCCTGATGTCCTGCAGTGCCCACTTGCGCTATGCAGCGTGATGGAGATGCAGATGATGACCCGGGTATAATAGATGTTGCCAGCGTTGTGTTGTAAAGCCGCAGCCAGCAAAAGTGGGAAGCTTGGAAGCACTCGTACCGGAGCAATGCAGATGGTATATTGGTGAATTCTTACACCGGTCCGTAATACAGAACCCAGTGACTATTGCAGATAACAATGCATGTGCGCTTGTACAGTATATGGGCTATTAATAAACACAGAAAAAGCAATTCTTTGCTCTCTGCGCCTCTGATGACATAACGTCTATTTATGTAGCAGCTGGCTGAGTTGGGTGATTTGGCAACGGTCCCATCGTGCTCCCATTCAAGTGCGTTACTAATCTCTTGGCATGTGTATTGTGCCCAGGGTTCACTTGTGCTTAGGATACTATGAAGCTGGAAAATAGGAGAAATTTGTCAAAATTGTATCAGTCCAATGTATCAATGTGGATTAGGCACAATTGTCCCAAAAATGATCACTATCGGATCTGATTAGGCAGAACGGAAAACGAGGGCACCCAACGGCTGGGCGCTATCAGACTGAAATACAGTACAGGCAGAGAGGCGGGCGAATCAGTGGCTAAGGGCAACACAGTTCTTATTGGTCATACATAAGGCCAGACGGGCTCCTATCAGCAGGACTGGTGACCAGTTTGACGCCTCCTGTTAGCATTAGCGAGGATCTGATTGCTGCGTGAGCGCTGGTCGCGATTTCCGATGGTTTCAGGCAGTGCTTAAAGTGTCCCTAGAGAGGTGGTGGAACTCACCTTATGTAGAGCCCATAGTAGTGGTGCCCCTTATGTAGAGCCCATAGTAGTGGTGCCCCTTATATAGAGCCCATAGTAGTGGTGCCCCTTATGTAGAGCCCATAGTAGTGGTGCCCCTTATATAGAGCTCATAGTAATGGTGCCCCTTATGTAGAGCCCATAGTAGTGGTGCCCCTTATATAGAGCCCATAGTAGTGGTGCCCCTTATATAGAGTCCATAGTAGTGGTGCTCCTTATATAGAGCTCATAGTAATAGTGCCCCTTATGTAGAGCCCATAGTAGTGGTGCCCCTTATATAGAGCCCATAGTAGTGGTGCCCCTTATATAGAGCTCATAGTAGTGGTGCCCCTTATGTAGAGCCCATAGTAGTGGTGCCCCTTATATAGAGCCCATAGTAGTGGTGCCCCTTATGTAGAGCCCATAGTAGTGGTGCCCCTTATATAGAGCCCATAGTAGTGGTGCCCCTTATATAGAGTCCATAGTAGTGGTGCTCCTTATATAGAGCTCATAGTAATAGTGCCCCTTATGTAGAGCCCATAGTAGTGGTGCCCCTTATATAGAGCCCATAGTAATGGTGCCCCTTATATAGAGCCCATAGTAGTGGTGCTCCTTATATAGAGCTCATAGTAATAGTGCCCCTTATGTAGAGCCCATAGTAGTGGTGCCCCTTATATAGAGTCCATAGTAGTGGTGCTCCTTATATAGAGCTCATAGTAATAGTGCCCCTTATGTAGAGCCCATAGTAGTGGTGCCCCTTATATAGAGCCCATAGTAGTGGTGCTCCTTATATAGAGCTCATAGTAGTGGTGCCCCTTATGTAGAGCCCATAGTAGTGGTGCCCCTTATATAGAGCCCATAGTAGTGGTGCCCCTTATATAGAGCTCATAGTAGTGGTGCCCCTTATGTAGAGCCCATAGTAGTGGTGCCCCTTATATAGAGCCCATAGTAGTGGTGCCCCTTATGTAGAGCCCATAGTAGTGGTGCCCCTTATATAGAGCCCATAGTAGTGGTGCCCCTTATATAGAGTCCATAGTAGTGGTGCTCCTTATATAGAGCTCATAGTAATAGTGCCCCTTATGTAGAGCCCATAGTAGTGGTGCCCCTTATATAGAGCCCATAGTAATGGTGCCCCTTATATAGAGCCCATAGTAGTGGTGCTCCTTATATAGAGCTCATAGTAATAGTGCCCCTTATGTAGAGCCCATAGTAGTGGTGCCCCTTATATAGAGTCCATAGTAGTGGTGCTCCTTATATAGAGCTCATAGTAATAGTGCCCCTTATGTAGAGCCCATAGTAGTGGTGCCCCTTATATAGAGCCCATAGTAGTGGTGCTCCTTATATAGAGCTCATAGTAGTGGTGCCCCTTATATAGAGCCCATAGTAGTGGTGCCCCTTATGTAGAGCCCATAGTAGTGGTGCCCCTTATATAGAGCCCATAGTAGTGGTGCCCCTTATGTAGAGCCCATAGTAGTGGTGCCCCTTATATAGAGCTCATAGTAATGGTGCCCCTTATGTAGAGCCCATAGTAGTGGTGCCCCTTATATAGAGCCCATAGTAGTGGTGCCCCTTATATAGAGTCCATAGTAGTGGTGCTCCTTATATAGAGCTCATAGTAATAGTGCCCCTTATGTAGAGCCCATAGTAGTGGTGCCCCTTATATAGAGCCCATAGTAGTGGTGCTCCTTATATAGAGCTCATAGTAATGGTGCCCCTTATGTAGAGCCCATAGTAGTGGTGCCCCTTATATAGAGCCCATAGTAGTGGTGCCCCTTATATAGAGTCCATAGTAGTGGTGCTCCTTATATAGAGCTCATAGTAATAGTGCCCCTTATGTAGAGCCCATAGTAGTGGTGCCCCTTATATAGAGCCCATAGTAGTGGTGCTCCTTATATAGAGCTCATAGTAGTGGTGCCCCTTATATAGAGCCCATAGTAGTGGTGCCCCTTATATAGAGCCTATAGTAATGGTGCCCCTTATGTAGAGCCCATAGTAGTGGTGCCCCTTATATAGAGCCCATAGTAGTGGTGCCCCTTATATAGAGCCTATAGTAATGGTGCCCCTTATGTAGAGCCCATAGTAGTGGTGCTCCTTATATAGAGCTCATAGTAATAGTGCCCCTTATGTAGAGCCCATAGTAGTGGTGCCCCTTATATAGAGCCCATAGTAGTGGTGCTCCTTATATAGAGCTCATAGTAGTGGTGCCCCTTATATAGAGCCCATACTAGTGGTGCCCCTTATATAGAGCCCATAGTAGTGGTGCTCCTTATATAGAGCTCATAGTAATGGTGCCCCTTATGTAGAGCCCATAGTAGTGGTGCCCCTTATATAGAGCCCATAGTAGTGGTGCCCCTTATATAGAGCCCATAGTAGTGGTGCCCCTTATATAGAGCCCATAGTAGTGGGGCTCCTTATATAGAGCTCATAGTAATGGTGCTCCTTATATAGAGCTCATAGTAATGGTACCCCTTATGTAGAGCCCATAGTAGTGGTGCCCCTTATGTAGAGCCCATAGTAGTGGTGTCCCTTATGTAGAGCCCATACTAGTGGTGCCCCTTATATAGAGCCCATAGTAGTGGTGCTCCTTATATAGAGCTCATAGTAATGGTGCCCCTTATGTAGAGCCCATAGTAGTGGTGCCCCTTATGTAGAGCCCATAGTAGTGGTGCTCCTTATATAGAGCCCATAGTAGTGGTGCCCCTTATATAGAGCCCATAGTAGTGGTGCTCCTTATATAGAGCCCATAGTAGTGGTGCCCCTTATGTAGAGCACATAGTAATGGTGCCCCTTATGTAGAGCCCATAGTAGTGGTGCCCCTTATATAGAGCCCATAGTAGTGGTGCCCCTTATATAGAGCCTATAGTAGTGGTGCCCTTATATAGAGCTCATAGTAGTGGTGCTCCTTATATAGAGCCCATAGTAGTGTTGCCCCTTATGTAGAGCCCATAGTAGTGGTGCCCCTTATGTAGAGCCCATAGTAATGGTGCCCCTTATATAGAGCCCATAGTAATGGTGCCCCTTATGTAGAGCCCATAGTAATGGTGCCCCTTATGTAGAGCCCATAGTAGTGGTGCCCCTTATGTAAAACCTATAGTAGTGGTGCCCCTTATATAGAGCCTATAGTAGTGGTGCCCCTTATACTATGCCCACAGTAGTAGTGCCCCTTATGCAATTCCCCCAGTAGTAATGTCCCTTATGTCCCCAGGAGTAATGCCCCTTATGAAGTGCCCCCTGTACAATGCCCTCATTAGTAGTGCCCCCAGTAGTAATTCCCCTAGTGCTGATGCCCCTGTGTAGTATTGCCCCCCAGTAGTAATGCCCCTGAAGTATTCTCCCGTATAGTAGTGCCCCCAGTAGTAATGCCCTGTACTTATGCCCCCATGTAGTTTAGCCCCCATGTAGTAATGCCCCCAGTAATTATGCCCCCATGTAGTAATGCCCCAGTAATTATGCCCCCAGTAGTTTAGCCCCCATGTAGTAATGCCCCCAGTAGTTTAGCCCCCATGTAGTAATGCCCCCTGTAATTAAGCCCCCAGTAGTTTAGCCCCAATGTAGTAATGCCCCCAGTGATTATGCCCCCAGTAGTTTAGCCCCCATGTAGTAATGCCCCCAGTAATTATGCCCTCAGTAGTTTAGCCCCCATGTAGTAATGCCCCCAGTAATTATGCCCCCATGTAGTTTAGCCCCATGTAGTAATGCCCCCAGTAATTATGCCCCTAGTAGTTTAGCCCCCATGTAGTAATGCCCCCAGTAACTATGCCCCCAGTAGTTTAGCCCCCATGTAGTAATGCCCCCAGTAAGTATGCCCCCAGTACTTTAGCACCCATGTAGTAATGCCCCCAGTAACTATGCCCCCAGTAGTTTAGCCCCCATGTGGTAATGCCCCCAGTAATTATGCCCCCAGTAGTTTAGCCCCCATGTAGTAAAACCCCCAGTAACTATGCCCCCAGTAGTTTAGCCCCCATGTGGTAATGCCCCCAGTAGTTTAGCCCCCATGTAGTAAAGCCCCCAGTTACTATGCCCCCAGTAGTTTAGCCCCATGTGGTAATGCCCCCAGTAATTATGCCCCCAGTAGTTTAGCCCCCATGTAGTAAAGCCCCCAGTAACTATGCCCCCAGTAGTTATGCCTCCATGTGGTAATGCCCCCAGTAATTATGCCCCCAGTAGTTTAGCCCCCATGTAGTAAAGCTCCCAGTAACTATGCCACCAGTAGTTTAGCCCCCATGTGGTAATGCCCCCAGTAATTATGCCGCCAGTAGTTTAGCCCCCATGTAGTAAAGCTCCCAGTAACTATGCCCCCAGTAGTTATGCCCCCATGTGGTAATGCCCCCAGTAATTATGCCCCCAGTAGTTTAGCCCCCATGTAGTAAAGCCCCCAGTAACTATGCCCCCAGTAGTTTAGCCCCCATGTGGTAATGCCCCCAGTAATTATGCCCCCAGTAGTTTAGCCCCCATGTAGTAAAGCCCCCAGTAACTATGCCACCAGTAGTTTAGCCCCCATGTGGTAATGCCCCCAGTAATTATGCCCCCAGTAGTTTAGCCCCCATGTAGTAAAGCCCCCAGTAACTATGCCCCCAGTAGTTATGCCCCCATGTGGTAATGCCCCCAGTAATTATGCCCCCAGTAGTTTAGCCCCCATGTAGTAAAGCCCCCAGTAACTATGCCACCAGTAGTTTAGCCCCCATGTGGTAATGCCCCCAGTAATTATGCCCCCAGTAGTTTAGCCCCCATGTAGTAAAGCCCCCAGTAACTATGCCCCCAGTAGTTATGCCCCCATGTGGTAATGCCCCCAGTAATTATGCCCCCAGTAGTTTAGCCCCTATGTAGTAAAGCCCCCAGTAACTATGCCCCCAGTAGTTTAGCCCCCATGTGGTAATGCCCCCAGTAATTATGCCCCCAGTAGTTTAGCCCCCATGTAGTAATGCCCCCAGTAACTATGCCCCCAGTAGTTAGCCCACATGTAGTAATGCCCCCAGTAACTATGCCCCCAGTAGTTTAGCCCCCATGTGGTAATGCCCCAGTAATTATGCCCCCAGTAGTTATGCCCCCATGTGGTAATGCCCCAGTAATTATGCCCCAGTAGTTAGCCCCCATGTAGTAAAGCCCCCAGTAACTATGCCCCCAGTAGTTTAGCCCCCATGTGGTAATGCCCCCAGTAATTATGCCCCCACTAGTTTAGCCCCATGTAGTAATGCCCCCAGTAACTATGCCCCCAGTAGTTAGCCCACATGTAGTAATGCCCCCAGAAACTATGCCCCCAGTAGTTTAGCCCCATGTGGTAATGCCCCAGTAATTATGCCCCCAGTAGTTATGCCCCTATGTGGTAATGCCCCAGTAATTATGCCCCCAGTAGTTTAGCCCCCATGTAGTAATGCCCCCAGTAACTATGCCCCCAGTAGTTAGCCCACATGTAGTAATGCCCCCAGTAACTATGCCCCCAGTAGTTTAGCCCCCATGTAGTAATGCCCCAGTAATTATGCCCCCAGTAGTTTAGCCCCCATGTGGTAATGCCCCCAGTAATTATGCCCCCAGTAGTTTAGCCCCCATGTGGTAATGCCCCCAGTAATTATGCCCCCAGTAGTTAGCCCCCATGTGGTAATGCCCCCAGTAATTATGCCCCCAGTAGTTTAGCCCCCATGTGGTAATGCCCCCAGTAATTATGCCCCCAGTAGTTAGCCCCTAGTAGAAGCGCTGTTAACACATAAAAAAACAAACACAATACTCAGACGTCATGGCATCTCTCCCGTAGCGCACAATGCCAGGGCAGGAAGCCGGCGCACAAGACTGAGCTCCTGCCTCCGGCTGCCGCTGTGGAGAGGGAGCTGGGCGCTCGCTGGTAACACAATCTCAGCGGGCGCCTGGCATCTCCCTGCGGCTCCCGGCTCACATTCTGGGTTAGGTGAGCCAGAGGAGGCGAAACTGGTTCCGTCTCCAAATGGAACCAACGGAATGCAGTCCCACCCCGTTCAGGATCACTTTAACCCCTAACCCTGGTTTCAGGCACCAAGCTGAGGCTTACTCAGGCTAGCCATCTTGGAGAGAGATAAAGCGGAGAAGTTGCTTATAGCAACCAATAGGCCTGTAAACTGACAGTTAGGAGCTGATTGGCTGGTACTTTATCTCCTTCCACTATCTCTCTCTCCATGGCTTAGTACATCTGCCACTTTATCTCTCTCTCCAAGCTTTGATAAATCTCCCCCATAGCCCGGTGAGATAAGGTGCACTTATCTAGCGCTTGCAGAGTTAAATATCTGAGCGTCTCGCAGACAATGAGGAATCTGTGTTGCGCTCCCGGCTCCGTGGACAGAGTCCCACTCCAGCTGGATGAATAGTACATGTGTGTGCAGCTGCACTCCACCCACAGGACCTCTCACAGCCACAGCAGCAGCACTCATCCACACAGGCAGAGGGACATGGGTACCGAGGGTGAGCGGATCAGCATGGAGGTAGGTGCAGCTGGCGGAGGGGGGAGGTGGTCGCCCCCTTCCACCCCTGGCAGGGTATTACGGGCCATGGCGTAGACTGGCCCAGCATGCCACATCAGTCTCACACCTTCATCATGAAGTTGTATTCAGGGGGGATATGAATCAGACCTTCTATAGAACACAGGAGGAGGTGTTGTCCATAGTAACCAATCAGCTTTTAGCTATCACTTCTATAAAGTACTTGGTAAATGTTAGCTAGCAGCTGATTGGTTGGTATCGGCAACTTCTCCACTTGGCCTTCTTAGAAGGTTTGATACATCCCCACTGTATCCTGTACGCGGGAAGCAGGTGGGAATGGGTTAATGTGCAGAATTAAAGCCATATGGGCATTTTCTAAGTGCGGAATGGCAAGCGTCCAATAGCTGCATTATAAGGACGTGAGAATAATGCACTCGTTACTGTACATTATATGGGTATTAGTCAGGGGGATGTCATTCATCATATAACGACACATGGTGGCGGAAATCCAAGGTGGTTTGGAATATTACCGATAGGATGTGTGTTATTCCTTATAATATACAGCAAGGTGTGTTATTCCTTATAATATACAGCAAGGTGTGTTATTCCTTATAATATACAGTACAGTGTGTTATTCCTTATAATATACAGCAAGGTGTGTTATTCCTTATAATATACAGCAAGGTGTGTTATTCCTTATAATATTCAGTACAGTGTGTTATTCCTTATAATATACAGCAAGGTGTGTTATTCCTTATAATATACAGCAAGGTGTGTTATTCCTTATAATATACAGCAAGGTGTGTTATTCCTTATAATATACAGCAAGGTGTGTTATTCCTTATAATATAGGATGTCTTTTATTCCTTATGATATAGGGTGATTTTTTATGACATTCCTTATACTATAGTATGTGTTATTTCTTGTAATACAGGGTCATTTTTTTATTCCTTATAATATGGGATGTGTGTAATTCAATATAATATAGGGTGTGTTATTCCTTATAATAGAGGGTATGTATAATTCCTTATAATATAGGGTATGTGTAATTCCTTATAATATAGGTCGTGTTATTCCTTATAATGTAGTGTGTTATTCCTTATACTATAGGATGTGTGTAATTCCTTATAATATAGGGTGTGTTATTCCTTATAATATAGGGTGTGTTATTCCTTATAATATAGGGTATGTGTTATTCCTTATAATATAGGGTGTGTTATTCCTTATAATATAGGGTGTGTTGTTCCTTATAATATAGGGTGTGTTATTCCTTATAATAGAGGGTATGTATAATTCCTTATAATATAGGGTATGTGTAATTCCTTATAATATAGGTCGTGTTATTCCTTATAATATAGGGTGTGTTATTCCTTATAATATAGGGTATGTGTAATTCCTTATAATATAGGGTGTGTTATTTCTTATAATATAGGGTGTGTTATTCCTTATAATATAGGGTGTGTTATTCCTTATAATATAGGGTATGTGTAATTCCTTTTAATGTAGGGTGTGTTAGGGTGGTCTTCTGTATGCCGAATGTCGGGATACCGGCGCACAGTATACCGGCGCCGGAATCCCGACACCCGGCATACCGACAACTATTCTCCCTCGTGGGGGTCCACGACCCCCCTGGAGGGAGAATAAAATAGTGTGGCGCGCTTAGCGCGCCACCGTGCCCGCAAGGGGCTCCTTTGCGCTCGCCACGCTGTCGGTATGCAGGAGGTCGGGCTCCCGGCGCCGGTATGCTGGTCGCCGGGAGCCCGAGCGCCGGCATACCGTATGACACCCGGTGTGTTATTCCTTATAATATAGGGTGTGTTATTCCTTATAATATAGGGTATGTGTTATTCCTTATAATATAGGGTGTGTTATTCATTAAAATATAGGGTGTGTTATTCCTTATAATACAGGGTGTTTGTTATTCCTTATCCTATAGGATATGTTTTTCCTTTAAGTTAAATCATATATACTGTATATACATTCAAATGGGATTATCAGCGCCATTTCCCTGCATTGGTTATATAAGGCACAGTGATCCCTAGGGCTACACGCATTATCAAATAAGGTTTCTCGTGAGAATAACAATACTACATGAACAAGCCCTGAATAGTCATCAGCTAGTAGATCTTACTGAGCAACAGCTGAGAAAGAAAGAAAGAAAGAAAGAAAGAAAGAAAGAAAGAAAGAAAGAAAGAAAGAAAGAAAGAAAGAAAGAAAGAAAGATCAAACTGAATAGCATCAAGAGAAACCCTTTATATATAATGTAAGAAATGCTGTTGCCATCTACAGTACATAAGACTTAAAAAAATTATGAAAACTAGGTATGTTTCTTGGGCCTATTTTGGGAGAGGGGCCTGGATCGGCAGCTCATCCATAGCCAGCCCGATATGTAAGAATATTGCTTCAGTGCTTCCAAAACAATAAAAAGGTAACATGAAGTAATAACATTAATGAAGGCAGCAAACAGTATTTATCTATACGCACATAACGATGCTTAGTCCCATACATATATTTTATTATTGAAATTATGAGGCGGGCCTGGTATGTATTTTCCTAATTTGCTGGCACCTCCTCACTTTCCTCTCTCCCTTCCCTGGCATTTCCGTCCTGTCCTGCATGTCAGCGCAGACATATTCCTAACCAGCAGCAGATGTCGTGTGCGCAGATCAGTTCAATCGTCAGGATAATGATTCCATAGGATTCCCGTGACCTCAGGTCACCTCTGCTGCCAAAATCAGAGGATTCCTGGGAAGAACAGCCTTCTCTGTATCACAAACATGGACCCCAGCAGCCGCATCTCTGCTTTCAGCTGGGAATAGTCATTATTATTTTTAAATGATACATTTTGTGTATTTTACGTTCATTCAGTATACAGTATGTAACGCTGCAATATAAATGGAAAATGCAGCTATTGCCAGGCCGAAAAAAAAAAGTTGTTTCTTATGAAAAAAGAGACTAGGAATAATGTATGTAGTTGTAGCCAAGGGCAAAGTAGTATACATAGACTAGATCATGTTGCCGTGTAGTGTCCTATGTCACTCTGTATAGGGTGTAATAGATGTATTATGGTCACGGCCAGTGGTCAGGTCATATTGGGGTGTAGTGTCCTATGTCTGTAGAGGGTGTAATAGATGTATTATGATCATGGTCAGTGGTCAGGTCATGTTGGGGGTGTAGTGTCCTATGTCTGTATAGGGTGTAATAGATGTATTATGGTCACGGTCAGTGGTCACGTCATGTTGGGGGTGTAGTGTTCTATGTCTGTACAGGGTGTAATAGATGTATTATGGTCTGGTCAGGTCATGTTGGGGTGTAGTGTCCTATGTCTGTACAGGGTGTAATAGATGTATTATGGTCATGGCCAGCGGTCAGGTCATGTTGGGGTGTAGTGTCCTATGTCTGTATAGGGTATAATAGATGTATTATGATCATGGCCAGTGGTCAGGTCATGTTGGGGGTGTAGTGTCCTATGTCTGTATAGGGTGTAATAGATGTATTATGGTCATGGTCAGTGGTCATGTCAAGTTGGGGGTGTAGTGTCCTATGTCTGTATAGGGTGTAATAGATGTATTATGGTCATGGTCAGTGGTCACGTCATGTTGGGGTGTAGTGTCCTATGTCTGTACAGGGTGTAATAGATGTATTATAGTCTGGTCAGGTTATGTTGGGGTGTAATGTCCTATGTCTGTATAGGGTGTAATAAATGTATTACGGTCATGGTCAGTGGTCAGGTCATGTTGGGGGTGTAGTGTCCTATGTCTGTATAGGGTGTAATAGATGTATTATGGTCACGGCCAGTGGCCAGGTCATGTTGGGGTGTAGTGTCCTGTGTCTGTATAGAGTGTAATAGATGTATTATGGTCATGGTCAGTGGTCAGGTCAAGTTGGGGGTGTAGTGTCCTATGTCTGTATAGGGTGTAATAGATGTATTATGGTCATGGTCAGTGGTCAGGTCATGTTGGGGTGTAAGTGTCCTATGTTTGTACAGGGTGTAATAGATGTATTATGGTCTGGTCAGGTCATGTTGGGGTGTAGTGTCCTATGTCTGTACAGGGTGTAATAGATGTATTATGGTCAGGGCCAGTGGTCAGGTCATGTTGGGGTGTAGTGTCCTATGTCTGTATAGAGTGTAATAGATGTAATATGGTCATGTCCAGCGGTCAGTCATGTTGGGGGTGTAGTGTCCTGTCTGTATAGGGTGTAATAGATGTATTATGGTCATGGTCAGTGGTCGGGTCGTGTTGGAGTGTAGTATCCTATGTCTGTACAGGGTGTAATAGATGTATTATGGTCATGTCCAGTGGTCAGGTCATGTTGGTGGGTGTAGCGTCCTATATCTGTATAGAGTGTAATAGATGTATTATGGTCATGGCCAGCGGTCAGGCTATGTTGGGGGTGTAGTGTCCTATGTCTGTATAGGGTGTAATAGATGTATTATGGTCATGGTCAGTGGTCAGGTCATGTTGGGGTGTAAGTGTCCTATGTTTGTACAGGGTGTAATAGATGTATTATGGTCTGGTCAGGTCATGTTGGGGTGTAGTGTCCTATGTCTGTACAGGGTGTAATAGATGTATTATGGTCAGGGCCAGTGGTCAGGTCATGTTGGGGTGTAGTGTCCTATGTCTGTATAGAGTGTAATAGATGTAATATGGTCATGTCCAGCGGTCAGTCATGTTGGGGGTGTAGTGTCCTGTCTGTATAGGGTGTAATAGATGTATTATGGTCATGGTCAGTGGTCGGGTCGTGTTGGGGTGTAGTGTCCTATGTCTGTACAGGGTGTAATAGATGTATTATGGTCATGTCCAGTGGTCAGGTCATGTTGGTGGGTGTAGCGTCCTATATCTGTATAGAGTGTAATAGATGTATTATGGTCATGGCCAGCGGTCAGGCTATGTTGGGGGTGTAGTGTCCTATGTCTGTATAGGGTGTAATAGATGTATTATGGGGTGGTCTTCAGTATGCCGAATGTCGGGATCCCGGCGCACAGTATACCGGCGCCGGAATCCCGACACTCGGCATACCGGCATATATTCTCCCTCGTTGGGGTCCACGACCCCCCTGCAGGGAGAATAAAATAGCGTGGCAAGCGCAACGAGCCCGCAAGGGGCTCCTTTGCGCTAGCCACTGTGTCTGTATGCCGGCAGTTGGGCTCCCGGCGCCAGTATGCTGGTCGCCAGGAGCCCGGCTGCCGGCATACCATACAACACCCGTATTATGATCATGGCCAGTGATCAGGTCAGGTTGGGGGTGTAGTGTCCTATGTCTGTATAGGGTGTAATAGATGTATTATGGTCACGGCCAGTGGTCAGGTCATGTTGGGGTGTAGTATCCTATGTCTGTATAGGGTGTAATAAATGTATTATGGTCATGGTCAGTGGTCAGGTCATGTTGGGGGTGTATTGTCCTATGTCTGTATAGGGTGTAATAGATGTATTATGATCATGGCCAGTGGCCAGGTCACGTTGGGGGTGTAGTGTCCTATGTCTGTATAGGGTGTAATAGATGTATTATGGTCACGGCCAGTGGCCAGGTCATGTTGGTGGTGTAGTCTCCTGTGTCTGTATAGGGTGTAATAGATGTATTATGGTCATGGTCAGTGGTCAGGGCATGTTGGGGGTGTAGTGTCCTATGTCTGTGTAAGGTGTAATAGATGTATTATGGTCACAGCCAGTGGTCAGGTCATGTTGGGGGTGTAGTGTCCTATGTCTGTATAGGGTGTAGTAGATGTATTATGGTCATGGTCAGTGGTCAGGTCATGTTGGGGGTGTAGTGTCCTATGTCTGTATATGGTGTAATAGATGTATTATGGTCATGGTCAGCGGTCAGGTCATGTTGGGGTGTAGTGTCCTATGTCTGTATAGGGTGTAATAGATGTATTATGGTCATGTCCAGTGGTCAGGTCATGTTGGGGGTGTAGTGTCCTATGTATGCATAGGGTGTAATAAATGTATTATGGTCATGGCCAGTGGTCAGGTCATGTTGGGGTGTAGTGTCCTATGTCTGTATAGGGTGTGATAAATGTATTATGGTCATGGTCAGCGGTCAGGTCATGTTGGGGGTGTAGTGTCCTATGTCTGTATAGGGTGTAATAGATGTATTATGGTCATGTCCAGTGGTCAGGTCATATTGGGGTGTAGTGTCCTATGTCTGTGTAAGGTGTAATAGATGTATTATGGTCACGGCCAGTGGTCAGGTCATGTTGAGGGTGTAGTGTCCTATGTCTGTATAGGGTGTAGTAGATGTATTATGGTCATGGCCAGTGGTCAGGTCATGTTGGGGTGTAGTGTCCTATGTCTGTATAGGGTGTAATAGATGTGTTATGGTCATGGCCAGTGGTCAGGTCATGTTGGGGTGTAGTGTCCTATGTCCGTATAGGGTGTAATAGATGTATTATGGTCATGGCCAGTGGTCAGGTCATGTTGGGGTGTAGTGTCCTATGTCTGTTTAGGGTGTGTCGAAGTCAAAAATATTACATAAAGAGAACATACAAACTACACACATATAAGTCGCTATACTTGCAAATACACGCAGCGAGCACAGCAATATATGGTAACACACACATTCACACAGACATGCCACAGAGATGGATTCAACACTTATTTTTATGCAGTACATAATTATAATAATATCAAGCGCCAGACATCATGATGATTTAGAATTGTATATGATGGAGTGGTGTCATGTATGTGTATTATTTGAACGAAACAAGATAGACCGGTCATGTTTACTATTAAAACAACCAGATTAATGTGTAGATTCATTTGATACTTGTTATTAAATTGTAGGACATTGCAACACGGAATTATGATTAAATGTATAAAAGCTAAAATCACTTTTATTAGAACAATAGATATTCCAAACAGGTAATGAACAGGAAACTCAGGCTAGCCCTTTGGACGTCTTCAAGGCTGAACCTGATTACCATATACAAAGGGACTGGTGACTCATCTTGAACCCCTCCCCCAGAAACTAGATAACACATTGATCACACACGAGGCCAGTTGCTTTTTGGTCCCAGAGGATGATGGACTTGCTGCCAGTTCAGTTCCTGTATACAGAGAGAGAGAGACATAAGATGCATTGGAGGGAATGGTAATTGTATCGCTGGCCTGTAACTGAAACTGTATGTAACTGTATGTAACTGTATGTTTTAACTGCTTACTGTGTGAGTGTAACCATGTAATTATAGGTATACTGTACATTGTAATATATATTGAATCCATATCCTTTTTAATAACAAATATATACATCAATGAGCTTTGGAACTCAGATAATGTGTGGGTGTATTGTTTTCTCTTATGGGATGCAGTGTTTAGCGACGTATAGCGCACATTCATGGGATATGGTAATAAGAGGTGCAGGCATTTACAATATTTATTAGAGCGGGCATTTTAAATATTTGTGAGAAATCAATTTGGCATTCTTAGATGGGGGCTTGTCCGGGATATCACGTTCTTAATGATGCACTGTACATTATAAACGCAACGCTGTGGTCGATCAGCTTGTGATGGACGCATCCTAAAACTGAGAAAATCATATCCGTGTGTATTGTTGTGTTATTAGTAAGACGCTGATATGAAATTCAAGGGACAATGCATTTCTCATAATATTTAAGATGCTAAAATTTATTTTTATTGTTGCAAAACAAGGTTCAAATAAGTCATATTGTGTTTGATTCAGATTGGATTGTTTATCTGTTTAAGTAGGTTTAAAAGTACATTTAAAAGTTGCTGCAGAGCCTTGATATAGTTTTTTTTTACTCAGGCCTAAAATAACTTATGGTGCTTGTATGATGTGTGATTTCTTTGTGACAAAGGAAGCCGCATGGTCTGTCCTCCATTTTGGACTAGCCACATGGTCTGTCCACCATTTTGTGTAATCCTCATGGATGTGGAAGGGGGAGGAGCAGCGGACATTTTGGGAGGGTCATTTTCTGAATAGCTGATTTTCAGTCTGCTCAGAATAATCAGCTTTCCTTGGTCACATCAAGCACAATTTATGAGTTACCAATGCATTTATTTAACCCATGCCATAGTCAATTACAAATAGTTTCAACTGGGCCTAGTGAAAGTTAATAGTGAGATGAATACTTGATGTAAGAATTACACACAGATATAAACTAAGTTTTTTTTTCTTTTTCCTCCAGGATTCAGTTAAATCTGCTTGCTAGTTTAGGATAGCCATTGAAATGTTAATTAACCTGTCCCACTACCCTCTTGAACAGGCATATGAACCTCTGTTGATATGCAAATTAGAGACTTTGAAGGTAATGCATTCATTTAGTATGTGTGTACTGTGTGGGGGTTCTGTGAGAGTCAAGTGGTATATATTATATAAATATATATTATATATAATATTATTATAATTATGTGTATATTTATATCAGTGTATGTTCTGCAAGATAGCTATCCAATCTGAATCATATCATTTCAATTATTGATTATTGCTAGTCATTATAGATCTGTGTGAAATAGGATACATTTGTTGCTATATAGTTAAAACTAAAAATAAATGTTTAAGGAAGTAGGTGTAAGACACAAACGCAGTCTGGCCTAGTTGTAAAGCAGGCCTGGCCAAACCGGTCCTCGAGATCTACCAACAGTTCACATTTTCCAGACCACATATCTGGTGCACAGGTGTAGTCATTACTAATTAAGATGTGCTGCATTCATTCCTAACTGACAATTCTACAGATCTCCAGGAGGCCTGGAAAACATGAACTGTTGGTAGATCTCGAGGACCGGTTTGGCCAGCCCTGTTATAAAGGTTTATACAGAAAGAAACTGTGTGTTGTGCTAAGTGAGCGATTATAGGTAATATTGCTCACATTTATAGAAGTTGTGGGATTTGTTTTATTGCAGACGCAGGGTTTTGTACACGTGTCTCAGACAAAGTAAGGGACTGCGCACGCAGCGTAAGAGACATGCACGGTCGCGTGTTTATGCAAAGTGCATAAGAATGCGGGCGCTAAGTACAAATTACACAATAGTGTCGTTTAGTTCAAAGGTGGGATAGTAGACATTTAATACAATAGCACAAAACTATCAGATTTCAAAAGCAGGTTACTCTAAATTTAGTTTAAAAATTGTATTGCCTCTAGGGTAAAGCTGCTTATCTGAATGAATCCAAATTTTCTGTACAGAAAAGACAAAGTGTACTTGAGCGAGCGAACGTAGGAGTGAGTGGAACTGAACCCTGGAAGTCGGGTCCCGTGGTACACCAAGTAAGAGGAGGCTTGGTGGCGTGAAGTGGCTGACTCACGTTATTATAGATTGAAATACGCAAATCGTGAGGAGATTTGCAGAGGAGCGTGATAGTGCATAATATTGCGATTGAAGTTAAAAGGTTTTTGTATTACGCTCCGAACTGAGGGTCGCAGTTTGTACATCGACTCGTGGTTGTACGGCAGATAAGTAACAAGTACCTATACGCTGTGCGATTGGACCGCGCATTTGTGGATGCGATATATATAGCGCAACTGGATACCCCTTTACGAGCTTTTGCGTAAAATTGCGGTATCATTAGCGCTGTATAGAGCATACGCAAGTGTGATTTGTGTATAGGTGTATAGGGAGTTTTCGCTAGTCACTCTCAGGAAATTCTCCAGCGGCAGATATTCACTGGAATAGGTAAGTCACTCCTAAACACTCCCAGTGAATAGAAACCAGTTAGGGCCTCGCTGGGTACGCGGTGGTCACTATTGGAGTGAGTCGTGGTACTCAGTGGAGAAGGAGCGAGTGAAAGCGTTAGGTGTCTTTCACTGTCTATCCGCGGTGTGCATTGGGGATTGCGTTTATTGGCAAAAAGTCCGCGATGGGATCCAATTGCACAAGCAGTGGGCGTTTGGTAACTAGGGTACAGGTTGAGGTGCCGCGGCCCAGGGGGTCAGCGAGGTTTATTATGTGTGAAAAGTATGGGTCACACACGGAGGCTTTTTGCAATGAATGGGTATGTATGACTGACAAAGATAGGGTACCATTCCCTAGGGTGGGCAGCTTTGAACCAGAGGTATTGCAGAACTTAAGGATACGAATATGTCTGATAAAATCCCGAAAACAAAGGGTCAGACATACAAATTGTTTAAACCTGTGACAGCAAGAGGGGTTGGTGAGTTTGATCCTAAGGTATTGCAGGTGGTATGTCTAACCAAAGTCATATAAGACAAGAATGGAAATATAAGAAATGTTTGAACTTGTAGCAACAATAAACAAGTAGGAAAAAAAAAAAAGAAAAGAATGCAAGTACACCGCCATATGTAGATGGGGTGGTCTTCTGTTTGCCGGCGGTCGGGCTCCCGGCGCTCAGTATACCGGCGCCGGGAGCCCGACAGCCGGCATACCGACAATTATTTTCCCTCGTGGGGGTCCACGACCCCCATAGAGGGAGAATAAAATAGTGTGGCGCGCGTAGCGCGCCACCGTGCCCGTAGCGTGGCGAGCGCAGCGAGCCCGCAAGGGGCTCATTTGCGCTCGCCAAGCTGTCGGTAAGCCGGCGGTCGGGCTCCCGGCGCCGGGATGCTGGTCGCCGGGAGCCCGACCGCCGGCCACCCGTAGTGAACCCATGTAGATGTGGAAGCAGTTACGGCCAGCATACAAACCATAGAAAATAATAAAAATATGAAAAATATGACTGTAACCTATATATATATACTAATGAATGTTGAAGTTTTATTTAGGAGGAGAAGGTGACCTGATTGTTTTTAGCCATTTCTCATGTACCCAGAGGAGTATCCAACCGGTAAAAGAAGAGCAGTAGCCTGCGGGGGAAGTGGCTGAGACCAGTGGAACAGGTAAGTATGGTATCATTCGTGTACATATATAGTCAAAATGGAGAAAAACCTGTCCGCACATTAGTATTTGCCAGTAGGAAAGCGGACAGAGACAAGGTAACCCCCGGGTATTTCTTTCAGTTACCATATAAGAAGTATTCATTCCTAGTAATGCCCCTAGTCAAGATGAGCTCGGAAATGTTTGTTGGACCATGTACAGACCCTTAATACGGGATGAGAAGGATTGAATGAATACTTCGCATGACCTAGAAGCTTGTTAAACTTTTTTTTCGTTTTTGTTTGTCTCTTGCAGTAATAGAAAACTCTCCATCTGGATAAGACTACTGGTAAACACTAATTCGGCAAATGGGAGGTGGCTGTCTCTGTGCAAATGGACGGGCTCAATAAGGCATTGAGTGACAGGGTGCAGACTTCTTTGCAAAATTGGAAAGGGGTCACAGTAGCTAATCTTAGATAGTGTGCTATTGAACATCACAATAGTGTTAGGCGCAGAGAACAACAGGTGGAGAGGTTGAGGACGGTAAGTATACTGGCACATACAGGAAAGACCCATCAGTCCAAACCCCAGATCCCTAATGGTCAATAATATGTTACACTTGTAGGAAGGAAGGGTATTTTGCCAGAGATTGTAGTAGTAGGACACATAGTCAATATAGACCCCCTAGACAGAAAACACAAGCCACATTATTAAACACATAGACGGGACCAAGGGACATATAGTAAGGAATCATAAGCCATATAGAAAACACAGATTCGGCTAATGGGAAGAACAAAATAAATGCAACATTACCCTTTGACAAAACTTGCTGGGGTTAAGATGGGGCCTCTAAACTTTTGCTTCTTTTTCCTAGCAGAAATGGCCCCTGATGAACTTAATTTTGTTAGATATGATATACATATACTATGCTCCCGCTCAGGAAGTACAAAGTATTTTAGACACCCACAAAGACTAATGTCGCATTCTACTGTTCTAGATGCATGTCTATCACAGGTAGAGGAAATTATCTCACAGATACCGGGTTCCCTATGAACTTAGGATGGACAGGACACTGGATTGATGGCTGGGATAGTCCCAATAGCAATACGATATACACAGAATTTTTTTAAGGGGAGTAGACCAAGTAGAGAATCACTTCCCCGTAGTGTCCAATCCAGTTGTCAAATTGTTATAAAATCTTCTCCACCTCTACAAACTCATCTGTCACCAACCTCTATTCTGTTTCTCTACAGTTTTCCTCTTCATCTTTTGCGTTCATACAGGGTGGTACAATACGTGGACCCAAGTACAGTTCAAACTCCACATGCCTTGGTCCTTCAGAGTTCTGCCCAAACCCAGTATATCTCAACAGCACGATAACACCAGTATTACTGCAGTGTGCCTTGTCATGCACAAAGGGTGGAGAATGGGTGGAGAATGGGAATACTGGTGAAGGGAAATTCTGTATAGACACTGATATGCCTGTCGGTGAATGACAAACCTGACAGTTTCTTTTTCATTTTCTTCTTCTTTCTCTCCTCTAGAGATGTTTTTTTTTTTTTTAGTTATGCTCATGGTACTCTACATTGCAAACACACGATAGATAATTAAAATGAAAACGTTTGTGTTCCCTGCAGGAAGAGGCAGTCTGGAGGACAAAGGGGTATGGCCAGGAGTCCTCAGGACTGTGGACAGGTGGACACGGTAATCCAGTAGCCCCCAGAGCATACCTTCCACGGTCTGACTCATCTAAGCAAAGAGGGTAGGTGCAGGCTGATGAGAGCCTACTGGTGTGCGTCAGGATTCTATTCTCATGCAGGTAAGAGAGCAATGACCTGTCTTGCTTGCTTGAGGAAGAATATTGGTAAAGCAATACCAACAGAGCCATCCCATATCCCTCCTGTAGACAGATCTTTTCAGGAAATACAAATCGACTTTGTACAGTTAACACCCTTTAGGAATTATTGTTATGTATTGGTGTGCACTGATGTTTTCTCAAACTGGGTAGAGGCATTTCCTGCCGCCACGGATGCTGCTGTGTTTACCGCAAAGAAAAATTGCGCAGAAATTTGTGTGTAGATAATGGTACCCCTAGAAGTAGGAGCAAAGCTTGAAATTGTACTATTGTGATAATAGATACTGCCACTAGTATTATGTAGCTTCGGAACCACTTCCAGATCTTCACTCAACGAATCATCCTCTTCGAAATTTGTTTTTGTTTTTGTGTTTTTTTGGGGGGTTGTTTTTGAAAGACAACCTCATGTCATGATTGATCCGCACAATGATCAGAAATACACCAATGAGGTGACAGTACAGTACCTTATTGAGATGAGCCAGCATTTGAGAACTTGACAAAAGAACTTGAAACTGTTGATTGCTGGTATGCCAAATGCTAACTGTCTTGATTGTGAACCAAGAGACTGTGTGATTGTTCTTACGCTCAGGTTGCCTAATAGACAGGTGGGAAGGACCATACCAAGTTTTGTCGACAGCACTACAGGTCGCCGAAAGAGAGATTTGGGTCCACTCATCCCACTGCAAGAAGGTCGCTGCCCTGGAGAGAACTCGTGACAAAGTAGTTTATTGCTCACATTCATCGAGTTTGTGTGTTCCAAGTGAACTGTGTGTTCAAAGAGCAAGGTGGAGAGCAAAGTGAACTGTGTGTTCCAAGTGAACTGTGTGTGCAAAGAGCAAGGCAAAGAGAACCTCGTATCACCAGAGACTCTGTTCCATGAAGACTGAGAGGTAGCACTGTTGGACACTACCTGAGCGTACTAAAGGATTACAGAAAGACCAGTCATTGTAATTGATTTGTTATGAACAAGAGTTGTTTTGTTCTATTTCTCTTTTCTCTCTTTCCCGCTGACAAACATTTTCATTCAGGATATTCTATTTTTGCGAGGTTTTTTTATGAGGAGTCGAGTGTGGGACTGGAACTGGTTTCTGGAGGAAGAAGTGATTTCCTTATAGGATCCCAGGATTAGCCAAGTTTGTTAAAATCAGAGAAAAAAAAATAAAGTTCTAGTAGTTATGGAGTTCAGAGGTAATCAGGAACAATCAGACAATGGCTATCCACACATTGCAGATAAAGAGCTCATTAATATATGTGGAAGAAAGGTTTATGAGTGGCTCTCCCCGAACTCAGAAGGTTTATGTTATTTAGGAAGGACACTACTTATAACCCTTGTTACGTTCCAGAAATGGAAACAATGTTATCATGAAAATTTTATATGCCACTGTCACGATTTGTTTGTGTCTTCTTCATCTACCCAGCAGAATTTCAATCGAATCCAAACATCAGTGTACAAAGACGTAGGTACATGTATGTGTGAAATGTTCGTCGCAAATCAGACATTATAAGCCAAAGCACTGTCCCAGCATACTCTATAGGTTGAATGTTGTCCCACACCCAACCAGTGGTCCCGTGACCGCCAAGTGCATATGGAGGATGTCTCGTCCTCCTCCCTGTCTTCCCCAAATATAGTCAAGTGTCTGATTTGCGAAATGAATACATACTTGTGTCTAGGTCACCGATATTGCATGAAATATTTTTTTCTTATGTTAATAATTGATGGCAGTTATTGTTTACTGCCAAAGGGTGGACTGTCGAAGTCAAAAATATTACATAAAGAGAACATACAAACTACACACATATAAGTCGCTATACTTGCAAAAACGCGCAGTGAGCACAGCAATATATGGTAACACACACATTTACACGGACATGCCACAGAGATGGATTCGACACTTATTTTTATGCAGTACATAATTATAATAATATCAAGCGCCAGACATCATGATGATTTAAAATTGTATATGATGGAGTGGTGTCATGTATGTGTATTACTTGAACGAAACAAGATAGACCGGTCATGTTTACTATTAAAACAACCAGATTAATGTGTAGATTCATTTGATACTTGTTATTAAGTTGTAGGACATTGCAACACGGAATTATGATTAAATGTATAAAAGCTAAAATCACTTTTATTAGAACAATAGATATTCCAAACAGATTATGAACAGGAAACTCAGGCCAGCCCTTCGGACGTCTTCAAGGCTGAACCTGATTACCATATACAAAGGGACTGGTGACTCATCGTGAACCCCTCCCCCAGAAACTAGATAACACATTGATCACACACGAGGCCAGTTGCTTTTTGGACTCAGAGGATGATGGACTTGCTGCCAGTTCAGTTCCTGTAATTATTTACAGAGAGAGAGAGACATAAGATGCATTGGAGGGAATGGTAATTGTATCGCTGGCCTGTAACTGAAACTGTATGTAACTGTATGTTTTACCTGCTTACTGTGTGAGTGTAACCATGTAATTATAGGTATACTGTACATTGTAATATATATTGAATCCATATCCTTTTTAATAACAAATATATACATCAATTAGCTTTGGAACTCAGATAATGTGTGGGTGTATTGTTTTCTCTCATGGGATACAGTGTTTTGCGACGTATAGCTCACATTCATGAGATATGGTAATAAGAGGTGCAGGCATTTACAATATATATTAGAGCGGGCATTTTAAATATTTGTGAGAAATCAATTTGGCATTCTTAGGTGTAATAGATGTATTATGGACACGGCCAGTGGTCAGGTCATATTGGGGTGTAGAGTCCTATGTCTGTATAGGGTATAATAGATGTATTATGGTAATGGCCAGTGGTCAGGTCATGTTGGGGGTGTAGTGTCCTATGTCTGTATAGGGTGTAATAGATGTATTATGGTAATGGCCAGTGGTCAGGTCATGTTGGGGGTGTAGTGTCCTATGTCTGTATAGGGTGTAATAGATGTATTATGGTCACGGCCAGTGGTCAGGTCATGTTGGGGTGTAGTGTCCTATGACTGTATAGGGTGTAATAGATGTATTATGGTAATGGTCAGTGGTCAGGTCATGTTGGGGGTGTAGTGTCCTATGTCTGTATAGGGTGTAATAGATGTATTATGGTCACGGCCAGTGGTCAGGTCATGTTGGGGTGTAGTGTCCTGTGTCTGTATAGGGTGTAATAGATGTATTATGGTCATGGCCAGCGGTCAGCCATGTTGGAGGTGTAGTGTCCTATGTCTGTATAGCGTATAATAGATGTATTATGGTAATGGCCCGTGGTCAGGTCATGTTGGGGTGTAGTGTCCTATGTCTGTATAGGGTGTAATAGATGTATTATGATCATGGCCAGTGGTCAGGTCATGTTGGGGGTGTAGTGTCCTATGTCTGTATAGGGTGTAATAGATGTATTATGGTCACGGCCAGTGGCCAGGTCATGTTGGGGTGTAGTGTCCTATGTCTGTATAGGGTGTAATAGATGTATTATGGTCACGGCCAGTGGCCAGGTCATGTTGGGGTGTAGTGTCCTGTGTCTGTATAGGGTGTAATAGATGTATTATGTTCATGTCCAGTGGTCAGGTCATGTTGGGGGTGTAGTGTCCTATGTCTGTATAGGGTGTAATAGATGTATTATGGTCATGGTCAGTGGTCAGGTCACGTTGGGGGTGTAGTGTCCTATGTCTGTGTAAGGTGTAATAGATGTATTATGGTCACGGCCAGTGGCCAGGTCATGTTGGGGTGTAGTGTCCTATGTCTGTATAGGGTGTAATAGATGTATTATGGTCACGGCCAGTGGCCAGGTCATGTTGGGGTGTAGTGTCCTGTGTCTGTATAGGGTATAATAGATTTATTATGTTCATGTCCAGTGGTCAGGTCATGTTGGGGGTGTAGTGTCCTATGTCTGTATAGGGTGTAATAGATGTATTATGGTCATGGTCAGTGGTCAGGTCATGTTGGGGGTGTAGTGTCCTATGTCTATATAGGGTGTAATAGATGTATTATGGGGTGGTCTTCAGTATGCCGAATGTCGGGATCCCGGCGCACAGTATACCGGCGCCGGAATCCCGACACCCGGCATACCGACACCCGGCATATATTCTCACTCGTGGGGGTCCACGACCCCCCTGCAGGGAGAATAAAATAGCGTGGCGAGCGCAGCGAGCCCGCAAGGGGCTCCTTTGCGCTCGCCACAGTGTCGGTATGCCGGCGGTTGGGCTCCTGGCGCCGGTATGCTGGTTGCCGGGAGCCCGGCCGCCGGCATACCATACTACACCCGTATTATGATCATGGCCAGTGGTCAGGTCATGTTTGGGGTGTATGTATTATGGTCATGGCCAGTGGTCAGGTCATGTTGGGGTGTAGTGTCCTATGTCTGTATAGGGTATAATAGATGTATTATGGTAATGGCCAGTGGTCAGGTCATGTTGGGGGTGTAGTGTCCTATGTCTGTATAGGGTGTAATAGATGTATTATGGTAATGGCCAGTGGTCAGGTCATGTTGGGGGTGTAGTGTCCTATGTCTGTATAGGGTGTAATAGATGTATTATGGTCACGGCCAGTGGTCAGGTCATGTTGGGGTGTAGTGTCCTGTGTCTGTATAGGGTGTAATAGATGTATTATGGTCATGGCCAGCGGTCAGCCATGTTGGAGGTGTAGTGTCCTATGTCTGTATAGCGTATAATAGATGTATTATGGTAATGGCCAGTGGTCAGGTCATGTTGGGGTGTAGTGTCCTATGTCTGTATAGGGTGTAATAGATGTATTATGATCACGGCCAGTGGTCAGGTCATGTTGGGGGTGTAGTGTCCTATGTCTGTATAGGGTGTAATAGATGTATTATGGTCACAGCCAGTGGTCAGGTCATGTTGGGGGTGTAGTGTCCTAGGTCTGTACAGGGTGTAATAGATGTATTATGGTCACGGCCAGTGGTCAGGTCATGTTGGGGTGTAGTGTCCTGTGTCTGTATAGGGTGTAATAGATGTATTATGGTCATGTCCAGCGGTCAGCCATGTTGGAGGTGTAGTGTCCTATGTCTGTATAGCGTATAATAGATGTATTATGGTAATGGCCAGTGGTCAGGTCATGTTGGGGTGTAGTGTCCTATGTCTGTATAGGGTGTAATAGATGTATTATGATCACGGCCAGTGGTCAGGTCATGGTGGGGGTGTAGTGTCCTATGTCTGTATAGGGTGTAATAGATGTATTATGGTCACAGCCAGTGGTCAGGTCATGTTGGGGGTGTAGTGTGCTATGTCTGTATAGGGTATAATAGATGTATTATGCTCATGGCCAGTGGTCAGGTCATGTTGGTGTATAGTGTCCTATGTCTGTATAGGGTGTAATAGATGTATTATGGTCATGGTCAGCGGTCAGGTCATGTTGGGGGTGTAGTGTCCTATGTCTGTATAGGGTGTAATAGATGTATTATGGTAATGGCCAGTGGTCAGGTCATGTTGGGGGTGTGGTGTCCTATGTCTGTATAGGGTGTAATAGATGTATTATGGTAATGGTCAGCGGTCAGGTCATGTTGGGGGTGTAGTGTCCTATGTCTGTATAGGGTGTAATAGATGTATTATGGTAATGATCAGCGGTCAGGTCATGTTGGGGGTGTAGTGTCCTATGTCTGTATAGGGTGTAATAGATGTATTATGGTAATGGCCAGTGGTCAGGTCATGTTGGGGTGTAGTGTCCTATGTCTGTATAGGGTGTAATAGATGTATTATGGTAATGGCCAGTGGTCAGGTCATGTTGAGGTGTAGTGTCCTATGTCTGTACAGGGTGTAATAGATGTATTATGCTCATGGCCAGTGGTCAGGTCATGTTGGGGGTGTAGTGTCCTATGTCTGTTTATGGTGTAATAGATGTATTATGGTCATGGTCAGTGGTCACGTCATGTTGGGGGTGTAGTGCCCTATGTCTGTATAGGGTGTAATAGATGTATTATGGTCACGGCCAGTGGTCAGGTCATGTTGGGGTGTAGTGTCCTATGACTGTATAGGGTGTAATAGATGTATTATGGTAATGGCCAGTGGTCAGGTCATGTTGGGGGTGTAGTGTCCTATGTCTGTATAGGGTGTAATAGATGTATTATGGTCACGGCCAGTGGTCAGGTCATGTTGGGGTGTAGTGTCCTATGACTGTATAGGGTGTAATAGATGTATTATGGTCATGGCCAGCGGTCAGGTCATGTTGGGGGTGTAGTGTCCTAGGTCTGTACAGGGTGTAATAGATGTATTATGGTCACGGCCAGTGGTCAGGTCATGTTGGGGTGTAGTGTCCTATGTCTGTATAGGGTGTAATAGATGTATTATGGTCATGGCCAGTGGTCAGGTCATGGTGGGGGTGTAGTGTCCTATGTCTGTATAGGGTGTAATAGATGTATTATGGTCATGGCCAGTGGTCAGGTCATGTTGGGGGTGTAGTGTCCTATGTCTGTATAGGGTGTAATAGATGTATTATGGTCACAGCCAGTGGTCAGGTCATGTTGGGGGTGTAGTGTCCTATGTCTGTATAGGGTGTAATAGATGTATTATGGTCACAGCCAGTGGTCAGGTCATGTTGGGGTATAGTGTCCTATGTCTGTATAGCGTGTAATAGATGTATTTTGGTCACGGCCAGCGGTCAGGTCATGTTGGGGTGTAGTGTCCTATGTCTGTATAGGGTGTAATAGATGTATTATGGTCACGGCCAGTGGCCAGGTCATGTTGGGGGTGTAGTGTCCTGTGTCTGTATAGGGTGTAATAGATGTATTATGGTCATGTCCAGCGGTCAGCCATGTTGGAGGTGTAGTGTCCTATGTCTGTATAGCGTATAATAGATGTATTATGGTAATGGCCAGCGGTCAGGTCATGTTGGGGGTGTAGTATCCTATGTCTGTATAGGGTGTAATAGATGTATTATGGTCATGTCCAGTGGTCAGGTCATGTTGGGGTGTAGTGTCCTATGTCTGTATAGGGTGTAATAGATGTATTATGATCACGGCCAGTGGTCAGGTCATGTTGGGGGTGTAGTGTCCTATGTCTGTATAGGGTGTAATAGATGTATTATGGTCACGGCCAGTGGTCAGGTCATGTTGGGGGTGTGGTGTCCTATGTCTGTATAGGGTGTAATAGACGTATTATGGTCACGGCCAGTGGTCAGGTGATGTTGGGGTGTAGCGTCCTATGTTTGTATAGGGTGTAATAGATGTATTATGGTCACGGCCAGTGGTCAGGTCATGTCGGGGTGTAGTGTCCTATGTCTGTATAGGGTGTAATAGATGTATTATGGTCATGTCCAGCGGTCAGCCACGTTGGAGGTGTAGTGTCCTATGTCTGTATAGGGTATAATAGATGTATTATGGTCATGGCCAGTGGTCAGGTCATGTTGGTGTATAGTGTCCTATGTCTGTATAGGGTGTAATAGATGTATTATGGTCATGGTCAGCGGTCAGGTCATGTTGGGGGTGTAGTGTCCTATGTCTGTATAGGGTGTAATAGATGTATTATGGTAATGGTCAGCGGTCAGGTCATGTTGGGGGTGTAGTGTCCTATGTCTGTATAGGGTGTAATAGATGTATTATGGTAATGGCCAGTGGTCAGGTCATGTTGGGGTGTAGTGTCCTATGTCTGTACAGGGTGTAATAGATGTATTATGGTCATGGCCAGTGGTCAGGTCATGTTGGGGGTGTAGTGTCCTATGTCTGTATATGGTGTAATAGATGTATTATGGTCATGGTCAGTGGTCACGTCATGTTGGGGGTGTAGTGTCCTATGTCTGTATAGGGTGTAATAGATGTATTATGGTCACGGCCAGTGGTCAGGTCATGTTGGGGTGTAGTGTCCTATGACTGTATAGGGTGTAATAGATGTATTATGGTAATGGCCAGTGGTCAGGTCATGTTGGGGGTGTAGTGTCCTATGTCTGTATAGGGTGTAATAGATGTATTATGGTCACGGCCAGTGGTCAGGTCATGTTGGGGTGTAGTGTCCTATGACTGTATAGGGTGTAATAGATGTATTATGGTCATGGCCAGCGGTCAGGTCATGTTGGGGGTGTAGTGTCCTAGGTCTGTACAGGGTGTAATAGATGTTTTATGGTCACGGCCAGTGGTCAGGTCATGTTGGGGTGTAGTGTCCTATGTCTGTATAGGGTGTAATAGATGTATTATGGTCATGGCCAGTGGTCAGGTCATGTTGGGGGTGTAGTGTCCTATGTCTGTATAGGGTGTAATAGATGTATTATGGTCACAGCCAGTGGTCAGGTCATGTTGGGGGTGTAGTGTCCTATGTCTGTATAGGGTGTAATAGATGTATTATGGTCACAGCCAGTGGTCAGGTCATGTTGGGGTATAGTGTCCTATGTCTGTATAGCGTATAATAGATGTATTATGGTCATGGCCAGTGGTCAGGTCATGTTGGGGGTGTAGTGTCCTATGTCTGTATAGGGTGTAATAGATGTATTATGGTCATGTCCAGTGGTCAGGTCATGTTGGGGTGTAGTGTCCTATGTCTGTATAGGGTGTAATAGATGTATTATGGTCACGGCCAGTGGTCAGGTGATGTTGGGGTGTAGCGTCCTATGTTTGTATAGGGTGTAATAGATGTATTATGGTCACGGCCAGTGGTCAGGTCATGTTGGGGTGTAGTGTCCTTTGGCTGTATGGGGTGTAATAGATGTATTATGGTCACGGCCAGTGGTCACGTCATGCTGGGGTGTAGTGTCCTATGTCTGTATAGGGTGTAATAGATGTATTATGATCATGGCCAGTGGTCAGGTCATGTTGAGGGTGTAGTGTCCTATGTCTGTATAGGGTGTAATAGATGTATTATGTCCAGTGGTCAGGTCATGCTGGGGTGTAGTGTCCTATGTCTGTATAGGGTGTAATAGATGTATTATGATCATGGCCAGTGGTCAGGTCATGGTGGGAGGTGCAGTGTCCCATGTTGGGAGGTGTAGTGTCCAATGCCGGGAGGTGCAGTGTCCCATGCTAGAAAGTGCAGTGCCCCATACTGGGAGGTACAGTGCCCCATGCTGGGAGGTACAGTGCCCCATGCTGGGAGGTACAGTGCCCCATGCTGGGAGGTGCAGTGTCCCATGTTGGGAGGTGCAGCGTCCCATACTGGGAGGTGCAGTGTCCCATACTGGGAGGTGGTGTCCCATGCTGGGAGGTGCAGAGTCCTATGCTGGAAGGTGTAGTGTCCCATGCTGGGAGGTGCAGTGTCTCATGCTAGGATGTGCAGTGTCCTATGCTGGAAGGTGCAGTGTCCCTTGCTGGAAGATGCAGTGTTCCATGCTGGGAGGTGCAGTGTCCCATGCTGCGAGGTGCAATGTCCCATGCTGGGAGGTGCAGTGTCCCATGCAGGCAGGGCCGGATTAACAATGGGGCGGATGGAGCTGCAGCTCCAGGCCGCCCCATCAAAATAGGCCCACAGCATCTGCTGCATTGCGCTGCTGTACACAGGAATGTTTTTCTTTCCTGTTACAGCAGCCTAAGGCCCCGTCCACTGAAACAGCAAACCCCTTTCCCCTGCTTTTCTTGCCCGGGGTTGAAAAGACGGACTTAATAATTGTGCTAATAGCGGCGCAGTGGAAGGCTTCACAAGCCCTCCCTGCGCCGCACAGTATCTGAATCTCCAGCGTGGCAGCATCGTGACGGCGTTGCATCATCTCCATCTCCTCCTCCTCCTCCCCCCCCCACCCCCCCCGCATCCTGTCACATCCAGGGCCCCGTCGGGACATCGCATCCCGCCGTGAAATGGTAACTACGTCCGAGCCGCCGCCCCATTACCGCTTGAATAACTGCTGTGCAAGTGTGCACTGTATGCAGCAGCCGACCCGGCTCTGCTCCGTGAAGGCGGCCCTGACACTTGCTGTGACTGAGCTACCCAGCAGCTACTGATCACAGGTGACGGGCTGCAGCCGCTGCTGCTCAGAGAAGGGATGTCAGTGTCCTGCAGTGCCTCTGGAAAAGGTATGCACTGCCTCTGACTGAACATGTGCCTAATTATATTATCTATATATTATTTATCTATCTAGCTATCCATCTAGTAATGTATTGCTGTCTAGCTTGTCATTTTTTGCCAAATCTCTACACACACACACACACTAGTTTAACAGTCTCCGCCCCTGCTCTGGCTGGGATCAGTACGAAATCCCGCTGTACGGGATCTCGGCGGTCAAAATACCGACACCGGAATCCCGACCAGCACAATCCCGACAGGGGTGGTGAGCGGAACACAGCCTCTTGCGGGCACGGGGCCTCGTTACACTCGGCACACTATTATATTCTCCCTCTAAGGGTGTCGTGGACACCCACGGAGGGAGAATATGTCGGGATTGTGCCGGTTGGGATTCCGATGTCGGTATTTCGACCGCCGGGATTCCGTCCGGCGGGATCTTGACCGCATTCCCTCTGGCTGGCACCATTTCCTCTACTTCATAGCCCCCTCCACCACCACCACCTCCAGGAGCGGCTATGATCCCTCTCCCACTGCAGCTTCTTTCCGACTCCCCCAACACATACCTCCCAACTGTCCCCATTTTGGCGGGACAGTCCGTTTTTCACGGTCTGTCCTGCTGTTCCACCCGCAGGTCGCAGTGTCCCGCGGGTGGGGGAAGTTGGGAGATTCCCCCCCCCCCCCCCCCCCCCCCCGTCACTTGCTGCTCTGATCAGAGCAGCGGTGAATAGATGCTGTGTGCATGCGTACAGCGTCTATTCCCCGACAGAGAGGGGCAGGGGGCATGGCCAGCAGCTCACTGAGCACTGTCCATGCCTCCATAATGACAAAAATGGGCTGCGTGGTTTTCAATAGCGGCGTTTGCCATGAGGCCACACCCTAACTGATAGGCCATGCCCCCTTACTGTGAGGTCACGCCCCTAAATTCGGGCTCGCGCCGAAGGCATTCGTTGCTGTCCCTCCTTCTGTGGAGGTAAAGTTAGGAGGTATGCCAACAGCTTAGTCGTCCTGCACATCCATTGCAAATATTCCCGCCCTATTCCCCGTCACAGTTCTGTCTAGAACCACTTGCTCCCACACTGAAATCGGCTTTTCTTCCTCTCCTAATATACAGTTATTATGTCTGTCTATCTATCTATCTATCTATCTATCTATCTATCTATCTATCTATCTATCTATCTATCTATCTAATAAACAAGTGGAGAAGTAAGCGCACAGGTATCAATAATAATGCACCCTAACCCAAACCCCCCTTCTAATGCCTAAACCTAATCTCCCATCCCCCGGGGTGGGACACAAGCACGTCCTGCTAAAAGAACGTTCGGGATTCCAGGCAGCAGTATTTTGACTCCAGGATCCTGAGCTCCGTCTGGATTTTGATGCCAGCATAATGTCTCCATTCGGGATTCTGGCATCAGTATTTCGACCGCTGGGTTCCCGTCTGGTGGCATTGTAACTACATCCCTTCCCAAGTGCCTTATAGTGTTAAAGAATCAACAATCAACGTAAAAAAAAATAATGGTTGGCATTAGCAGTCGGCTCGGTCAGTTGACCAATAATGATTCATGATACATGAAATGAAAAAATAGGCAAGACATCACGTGTAACGTTTTAACACTGCATATCTAATAAAATACTGTGCTAGTTGGAGTTAGGAGCTACGGCGAGTTCCACAAATACATATACAACTCCAATATTTTTTTTAGATTTTTATACACCATTTTATTTAACAATGGGGGTCATTCCGAGTTGTTCGCTAGCAGATTTCGGAAGCAGCGCAGCGATCAGGCAAAAAATCGGCACGTCTGCGCATGCGGTGCAATGCGCACACGCGTCGTACTATTACAACAAACAATGTAGTTTCATAAAAGGTCTAGCGAAGCTTTTCAGTCGCTCTGCTGGCCACAGAGTGATTGACAGGAAGTGGGCGTTTCTGGGTGTCAACTGACCGTTTTCAGGGCGTGTGCAGAAAAACGCAGGCGTGCCAGATAAAAACGCAGGCGTGGCTGGGGAAACGGAGGCATGGCTGGCCGAACGCAGGGCGTGTTCGTGACGTCAAAACAGGAATTGAACAGTCTGAAGTGATCGCAAGCGCTGAGTAGGTCTGAAGCTACTCTGAAACTGCACAAAATTATTTTGTAGCCACTCTGCGATCCCTTCGTTCGCACTTCTGCTAAGCTAAAATACACTCCAGTGGGAGGCGGCATAGCGTTTGCACGGCTGTTAAAAACTGCTAGCGAGAGAACAACTCGGAATGACCCCCAATATCTACAATATAAAATGCAGGTAACAAACATACAGGAGATAAAATATATGAAAGCTTATCTTAAAATAAGCTGAAACTGCAATTTCCACATAATACAGAATGGACAAATTGGGGGGATAGAGGCTTTTGAAGGCAGGTTATATATAGTCACACCCTACAGCACACACTGCACCCCCTATGCCGACCATACCTCCACAACATTGGTCACAACCCCTATATCACTAGTAACACCCCTGCAGCACTGATCACATCCACTACAGTGGCTCACAAATTAGGCCCTTCATAAATTTCAGCTCCAGGCCCATGTGGACCTTAATCTGGCACTGCATGCAGGGACGTGCAGTGTCCCATGCTGCGAGGTGCAATGTCCCATGATCGGAGGTGCAGTGTCCCATGCTGACAGATGCAGTGTCCCATGCTGGGAGGTGCAATGTCCCATGCTAGGAGATGCAGTGTCCCATGCTAGGAGATGCAGTGTCCCATGCTAGGAGATGCAGTGTCCCATGCTGGGAGGTACAGTGCCCCATGCTGGGAGGTGCAGTGTCCCATGTTGGGAAGTGCAGCGTCCCATGTTGGAAGGTGCAGTGTCCCATACTGGGAGGTGGTGTCCCATGCTGGGAGGTGCAGGGTTCTATGCTGGAAGGTGTAGTGTCCCATGCTGGGAGGTGCAGTGTCCCATGCTAGGATGTGCAGTGTCCCATGCTGGAAGGTGCAGTGTCCCATGCTGGAAGGTGCAGTGTCCCATGCTGGAAGGTGCAGTGTCCCATGCTGAAAGGTGCAGTGTCCCATGCTGGGAACTGCAGTGTCCCATGCTAGGAGATGCAGTGTCCCATGCTAGGAGATGCAGTGTCCCATGCTGGAAGGTGCAGTGTCCCATGCTGGAAGATGTAGTGTCCCATGCTGCAAGGTGCGGTGTCCCATGCTGGGAAGTGCAGTGTCCCATGCTAGGAGATGCAGTGTCCCATGCTGGGAGGTGCAGTGTCCCATGCTGGGAGGTGCAGTGCCCCATTTTGGGAGGTGCAGTGTCCCATGCTGGAAAGTGCAGTGTCCCATGCTGGGAGTTGCAGGGTCCTATGTTGCAAGGTGCGGTGTACCATGCTGGGAGATGTAGTGTCCCATGCTGGTAGGTGCAGTGTCCCATGCTAGGAGATGCAGTGTCCCATGCTGCGAGGTGCAGTGTCCCATGCTGCGAGGTGCAGTGTCCCATGCTGCGAGGTGCAGTTTCCCATGCTGGGAAGTGCAGTGTCCCATGCTAGGAAATGCAGTGTCCCATGCTAGGAGATGCATTGTCCAATGTTGGAAGGTGCAATACCCCATGCTGGAAGGTGCAGTGTCCCATGCTGGGAGGTGCAGTGTCCCATGCTGGGAGGTTCAGTGTCCCATGCTGGGAGGTTCAGTGTCCCATGCTGGAAGGTGCAGTGTCCCATGCTGGGTGGCGTAGGGTCCCATGGTAGGAGGTGCTGTGTCTCATGCCAGGAGGTGTGGTGTCCCATGCCGGGAGGTGCAGTGTCCCATGCCGGGAGGTGCAGTGTCCCATGCCGGGAGGTGCAGTGTCCCATGCCGGGAGGTGCAGTGTCCCATGCTAGGAGGTTCAGTGTCCCATGCTAGGAGATGCAGTGTCCTATTTTGGAAGGTGCAGTTCCCCTATGCTATTAGGTGTAGAGTCCCATGCTAGGAGGTGCAGGGTCCCATCCATGTTAGGAGATGTAGTGTCCCATGCTGGTAGGTGCAGTGGGGGTAATTCTGAGTTGATCGCAGCAGTAAGTTTGTTAGCAATTGGGCAAAACCATGTGCACTGCAGGAGGGGCAGATATAACATTTGCAGAGAAAGTTAGATTTGGGTGGTTTATATTGTTTCTGTGCAGGGTAAATACCGGCTGCTTTATTTTTACACTGCAATTTAGATTTCAGTTTGAACACACCCCACCCAAATGTAACTCTCTCTGCACATGTTACATCTGCCTCCCCTGCAGTGCACATGGTTTTGCCCAACTGCTAACAAATTTGATGCTGCGATCAACTCAGAATTAGGCCCAGTGTCCCATGCTAGGAGGTGTAGGGTCCCATGCTGGAAGGTGCAGTGTCCTAAGTTGGAAGGTGCAATGCCCTATGCTAGGAGGTGGTGTCCCATGCTGGAAGGTGCAGTGTCCCATGCTAGGAGGTGTAGTGTCCCATGCTGGAAGGTGCAATGCCCCATGCTAGGAGGTTCAGTTTCCGATGCTGGGAGGTGCAGTGTCCCATGCTGGAAGGTGCAGTGTCCCATGCTGAAAGGTGCAGTGTCCCATGCTGAAAGGTGCAGTGCCCCATGCTGGGAGGTGCAGTGTGCCATGCTGGGAGGTGCAGGGTCCTGTGTTGTAAGGTGCAGTGCCCCATGCTAGGAGGTGCAGTCTGCTATGTTGGAAGGTGCAGTGTCCCATGCTAGGAGGTTCAGTTTCCGATGCTGGGAGGTGCAGTGTCCCATGCTGGGAGGTGCAGTGTCCTAGGTTGGGAGGTGCAGTGTCCCATGCTAGAAAGTGCAGTGTCCCATGCTGGGAGGTGCAGTTCCCCCATGCTGGGAGGTGTAGAGTCCCATGCTAGGAGGTGCAGGGTCCCATCCATGCTAGGAGATGTAGTGTCCCATGCTGGTAGGTGCAGTGTCCCATGCTAGGAGGTTCAGTTTCCGATGCTGGGAGGTGCAGTGTCCCATGCTGGAAGGTGCAGTGTCCCATGCTGGAAGGTGCAATGTCCCATGCTGGAAGGTGCAATGCCCCATGCTAGGAGGTGCAGTGTCCCATGCTGGAAGGTGCAGTGTCCCATGCAGGGAGGTGCAGTGTCCCATGCAGGGAGGTGCAGTGTCCCATGCAGGGAGGTGCAGTGTCCCATGCAGGGAGGTGCAGTGTCCCATGCAGGGAGGTGCAGTGTCCCATGCTGGAAGGTGCAGTGTCCTATGTTGGAAGGTGCAATGCCCCATGCTAGGAGGTTCAGTTTCCGATGCTGGGAGGTGCAGTGTCCCATGCTGGGAGGTGCAGTGTCCTATGTTGAAAGGTTCAGTTCTCCATGCTGGTAGGTGCAGTGTGCCATGCTGGGAGGTGCAGGGTCATGTGTTGTAAGGTGCAGTGCCCCATGCTAGGAGGTGCCGTCTGCTATGTTGGAAAGTGCAGTGTCCCATGCTAGGAGGTTCAGTTTCCGATGATGGGAGGTGCAGTGTCCTATGTTGGAAGGTGCAGTGTCCCATGCTAGGAGGTGCAGTGTCCCATGCTAGGAGGTGCAGTGTCCCATGCTGGAAGGTGCAGTGTCCCATGCTGGAAGGTGCAGTGTCCCATGCTAGGAGGTGCAGTGTCCCATGCTGGAAGGTGCAGTGTCCCATGCTGGAAGGTGCAGTGCCCCATGCTGGGAGGTGCAGGGTCCTGTGTTGTAAGCTGCAGTGCCCCATGCTAGGAGGTACAGTCTGCTATGTTGGAAGGTGCAGTGTCCCATGCTGGGAGGTGCAGTGCCCCATGCTGTGACGTGCAGCGCCTTGTATAGTATGCATACAGAGCAGTGCATATAGAATGCATGCAGCGCTCAGTGACTCAGGAAGTGGGTTCGGGACGCTGACATGAGCGCAGAGCGGGCAGAGAGCCCAGTTGTGCATGTGAAGGCGGATTCCTGTGTTGACATTAGAATTATTCTTGTATTTAGTCTGTGATTAATCACTTGAACGCCTCAGCACACCCCCTTCTCTCTCCTATGCTGGCATGTGCCCAGCAGGCGAGGGCAGAGTGACAATCCCTGCCACTGTAGGAACAAAGCTCATTGTAACTGGCAACTGTCACCCTATCCGTCACCAGCCATTATTTCCTGATCTCAGCCCTGGGGATGGGAACACGGTGCTGAGGATCGCCTGTCCCGGTGAGCAGCTATTTGCTATTGCACATGTGCAGAAAGTCTAGCGAACCATTACTGCGCACGCGGGAACCGAAGTACATGACGTCTTATGCATTTGCGTATGACATCACTATTACTTGAGGCGGCTTTTGCAATCTGTGGGCGGTTCAGGGCAGAGACTGGGAGGTGACCTGAAGTCTTCGAAAAAAGAGGAGGAGTCATGGGTGTGTCTCAGCATGCGGCAGCGAGTAGGAGCAGCTTGAGGAGTCGATGGTGAAGACATCGGATCCACCAGCACACTTGAGCATTGAACGGCTATGCAAAGTGGGCGTGGCTTGGCTTGTTTAGTCCATCATACGGTAGTGCACAAGGGGAACGCTTACACCGGCATTTGCATATTTTCGCACTTGAGAATCCATGAGAAATCGCAGCCGCACATGATTTGCGTTCGTCACCGAATCAGGCCATATATTAGTGAGCTGGCATGGGGTGAAGGCATATTTAGGGAGGTCATCTCCGCTTACTACCTCCACCCACGCCATAGCACTTGCAGTTTCCATCTGCTGGGAGAGAGTGCCGAACGATGCCCTGTCTCTGCACTATACCTGGAGGCAAAAAAGCGTCGTCCAGGAGAGCTTCAACCAATGATAAAAAAGCCATCCTATGCCTGTTATCAGACCGTCCTGATATCCTCTTATTGCCTCACTGGCAGGCGGTGTGAACTGTGGACTTTCTCACCATTCACAATAACCACAAGCACAGGTGTAAGAGAAGGGGGCGCCAGGTGGAGTTTGGGAATTGAGTGTAACTTTTTGGTACCAAACGGAGAATTTTAACCGTATGGGAAGTATGAAGCGTTATAGCCGAATCATCTCTAATAACTGGTAGAACATATTTATTACAGGGGGACGTGGTGAAGTTTAGGGCCATAAGCTGACATTCTAAAATCCTTTGCTCTGGCTCTTCTTGTTTTCTGGCGATAGATAGATAGATAG